>NC_082661.1:243529085-243842025 GCF_025265405.1 Mesoplodon densirostris
TCTGCCTTAGTGAGGTCCATTTTCAACAATGTGATTCCCTGAGGGTTGTGGATTAGCTGACCTGGGCAGCCTTACCCTGCCGGCCGGCCCTCCTCAGGTGTGCCTGGTTGAGGTCAATATAAACAGCGCTCCAGGCAGCAATAGCCCCTGAAGTTGTGCCTGACTCCATATTCTCTGCCCCGTCAGCAGTCTCAGGGCTGTGCTGGTGGGAGGGAGTGAGGGGCCAAGGCTTTGTTGGTGGCCCGGTGTGAGTGGGGCTCTGCTGGCCTTTCTGCAGGAGTTGCCAGGCTGCCACCTGTAAAGAAGAGGATGTGTCACCCATACCTTCCGATGGAATTTCTCTCCGGACAGAGGTGAGGAAGGAAAAAAGCAGTGGGGGCCGGGACAGGAGGGGTATCTCAGGCAGGGCAATAGAAAGCTTCCAGAAGAGCGCCCGGGGCCAGGACCATCCTGGCTGGCCTGCAGGCACCAAGTTGGCCTGCGTGCTGTCGCTGGTGTGGCTCCACGGCCCTTCCTCTAGGCTCTCAAGCCCTTGTACATATTCAGGTGTTTTACCTGGGAAAGGTGGGAACAGTTCAGCAGCAGCTGGCCTGGGGCTCAGCTCACGTTTACTCACAGCTGCCTCAGCACGGTCCCCCAGCTTTGCAATGAGGACGCTCCTTGCATGGGGGGTGGGTTGCTGGCTGTATGGGAGGTGATTCCCCACCTCTGACCAATTTCAGAATTGTTTACTGCTGGAGCAAGTGCCCTGATAGGGTTTCCCTCTGTATAACTGGTGGGTTCAGGTTTTTTTTTTCTCTTATGGTTCAAGTTAGATTTGATTCCTCTTTTATGTATTTATAGATATAAGCATGGAAATAATTCATTCCTATAAATACATCTGTGTGAAGGGAAGAACTTTTTTCTGTTTTATTTTAAAATTTTATTTTTTAAAATTTTGAAATTTAATTTTATTTATTTGTTTATACAGCAGGTTATTATTAGTTATGTATTTTATGCGTATACATGTATACAGGTCAATCCCAATCTCCCAACTCATCCCACCACCACCACCCCATGGCTTCCCACACTTGGTGTCCATACGTTTGTTCTCTACCTCTGTGTCTCTATTTCTTCCCTGCAAACCAGTTCATCTGTACCATTTTTTAGGTTCCACATATATGCATTAATATACAATATTTGTTTTCCTCTTTCTGACTTACTTCATTCTGTATGACAGTCTCTAGATCCATCGATGTCTCTACAAATGACCCAGTTTCATTCCTTTTTATGGCTGAGTAATATTCCATTTTATATATGTACCACATCTTTATCCATTCATCTGTCTGTGGGCATTTAGCTTGCTTCCATTACCTGGCTATTGTAAATAGTGCTGCAATGATCATTGTGGTGAATGTGCCTTTTTGATTTATGGTTTTCTCTGGGTATGTGCCCAGAAGTGGGATTGCTGGATCAGATGGTAATTCTATTTCTAGTTTTTTTAAGGAAACTCCATACTGTTCTCCATAGTGACTGTATCAATTTACATCCCCACCAATAGTGGAAGAGGGCTCCTTTTGTCCACACCCTCCCCAGAATTTGTTGTTTGTAGATTTTCTGATGATGCCGATTTTAACAGGTGTGGGGTGATACCTCATTGTAGTTTTGATTTGCATTTCTCTAATAATTAGTGCTGTTGAGCAGCTTTTCATGTGCGTCTTGGCCATCTCTGTGTCTTCTTTGAAGAAACGTCTCTTTAGCTCTTCTGCCCATTTTTGTATTGGGTTGTTTGTTTTTTTAATAGTAAGCTGCATGAGCTGTTTATATATATATTGGAGATTAAACCTTTGTCCATTGATTCATTTGCAACGATTTTCGCCCATTCTGAGGGATGCCTTTTGCCATTCCCGTTTTTTGAACAAAAAAGGAAAGAAAGAAAAAGAAGCAGAACACTAATGTGCGTAAAATATGCCTTTTGAAATGGTCGTTTTGAAATATGGACGTCCTTTGAATTTTTTGGTCGATATGTGACCCCAGGATTTGTTTTCAGGGCAGGTGTCATTTACAGGCCTGCAATGATTTTGAATATCAACTGACCATTAGCGCTGGGATTAAAGCTGCTGTTGCGTGAAACGGCCACAAGGTGGCAGCAGTTCTCCCTTACCAAATCTGGTTACTAGAGCAACAGAGCCTCAATGGAAGTTGTGTTCTAGATTGGAATTTAGAATGGAATGTGCCAGGAGAAAGCCCCTCAAGTTTGTCTCACTACTTCTTGTTCCTGTTTTTATTTTATTTTTTTTATTTTCTATTACAGCAAGTTTGATTACAATGTTTGGCTTGTTGTAGGTGTGGAAGATGTGGTTCTTTTACACATATACAGATGTCTGTTCTTCCTGGGATCCTTTTCCCATGTACGTTAGGACAGAATGTTGAGTAGTCTTCTCTTGGTATTCCGTAGGTCTTTGGTGATTTTATATGTCACCTGTGTTTGATTATGTCTGTTAACCCCGATATCGTAATGAAACCAATCCTCACACCTTTCCATTGGTGAACCATAAGTTTGTTTAATGAATCTGTGATTGCCCTTCTCCGTGGAAATATCTGCCCTGGTATCCATTTTTAGGTAACACCTATAAGTGATATGATACGATATGTGTCTTTCACTTTCTGACTTACTCCAAGTCACGTGATTACCTCTAGACTCATCTACGGGGCTGCAAATGGCATTGTGTCCTTTTTTTCCTGGGCTTCTATTGTGCCTTAGTGAGGTCCATTTTCAACAATGTGATTCCCTGAGGGTTGTGGATTAGCTGACCTGGGCAGCCTTACCCTGCCGGCCGGCCCTCCTCAGGTGTGCCTGGTTGAGGTCAATATAAACAGCGCTCCAGGCAGCAATAGCCCCTGAAGTTGTGCCTGACTCCATATTCTCTGCCCCGTCAGCAGTCTCAGGGCTGTGCTGGTGGGAGGGAGTGAGGGGCCAAGGCTTTGTTGGTGGCCCGGTGTGAGTGGGGCTCTGCTGGCCTTTCTGCAGGAGTTGCCAGGCTGCCACCTGTAAAGAAGAGGATGTGTCACCCATACCTTCCGATGGAATTTCTCTCCGGACAGAGTTGAGGAAGGAAAAAAAGCAGTGGGTGCCGGGACAGGAGGGGTATCCAAGGCAGGGCAATAGAAAGCTTCCAGAAGAGCGCCCGGGGCCAGGACCATCCTGGCTGGCCTGCAGGCACCAAGTTGGCCT
Organism: Mesoplodon densirostris; assembly: GCF_025265405.1. Classification (NCBI taxonomy): domain Eukaryota; kingdom Metazoa; phylum Chordata; class Mammalia; order Artiodactyla; family Ziphiidae; genus Mesoplodon; species Mesoplodon densirostris. The sequence continues at coordinate 243,532,300 of NC_082661.1, forward strand.
GCGTGCTGTCGCTGGTGTGGCTCCACGGCCCTTCCTCTAGGCTTTCAAGCCCTTGTACATATTCAGGTGTTTTACCTGGGAAGGGTGGGAACAGTTCAGCAGCAGCTGGCCTGGGGCTCAGCTCACTTTTACTCACAGCTGCCTCAGCTCGGTCCCCCAGCTTTGCAATGAGGACGCTCCTTGCATGGGGGGTGGGTTGCTGGCTGTATGGGAGGTGATTCCCCACCTCTGACCAATTTCAGAATTGTTTACTGCTGGAGCAAGTGCCCTGATAGGGTTTCCCTCTGTATAACTGGTGGGTTCAGGGGTTTTTTTTCTTTTATGGTTCAAGTTAGATTTGATTCCTCTTTTATGTATTTATAGATATAAGCATGGAAATAATTCATTCCTATAAATACATCTGTGTGAAGGGAAGAACTTTTTTCTGTTTTATTTTAAAATTTTATTTTTTAAAATTTTGAAATTTAATTTTATTTATTTGTTTATACAGCAGGTTATTATTAGTTATGTATTTTATGCATATACATGTATACAGGTCAATCCCAATCTCCCAACTCATCCCACCACCACCACCCCATGGCTTCCCACACTTGGTGTCCATACGTTTGTTCTCTACCTCTGTGTCTCTATTTCTTCCCTGCAAACCAGTTCATCTGTACCATTTTTTAGGTTCCACATATATGCATTAATATACAATATTTGTTTTCCTCTTTCTGACATACTTCATTCTGTATGACAGTCTCTAGATCCATCGATGTCTCTACAAATGACCCAGTTTCATTCCTTTTTATGGCTGAGTAATATTCCATTTTATATATGTACCACATCTTTATCCATTCATCTGTCTGTGGGCATTTAGCTTGCTTCCATTACCTGGCTATTGTAAATAGTGCTGCAATGATCATTGTGGTGAATGTGCCTTTTTGATTTATGGTTTTCTCTGGGTATGTGCCCAGAAGTGGGATTGCTGGATCAGATGGTAATTCTATTTCTAGTTTTTTTAAGGAAACTCCATACTGTTCTCCATAGTGACTGTATCAATTTACATCCCCACCAATAGTGGAAGAGGGCTCCTTTTGTCCACACCCTCCCCAGAATTTGTTGTTTGTAGATTTTCTGATGATGCCGATTTTAACAGGTGTGGGGTGATACCTCATTGTAGTTTTGATTTGCATTTCTCTAATAATTAGTGCTGTTGAGCAGCTTTTCATGTGCGTCTTGGCCATCTCTGTGTCTTCTTTGAAGAAACGTCTCTTTAGATCTTCTGCCCATTTTTGTATTGGGTTGTTTGTTTTTTTAATAGTAAGCTGCATGAGCTGTTTATATATATATTGGAGATTAAACCTTTGTCCATTGATTCATTTGCAACGATTTTCGCCCATTCTGAGGGATACCTTTTGCCATTCCCGTTTTTTGAACAAAAAAGGAAAGAAAGAAAAAGAAGCAGAACACTAATGTGCATAAAATATGCCTTTTGAAATGGTCGTTTTGAAATATGGACGTCCTTTGAATTTTTTGGTCGATATGTGACCCCAGGATTTGTTTTCAGGGCAGGTGTCATTTACAGGCCTGCAATGATTTTGAATATCAACTGACCATTAGCGCTGGGATTAAAGCTGCTGTTGCGTGAAACGGCCACAAGGTGGCAGCAGTTCTCCCTTACCAAATCTGGTTACTAGAGCAACAGAGCCTCAATGGAAGTCGTGTTCTAGATTGGAATTTAGAATGGAATGTGCCAGGAGAAAGCCCCTCAAGTTTGTCTCACTACTTCTTGTTCCTGTTTTTAATTTTTTTTTTATTTTCTATTACAGCAAGTTTGATTACAATGTTTGGCTTGTTGTAGGTGTAGAAGATGTGGTTCTTTTACACATATACAGATGTCTGTTGTTCCTGGGATCCTTTTCCCATGTACGTTAGGACAGAATGTTGAGTAGTCTTCTCTTGGTATTCCGTAGGTCTTTGGTGATTTTATATGTCACCTGTGTTTGATTATGTCTGTTAACCCCGATATCATAATGAAACCAATCCTCACACCTTTCCATTGGTGAACCATAAGTTTGTTTAATGAATCTGTGATTGCCCTTCTCCGTGGAAATATCTGCCCTGGTATCCATTTTTAGGTAACACCTATAAGTGATATGATATGATATGTGTCTTTCACTTTCTGACTCACTCCAAGTCACGTGATTACCTCTAGACTCATCTACGGGGCTGCAAATGGCATTGTGTCCTTTTTTTCCTTGGCTTCTATTCTGCCTTAGCGAGGTCCATTTTCAACAATGTGATTCCCTGAGGGTTGTGGATTAGCTGACCTGGGCAGCCTTACCCTGCCGGCCGGCCCTCCCCAGGTGTGCCTGGTTGAGGTCAATATAAACAGCGCTCCAGGCAGCAATAGCCCCTGAAGTTGTGCCTGACTCCATATTCTCTGCCCCGTCAGCAGTCTCAGGGCTGTGCTGGTGGGAGGGAGTGAGGGGCCAAGGCTTTGTTGGTGGCCCGGTGTGAGTGGGGCTCTGCTGGCCTTTCTGCAGGAGTTGCCAGGCTGCCACCTGTATAGAAGAGGATGTGTCACCCATACCTTCCGATGGAATTTCTCTCCGGACAGAGGTGAGGAAGGAAAAAAGCAGTGGTGGCCGGGACAAGAGGGGTATCTCAGGCAGGGCTATAGAAAGCTTCCAGAAGAGTGCCCGGGGCCAGGACCATCCTGGCTGGCCTGCAGGCACCAAGTTGGCCTGCGTGCTGTCGCTGGTGTGGCTCCACGGCCCTTCCTCTAGGCTTTCAAGCCCTTGTACATATTCAGGTGTTTTACCTGGGAAGGGTGGGAACAGTTCAGCAGCAGCTGGCCTGGGACTCAGCTCACGTTTACTCACAGATGCCTAAGCATGGTCCCCCAGCTTTGCAATGAGGACGCTCCTTGCATGGGGGGTGGGTTGCTTGCTGTATGGGAGGTGATTCCCCACCTCTGACCAATTTCAGAATTGTTTACTGCTGGAGCAAGTGCCCTGATAGGGTTTCCCTCTGTATAACTGGTGGGTTCAGGTTTTTTTTTTCTTTTATGGTTCAAGTTTGATTTGATTCCTCTTTTATGTATTTATAGATATAAGCATGGAAATAATTCATTCCTATAAATACATCTGTGTGAAGGGAAGAACTTTTTTCTGTTTTATTTTAAAATTTTATTTTTTAAAATTTTGAAATTTAATTTTATTTATTTTTTTATACAGCAGGTTATTATTAGTTATGTATTTTATGCATATACATGTATACAGGTCAATCCCAATCTCCCAACTCATCCCACCACCACCACCCCATGGCTTCCCACACTTGGTGTCCATACGTTTGTTCTCTACCTCTGTGTCTCTATTTCTTCCCTGCAAACCAGTTCATCTGTACCATTTTTTAGGTTCCACATATATGCATTAATATACAATATTTGTTTTCCTCTTTCTGACTTACTTCATTCTGTATGACAGTCTCTAGATCCATCGATGTCTCTACAAATGACCCAGTTTCATTCCTTTTTATGGCTGAGTAATATTCCATTTTATATATGTACCACATCTTTATCCATTCATCTGTCTGTGGGCATTTAGCTTGCTTCCATTACCTGGCTATTGTAAATAGTGCTGCAATGATCATTGTGGTGAATGTGCCTTTTTGATTTATGGTTTTCTCTGGGTATGTGCCCAGAAGTGGGATTGCTGGATCAGATGGTAATTCTATTTCTAGTTTTTTTAAGGAAACTCCATACTGTTCTCCATAGTGACTGTATCAATTTACATCCCCACCAATAGTGGAAGAGGGCTCCTTTTGTCCACACCCTCCCCAGAATTTGTTGTTTGTAGATTTTCTGATGATGCCGATTTTAACAGGTGTGGGGTGATACCTCATTGTAGTTTTGATTTGCATTTCTCTAATAATTAGTGCTGTTGAGCAGCTTTTCATGTGCGTCTTGGCCATCTCTGTGTCTTCTTTGAAGAAACGTCTCTTTAGATCTTCTGCCCATTTTTGTATTGGGTTGTTTGTTTTTTTAATAGTAAGCTGCATGAGCTGTTTATATATATATTGGAGATTAAACCTTTGTCCATTGATTCATTTGCAACGATTTTCGCCCATTCTGAGGGATGCCTTTTGCCATTCCCGTTGTTTTAACAAAAAAGGAAAGAAAGAAAAAGAAGCAGAACACTAATGTGCGTAAAATATGCCTTTTGAAATGGTCGTTTTGAAATATGGACGTCCTTTGAATTTTTTGGTCGATATGTGACCCCAGGATTTGTTTTCAGGACAGGTGTCATTTACAGGCCTGCAATGATTTTGAATATCAACTGACCATTAGCGCTGGGATTAAAGCTGCTGTTGCGTGAAACGGCCACAAGGTGGCAGCAGTTCTCCCTTACCAAATCTGGTTACTAGAGCAACAGAGCCTCAATGGAAGTCGTGTTCTAGATTGGAATTTAGAATGGAATGTGCCAGGAGAAAGCCCCTCAAGTTTGTCTCACTACTTCTTGTTCCTGTTTTTATTTTATTTTTTTTATTTTCTATTACAGCAAGTTTGATTACAATGTTTGGCTTGTTGTAGGTGTGGAAGATGTGGTTCTTTTACACATATACAGATGTCTGTTCTTCCTGGGATCCTTTTCCCATGTACGTTAGGACAGAATGTTGAGTAGTCTTCTCTTGGTATTCCGTAGGTCTTTGGTGATTTTATATGTCACCTGTGTTTGATTATGTCTGTTAACCCCGATATCGTAATGAAACCAATCCTCACACCTTTCCATTGGTGAACCATAAGTTTGTTTAATGAATCTGTGATTGCCCTTCTCCGTGGAAATATCTGCCCTGGTATCCATTTTTAGGTAACACCTATAAGTGATATGATACGATATGTGTCTTTCACTTTCTGACTTACTCCAAGTCACGTGATTACCTCTAGACTCATCTACGGGGCTGCAAATGGCATTGTGTCCTTTTTTTCCTTGGCTTCTATTCTGCCTTAGTGAGGTCCATTTTCAACAATGTGATTCCCTGAGGGTTGTGGATTAGCTGACCTGGGCAGCCTTACCGTGCCGGCCGGCCCTCCTCAGGTGTGCCTGGTTGAGGTCAATATAAACAGCGCTCCAGGCAGCAATAGCCCCTGAAGTTGTGCCTGACTCCATATTCTCTGCCCCGTCAGCAGTCTCAGGGCTGTGCTGGTGGGAGGGAGTGAGGGGCCAAGGCTTTGTTGGTGGCCCGGTGTGAGTGGGGCTCTGCTGGCCTTTCTGCAGGAGTTGCCAGGCTGCCACCTGTAAAGAAGAGGATGTGTCACCCATACCTTCCGATGGAATTTCTCTCCGGACAGAGGTGAGGAAGGAAAAAAGCAGTGGGGGCCGGGACAGGAGGGGTATCTCAGGCAGGGCAATAGAAAGCTTCCAGAAGAGCGCCCGGGGCCAGGACCATCCTGGCTGGCCTGCAGGCACCAAGTTGGCCTGCGTGCTGTCGCTGGTGTGGCTCCACGGCTCTTCCTCTAGGCTCTGAAGCCCTTGTACATATTCAGGTGTTTTACCTGGGAAAGGTGGGAACAGTTCAGCAGCAGCTGGCCTGGGGCTCAGCTCACGTTTACTCACAGCTGCCTCAGCATGGTCCCCCAGCTTTGCAATGAGGACGCTCCTTGCATGGGGGGTGGGTTGCTGGCTGTATGGGAGGTGATTCCCCACCTCTGACCAATTTCAGAATTGTTTACTGCTGGAGCAAGTGCCCTGATAGGGTTTCCCTCTGTATAACTGGTGGGTTCAGGTTTTTTTTTTCTCTTATGGTTCAAGTTAGATTTGATTCCTCTTTTATGTATTTATAGATATAAGCATGGAAATAATTCATTCCTATAAATACATCTGTGTGAAGGGAAGAACTTTTTTCTGTTTTATTTTAAAATTTTATTTTTTAAAATTTTGAAATTTAATTTTATTTATTTGTTTATACAGCAGGTTATTATTAGTTATGTATTTTATGCGTATACATGTATACAGGTCAATCCCAATCTCCCAACTCATCCCACCACCACCACCCCATGGCTTCCCACACTTGGTGTCCATACGTTTGTTCTCTACCTCTGTGTCTCTATTTCTTCCCTGCAAACCAGTTCATCTGTACCATTTTTTAGGTTCCACATATATGCATTAATATACAATATTTGTTTTCCTCTTTCTGACATACTTCATTCTGTATGACAGTCTCTAGATCCATCGATGTCTCTACAAATGACCCAGTTTCATTCCTTTTTATGGCTGAGTAATATTCCATTTTATATATGTACCACATCTTTATCCATTCATCTGTTTGTGGGCATTTAGCTTGCTTCCATTACCTGGCTATTGTAAATAGTGCTGCAATGATCATTGTGGTGAATGTGCCTTTTTGATTTATGGTTTTCTCTGGGTATGTGCCCAGAAGTGGGATTGCTGGATCAGATGGTAATTCTATTTCTAGTTTTTTTAAGGAAACTCCATACTGTTCTCCATAGTGACTGTATCAATTTACATCCCCACCAATAGTGGAAGAGGGCTCCTTTTGTCCACACCCTCCCCAGAATTTGTTGTTTGTAGATTTTCTGATGATGCCGATTTTAACAGGTGTGGGGTGATACCTCATTGTAGTTTTGATTTGCATTTCTCTAATAATTAGTGCTGTTGAGCAGCTTTTCATGTGCGTCTTGGCCATCTCTGTGTCTTCTTTGAAGAAACGTCTCTTTAGATCTTCTGCCCATTTTTGTATTGGGTTGTTTGTTTTTTTAATAGTAAGCTGCATGAGCTGTTTATATATATATTGGAGATTAAACCTTTGTCCATTGATTCATTTGCAACGATTTTCGCCCATTCTGAGGGATGCCTTTTGCCATTCCCGTTGTTTTAACAAAAAAGGAAAGAAAGAAAAAGAAGCAGAACACTAATGTGCGTAAAATATGCCTTTTGAAATGGTCGTTTTGAAATATGGACGTCCTTTGAATTTTTTGGTCGATATGTGACCCCAGGATTTGTTTTCAGGACAGGTGTCATTTACAGGCCTGCAATGATTTTGAATATCAACTGACCATTAGCGCTGGGATTAAAGCTGCTGTTGCGTGAAACGGCCACAAGGTGGCAGCAGTTCTCCCTTACCAAATCTGGTTACTAGAGCAACAGAGCCTCAATGGAAGTCGTGTTCTAGATTGGAATTTAGAATGGAATGTGCCAGGAGAAAGCCCCTCAAGTTTGTCTCACTACTTCTTGTTCCTGTTTTTATTTTATTTTTTTTATTTTCTATTACAGCAAGTTTGATTACAATGTTTGGCTTGTTGTAGGTGTGGAAGATGTGGTTCTTTTACACATATACAGATGTCTATTCTTCCTGGGATCCTTTTCCCATGTACGTTAGGACAGAATGTTGAGTAGTCTTCTCTTGGTATTCCGTAGGTCTTTGGTGATTTTATATGTCACCTGTGTTTGATTATGTCTGTTAACCCCGATATCGTAATGAAACCAATCCTCACACCTTTCCATTGGTGAACCATAAGTTTGTTTAATGAATCTGTGATTGCCCTTCTCCGTGGAAATATCTGCCCTGGTATCCATTTTTAGGTAACACCTATAAGTGATATGATACGATATGTGTCTTTCACTTTCTGACTTACTCCAAGTCACGTGATTACCTCTAGACTCATCTACGGGGCTGCAAATGGCATTGTGTCCTTTTTTTCCTGGGCTTCTATTCTGCCTTAGTGAGGTCCATTTTCAACAATGTGATTCCCTGAGGGTTGTGGATTAGCTGACCTGGGCAGCCTTACCCTGCCGGCCGGCCCTCCTCAGGTGTGCCTGGTTGAGGTCAATATAAACAGCGCTCCAGGCAGCAATAGCCCCTGAAGTTGTGCCTGACTCCATATTCTCTGCCCCGTCAGCAGTCTCAGGGCTGTGCTGGTGGGAGGGAGTGAGGGGCCAAGGCTTTGTTGGTGGCCCGGTGTGAGTGGGGCTCTGCTGGCCTTTCTGCAGGAGTTGCCAGGCTGCCACCTGTAAAGAAGAGGATGTGTCACCCATACCTTCCGATGGAATTTCTCTCCGGACAGAGGTGAGGAAGGAAAAAAGCAGTGGGGGCCGGGACAGGAGGGGTATCTCCGGCAGGGCAATAGAAAGCTTCCAGAAGAGCGCCCGGGGCCAGGACCATCCTGGCTGGCCTGCAGGCACCAAGTTGGCCTGCGTGCTGTCGCTGGTGTGGCTCCACGGCCCTTCCTCTAGGCTCTCAAGCCCTTGTACATATTCAGGTGTTTTACCTGGGAAAGGTGGGAACAGTTCAGCAGCAGCTGGCCTGGGGCTCAGCTCACGTTTACTCACAGCTGCCTCAGCACGGTCCCCCAGCTTTGCAATGAGGACGCTCCTTGCATGGGGGGTGGGTTGCTGGCTGTATGGGAGGTGATTCCCCACCTCTGACCAATTTCAGAATTGTTTACTGCTGGAGCAAGTGCCCTGATAGGGTTTCCCTCTGTATAACTGGTGGGTTCAGGTTTTTTTTTTCTCTTATGGTTCAAGTTAGATTTGATTCCTCTTTTATGTATTTATAGATATAAGCATGGAAATAATTCATTCCTATAAATACATCTGTGTGAAGGGAAGAACTTTTTTCTGTTTTATTTTAAAATTTTATTTTTTAAAATTTTGAAATTTAATTTTATTTATTTGTTTATACAGCAGGTTATTATTAGTTATGTATTTTATGCGTATACATGTATACAGGTCAATCCCAATCTCCCAACTCATCCCACCACCACCACCCCATGGCTTCCCACACTTGGTGTCCATACGTTTGTTCTCTACCTCTGTGTCTCTATTTCTTCCCTGCAAACCAGTTCATCTGTACCATTTTTTAGGTTCCACATATATGCATTAATATACAATATTTGTTTTCCTCTTTCTGACTTACTTCATTCTGTATGACAGTCTCTAGATCCATCGATGTCTCTACAAATGACCCAGTTTCATTCCTTTTTATGGCTGAGTAATATTCCATTTTATATATGTACCACATCTTTATCCATTCATCTGTCTGTGGGCATTTAGCTTGCTTCCATTACCTGGCTATTGTAAATAGTGCTGCAATGATCATTGTGGTGAATGTGCCTTTTTGATTTATGGTTTTCTCTGGGTATGTGCCCAGAAGTGGGATTGCTGGATCAGATGGTAATTCTATTTCTAGTTTTTTTAAGGAAACTCCATACTGTTCTCCATAGTGACTGTATCAATTTACATCCCCACCAATAGTGGAAGAGGGCTCCTTTTGTCCACACCCTCCCCAGAATTTGTTTTTTGTAGATTTTCTGATGATGCCGATTTTAACAGGTGTGGGGTGATACCTCATTGTAGTTTTGATTTGCATTTCTCTAATAATTAGTGCTGTTGAGCAGCTTTTCATGTGCGTCTTGGCCATCTCTGTGTCTTCTTTGAAGAAACGTCTCTTTAGATCTTCTGCCCATTTTTGTATTGGGTTGTTTGTTTTTTTAATAGTAAGCTGCATGAGCTGTTTATATATATATTGGAGATTAAACCTTTGTCCATTGATTCATTTGCAACGATTTTCGCCCATTCTGAGGGATACCTTTTTCCATTCCCGTTTTTTGAACAAAAAAGGAAAGAAAGAAAAAGAAGCAGAACACTAATGTGCATAAAATATGCCTTTTGAAATGGTCGTTTTGAAATATGGACGTCCTTTGAATTTTTTGGTCGATATGTGACCCCAGGATTTGTTTTCAGGGCAGGTGTCATTTACAGGCCTGCAATGATTTTGAATATCAACTGACCATTAGCGCTGGGATTAAAGCTGCTGTTGCGTGAAACGGCCACAAGGTGGCAGCAGTTCTCCCTTACCAAATCTGCTTACTAGAGCAACAGAGCCTCAATGGAAGTCGTGTTCTAGATTGGAATTTAGAATGGAATGTGCCAGGAGAAAGCCCCTCAAGTTTGTCTCACTACTTCTTGTTCCTGTTTTTAATTTTTTTTTTTATTTTCTATTACAGCAAGTTTGATTACAATGTTTGGCTTGTTGTAGGTGTAGAAGATGTGGTTCTTTTACACATATACAGATGTCTGTTGTTCCTGGGATCCTTTTCCCATGTACGTTAGGACAGAATGTTGAGTAGTCTTCTCTTGGTATTCCGTAGGTCTTTGGTGATTTTATATGTCACCTGTGTTTGATTATGTCTGTTAACCCCGATATCATAATGAAACCAATCCTCACACCTTTCCATTGGTGAACCATAAGTTTGTTTAATGAATCTGTGATTGCCCTTCTCCGTGGAAATATCTGCCCTGGTATCCATTTTTAGGTAACACCTATAAGTGATATGATATGATATGTGTCTTTCACTTTCTGACTCACTCCAAGTCACGTGATTACCTCTAGACTCATCTACGGGGCTGCAAATGGCATTGTGTCCTTTTTTTCCTTGGCTTCTATTCTGCCTTAGCGAGGTCCATTTTCAACAATGTGATTCCCTGAGGGTTGTGGATTAGCTGACCTGGGCAGCCTTACCCTGCCGGCCGGCCCTCCCCAGGTGTGCCTGGTTGAGGTCAATATAAACAGCGCTCCAGGCAGCAATAGCCCCTGAAGTTGTGCCTGACTCCATATTCTCTGCCCCGTCAGCAGTCTCAGGGCTGTGCTGGTGGGAGGGAGTGAGGGGCCAAGGCTTTGTTGGTGGCCCGGTGTGAGTGGGGCTCTGCTGGCCTTTCTGCAGGAGTTGCCAGGCTGCCACCTGTATAGAAGAGGATGTGTCACCCATACCTTCCGATGGAATTTCTCTCCGGACAGAGGTGAGGAAGGAAAAAAGGAGTGGGGGCCGGGACAAGAGGGGTATCTCAGGCAGGGCTATAGAAAGCTTCCAGAAGAGTGCCCGGGGCCAGGACCATCCTGGCTGGCCTGCAGGCACCAAGTTGGCCTGCGTGCTGTCGCTGGTGTGGCTCCACGGCCCTTCCTCTAGGCTTTCAAGCCCTTGTACATATTCAGGTGTTTTACCTGGGAAGGGTGGGAACAGTTCAGCAGCAGCTGGCCTGGGACTCAGCTCACGTTTACTCACAGATGCCTCAGCACGGTCCCCCAGCTTTGCAATGAGGACGCTCCTTGCATGGGGGGTGGGTTGCTTGCTGTATGGGAGGTGATTCCCCACGTCTGACCAATTTCAGAATTGTTTACTGCTGGAGCAAGTGCCCTGATAGGGTTTCCCTCTGTATAACTGGTGGGTTCAGGTTTTTTTTTTCTTTTATGGTTCAAGTTAGATTTGATTCCTCTTTTATGTATTTATAGATATAAGCATGGAAATAATTCATTCCTATAAATACATCTGTGTGAAGGGAAGAACTTTTTTCTGTTTTATTTTAAAATTTTATTTTTTAAAATTTTGAAATTTAATTTTATTTATTTTTTTATACAGCAGGTTATTATTAGTTATGTATTTTATGCATATACATGTATACAGGTCAATCCCAATCTCCCAACTCATCCCACCACCACCACCCCATGGCTTCCCACACTTGGTGTCCATACGTTTGTTCTCTACCTCTGTGTCTCTATTTCTTCCCTGCAAACCAGTTCATCTGTACCATTTTTTAGGTTCCACATATATGCATTAATATACAATATTTGTTTTCCTCTTTCTGACTTACTTCATTCTGTATGACAGTCTCTAGATCCATCGATGTCTCTACAAATGACCCAGTTTCATTCCTTTTTATGGCTGAGTAATATTCCATTTTATATATGTACCACATCTTTATCCATTCATCTGTCTGTGGGCATTTAGCTTGCTTCCATTACCTGGCTATTGTAAATAGTGCTGCAATGATCATTGTGGTGAATGTGCCTTTTTGATTTATGGTTTTCTCTGGGTATGTGCCCAGAAGTGGGATTGCTGGATCAGATGGTAATTCTATTTCTAGTTTTTTTAAGGAAACTCCATACTGTTCTCCATAGTGACTGTATCAATTTACATCCCCACCAATAGTGGAAGAGGGCTCCTTTTGTCCACACCGTCCCCAGAATTTGTTGTTTGTAGATTTTCTGATGATGCCGATTTTAACAGGTGTGGGGTGATACCTCATTGTAGTTTTGATTTGCATTTCTCTAATAATTAGTGCTGTTGAGCAGCTTTTCATGTGCGTCTTGGCCATCTCTGTGTCTTCTTTGAAGAAACGTCTCTTTAGCTCTTCTGCCCATTTTTGTATTGGGTTGTTTGTTTTTTTAATAGTAAGCTGCATGAGCTGTTTATATATATATTGGAGATTAAACCTTTGTCCATTGATTCATTTGCAACGATTTTCGCCCATTCTGAGGGATGCCTTTTGCCATTCCCGTTTTTTGAACAAAAAAGGAAAGAAAGAAAAAGAAGCAGAACACTAATGTGCGTAAAATATGCCTTTTGAAATGGTCGTTTTGAAATATGGACGTCCTTTGAATTTTTTGGTCGATATGTGACCCCAGGATTTGTTTTCAGGGCAGGTGTCATTTACAGGCCTGCAATGATTTTGAATATCAACTGACCATTAGCGCTGGGATTAAAGCTGCTGTTGCGTGAAACGGCCACAAGGTGGCAGCAGTTCTCCCTTACCAAATCTGGTTACTAGAGCAACAGAGCCTCAATGGAAGTTGTGTTCTAGATTGGAATTTAGAATGGAAAATGCCAGGAGAAAGCCCCTCAAGTTTGTCTCACTACTTCTTGTTCCTGTTTTTATTTTATTTTTTTTATTTTCTATTACAGCAAGTTTGATTACAATGTTTGGCTTGTTGTAGGTGTGGAAGATGTGGTTCTTTTACACATATACAGATGTCTGTTCTTCCTGGGATCCTTTTCCCATGTACGTTAGGACAGAATGTTGAGTAGTCTTCTCTTGGTATTCCGTAGGTCTTTGGTGATTTTATATGTCACCTGTGTTTGATTATGTCTGTTAACCCCGATATCGTAATGAAACCAATCCTCACACCTTTCCATTGGTGAACCATAAGTTTGTTTAATGAATCTGTGATTGCCCTTCTCCGTGGAAATATCAGCCCTGGTATCCATTTTCAGGTAACACCTATAAGTGATATGATACGATATGTGTCTTTCACTTTCTGACTTACTCCAAGTCACGTGATTACCTCTAGACTCATCTACGGGGCTGCAAATGGCATTGTGTCCTTTTTTTCCTTGGCTTCTATTCTGCCTTAGTGAGGTCCATTTTCAACAATGTGATTCCCTGAGGGTTGTGGATTAGCTGACCTGGGCAGCCTTACCCTGCCGGCCGGCCCTCCTCAGGTGTGCCTGGTTGAGGTCAATATAAACAGCGCTCCAGGCAGCAATAGCCCCTGAAGTTGTGCCTGACTCCATATTCTCTGCCCCGTCAGCAGTCTCAGGGCTGTGCTGGTGGGAGGGAGTGAGGGGCCAAGGCTTTGTTGGTGGCCCGGTGTGAGTGGGGCTCTGCTGGCCTTTCTGCAGGAGTTGCCAGGCTGCCACCTGTAAAGAAGAGGATGTGTCACCCATACCTTCCGATGGAATTTCTCTCCGGACAGAGGTGAGGAAGGAAAAAAGCAGTGGGGGCCGGGACAGGAGGGGTATCTCAGGCAGGGCAATAGAAAGCTTCCAGAAGAGCGCCTGGGGCCAGGACCATCCTGGCTGGCCTGCAGGCACCAAGTTGGCCTGCGTGCTGTCGCTGGTGTGGCTCCACGGCCCTTCCTCTAGGCTCTGAAGCCCTTGTACATATTCAGGTGTTTTACCTGGGAAAGGTGGGAACAGTTCAGCAGCAGCTGGCCTGGGGCTCAGCTCACGTTTACTCACAGCTGCCTCAGCACGGTCCCCCAGCTTTGCAATGAGGACGCTCCTTGCATGGGGGGTGGGTTGCTGGCTGTATGGGAGGTGATTCCCCACCTCTGACCAATTTCAGAATTGTTTACTGCTGGAGCAAGTGCCCTGATAGGGTTTCCCTCTGTATAACTGGTGGGTTCAGGTTTTTTTTTTCTCTTATGGTTCAAGTTAGATTTGATTCCTCTTTTATGTATTTATAGATATAAGCATGGAAATAATTCATTCCTATAAATACATCTGTGTGAAGGGAAGAACTTTTTTCTGTTTTATTTTAAAATTTTATTTTTTAAAATTTTGAAATTTAATTTTATTTATTTGTTTATACAGCAGGTTATTATTAGTTATGTATTTTATGCGTATACATGTATACAGGTCAATCCCAATCTCCCAACTCATCCCACCACCACCACCCCATGGCTTCCCACACTTGGTGTCCATACGTTTGTTCTCTACCTCTGTGTCTCTATTTCTTCCCTGCAAACCAGTTCATCTGTACCATTTTTTAGGTTCCACATATATGCATTAATATACAATATTTGTTTTCCTCTTTCTGACATACTTCATTCTGTATGACATTCTCTAGATCCATCGATGTCTCTACAAATGACCCAGTTTCATTCCTTTTTATGGCTGAGTAATATTCCATTTTATATATGTACCACATCTTTATCCATTCATCTGTCTGTGGGCATTTAGCTTGCTTCCATTACCTGGCTATTGTAAATAGTGCTGCAATGATCATTGTGGTGAATGTGCCTTTTTGATTTATGGTTTTCTCTGGGTATGTGCCCAGAAGTGGGATTGCTGGATCAGATGGTAATTCTATTTCTAGTTTTTTTAAGGAAACTCCATACTGTTCTCCATAGTGACTGTATCAATTTACATCCCCACCAATAGTGGAAGAGGGCTCCTTTTGTCCACACCCTCCCCAGAATTTGTTGTTTGTAGATTTTCTGATGATGCCGATTTTAACAGGTGTGGGGTGATACCTCATTGTAGTTTTGATTTGCATTTCTCTAATAATTAGTGCTGTTGAGCAGCTTTTCATGTGCGTCTTGGCCATCTCTGTGTCTTCTTTGAAGAAACGTCTCTTTAGATCTTCTGCCCATTTTTGTATTGGGTTGTTTGTTTTTTTAATAGTAAGCTGCATGAGCTGTTTATATATATATTGGAGATTAAACCTTTGTCCATTGATTCATTTGCAACGATTTTCGCCCATTCTGAGGGATACCTTTTTCCATTCCCGTTTTTTGAACAAAAAAGGAAAGAAAGAAAAAGAAGCAGAACACTAATGTGCATAAAATATGCCTTTTGAAATGGTCGTTTTGAAATATGGACGTCCTTTGAATTTTTTGGTCGATATGTGACCCCAGGATTTGTTTTCAGGGCAGGTGTCATTTACAGGCCTGCAATGATTTTGAATATCAACTGACCATTAGCGCTGGGATTAAAGCTGCTGTTGCGTGAAACAGCCACAAGGTGGCAGCAGTTCTCCCTTACCAAATCTGCTTACTAGAGCTACAGAGCCTCAATGGAAGTCGTGTTCTAGATTGGAATTTAGAATGGAATGTGCCAGGAGAAAGCCCCTCAAGTTTGTCTCACTACTTCTTGTTCCTGTTTTTAATTTTTTTTTTATTTTCTATTACAGCAAGTTTGATTACAATGTTTGGCTTGTTGTAGGTGTAGAAGATGTGGTTCTTTTACACATATACAGATGTCTGTTGTTCCTGGGATCCTTTTCCCATGTACGTTAGGACAGAATGTTGAGTAGTCTTCTCTTGGTATTCCGTAGGTCTTTGGTGATTTTATATGTCACCTGTGTTTGATTATGTCTGTTAACCCCGATATCATAATGAAACCAATCCTCACACCTTTCCATTGGTGAACCATAAGTTTGTTTAATGAATCTGTGATTGCCCTTCTCCGTGGAAATATCTGCCCTGGTATCCATTTTTAGGTAACACCTATAAGTGATATGATATGATATGTGTCTTTCACTTTCTGACTCACTCCAAGTCACGTGATTACCTCTAGACTCATCTACGGGGCTGCAAATGGCATTGTGTCCTTTTTTTCCTTGGCTTCTATTCTGCCTTAGCGAGGTCCATTTTCAACAATGTGATTCCCTGAGGGTTGTGGATTAGCTGACCTGGGCAGCCTTACCCTGCCGGCCGGCCCTCCCCAGGTGTGCCTGGTTGAGGTCAATATAAACAGCGCTCCAGGCAGCAATAGCCCCTGAAGTTGTGCCTGACTCCATATTCTCTGCCCCGTCAGCAGTCTCAGGGCTGTGCTGGTGGGAGGGAGTGAGGGGCCAAGGCTTTGTTGGTGGCCCGGTGTGAGTGGGGCTCTGCTGGCCTTTCTGCAGGAGTTGCCAGGCTGCCACCTGTATAGAAGAGGATGTGTCACCCATACCTTCCGATGGAATTTCTCTCCGGACAGAGGTGAGGAAGGAAAAAAGCAGTGGGGGCCGGGACAAGAGGGGTATCTCAGGCAGGGCTATAGAAAGCTTCCAGAAGAGTGCCCGGGGCCAGGACCATCCTGGCTGGCCTGCAGGCACCAAGTTGGCCTGCGTGCTGTCGCTGGTGTGGCTCCACGGCCCTTCCTCTAGGCTTTCAAGCCCTTGTACATATTCAGGTGTTTTACCTGGGAAGGGTGGGAACAGTTCAGCAGCAGCTGGCCTGGGACTCAGCTCACGTTTACTCACAGATGCCTCAGCATGGTCCCCCAGCTTTGCAATGAGGACGCTCCTTGCATGGGGGGTGGGTTGCTTGCTGTATGGGAGGTGATTCCCCACCTCTGACCAATTTCAGAATTGTTTACTGCTGGAGCAAGTGCCCTGATAGGGTTTCCCTCTGTATAACTGGTGGGTTCAGGTTTTTTTTTTCTTTTATGGTTCAAGTTAGATTTGATTCCTCTTTTATGTATTTATAGATATAAGCATGGAAATAATTCATTCCTATAAATACATCTGTGTGAAGGGAAGAACTTTTTTCTGTTTTATTTTAAAATTTTATTTTTTAAAATTTTGAAATTTAATTTTATTTATTTTTTTATACAGCAGGTTATTATTAGTTATGTATTTTATGCATATACATGTATACAGGTCAATCCCAATCTCCCAACTCATCCCACCACCACCACCCCATGGCTTCCCACACTTGGTGTCCATACGTTTGTTCTCTACCTCTGTGTCTCTATTTCTTCCCTGCAAACCAGTTCATCTGTACCATTTTTTAGGTTCCACATATATGCATTAATATACAATATTTGTTTTCCTCTTTCTGACTTACTTCATTCTGTATGACAGTCTCTAGATCCATCGATGTCTCTACAAATGACCCAGTTTCATTCCTTTTTATGGCTGAGTAATATTCCATTTTATATATGTACCACATCTTTATCCATTCATCTGTCTGTGGGCATTTAGCTTGCTTCCATTACCTGGCTATTGTAAATAGTGCTGCAATGATCATTGTGGTGAATGTGCCTTTTTGATTTATGGTTTTCTCTGGGTATGTGCCCAGAAGTGGGATTGCTGGATCAGATGGTAATTCTATTTCTAGTTTTTTTAAGGAAACTCCATACTGTTCTCCATAGTGACTGTATCAATTTACATCCCCACCAATAGTGGAAGAGGGCTCCTTTTGTCCACACGCTCCCCAGAATTTGTTGTTTGTAGATTTTCTGATGATGCCGATTTTAACAGGTGTGGGGTGATACCTCATTGTAGTTTTGATTTGCATTTCTCTAATAATTAGTGCTGTTGAGCAGCTTTTCATGTGCGTCTTGGCCATCTCTGTGTCTTCTTTGAAGAAACGTCTCTTTAGATCTTCTGCCCATTTTTGTATTGGGTTGTTTGTTTTTTTAATAGTAAGCTGCATGAGCTGTTTATATATATATTGGAGATTAAACCTTTGTCCATTGATTCATTTGCAACGATTTTCGCCCATTCTGAGGGATGCCTTTTTCCATTCCCGTTTTTTGAACAAAAAAGGAAAGAAAGAAAAAGAAGCAGAACACTAATGTGCGTAAAATATGCCTTTTGAAATGGTCGTTTTTAAATATGGACGTCCTTTGAATTTTTTGGTCGATATGTGACCCCAGGATTTGTTTTCAGGGCAGGTGTCATTTACAGGCCTGCAATGATTTTGAATATCAACTGACCATTAGCGCTGGGATTAAAGCTGCTGTTGCGTGAAGCGGCCACAAGGTGGCAGCAGTTCTCCCTTACCAAATCTGGTTACTAGAGCAACAGAGCCTCAATGGAAGTCGTGTTCTAGATTGGAATTTAGAATGGAATGTGCCAGGAGAAAGCCCCTCAAGTTTGTCTCACTACTTCTTGTTCCTGTTTTTATTTATTCTTTTTATTTTCTATTACAGCAAGTTTGATTACAATGTTTGGCTTGTTGTAGGTGTAGAAGATGTGGTTCTTTTACACATATACAGATGTCTGTTCTTCCTGGGATCCTTTTCCCATGTACGTTAGGACAGAATGTTGAGTAGTCTTCTCTTGGTATTCCGTAGGTCTTTGGTGATTTTATATGTCACCTGTGTTTGATTATGTCTGTTAACCCCGATATCGTAATGAAACCAATCCTCACACCTTTCCATTGGTGAACCATAAGTTTGTTTAATGAATCTGTGATTGCCCTTCTCCGTGGAAATATCTGCCCTGGTATCCATTTTTAGGTAACACCTATAAGTGATATGATACGATATGTGTCTTTCACTTTCTGACTTACTCCAAGTCACGTGATTACCTCTAGACTCATCTACGGGGCTGCAAATGGCATTGTGTCCTTTTTTTCCTTGGCTTCTATTCTGCCTTAGCGAGGTCCATTTTCAACAATGTGATTCCCTGAGGGTTGTGGATTAGCTGACCTGGGCAGCCTTACCCTGCCGGCCGGCCCTCCCCAGGTGTGCCTGGTTGAGGTCAATATAAACAGCGCTCCAGGCAGCAATAGCCCATGAAGTTGTGCCTGACTCCATATTCTCTGCCCCGTCAGCAGTCTCGGGGCTGTGCTGGTGGGAGGGAGTGAGGGGCCAAGGCTTTGTTGGTGGCCCGGTGTGAGTGGGGCTCTGCTGGCCTTTCTGCAGGAGTTGCCAGGCTGTCACCTGTTAAGAAGAGGATGTGTCACCCATACCTTCCGATGGAATTTCTCTCCGGACAGAGGTGAGGAAGGAAAAAATCAGTGGGGGCCGGGACAGGATGGGTATCTCAGGCAGGGCAATAGAAAGCTTCCAGAAGAGCGCCCGGGGCCAGGACCATCCTGGCTGGCCTGCAGGCACCAAGTTGGCCTGCGTGCTGTCGCTGGTGTGGCTCCACGGCCCTTCCTCTAGGCTTTCAAGCCCTTGTACATATTCAGGTGTTTTACCTGGGAAGGGTGGGAACAGTTCAGCTGCAGCTGGCCTGGGGCTCAGCTCACGTTTACTCACAGCTGCCTCAGCACGGTCCCCCAGCTTTGCAATGAGGACGCTCCTTGCATGGGGGGTGGGTTGCTGGCTGTATGGGAGGTGATTCCCCACCTCTGACCAATTTCAGAATTGTTTACTGCTGGAGCAAGTGCCCTGATAGGGTTTCCCTCTGTATAACTGGTGGGTTCAGGTTTTTTTTTCTTTTATGGTTCAAGTTAGATTTGATTCCTCTTTTATGTATTTATAGATATAAGCATGGAAATAATTCATTCCTATAAATACATCTGTGTGAAGGGAAGAACTTTTTTCTGTTTTATTTTAAAATTTTATTTTTTAAAATTTTGAAATTTAATTTTATTTATTTGTTTATACAGCAGGTTATTATCAGTTATGTATTTTATGCATATACATGTATACAGGTCAATCCCAATCTCCCAACTCATCCCACCACCACCACCCCATGGCTTCCCACACTTGGTGTCCATACGTTTGTTCTCTACCTCTGTGTCTCTATTTCTTCCCTGCAAACCAGTTCATCTGTACCATTTTTTAGGTTCCACATATATGCATTAATATACAATATTTGTTTTCCTCTTTCTGACTTACTTCATTCTGTATGACAGTCTCTAGATCCATCGATGTCTCTACAAATGACCCAGTTTCATTCCTTTTTATGGCTGAGTAATATTCCATTTTATATATGTACCACATCTTTATCCATTCATCTGTCTGTGGGCATTTAGCTTGCTTCCATTACCTGGCTATTGTAAATAGTGCTGCAATGATCATTGTGGTGAATGTGCCTTTTTGATTTATGGTTTTCTCTGGGTATGTGCCCAGAAGTGGGATTGCTGGATCAGATGGTAATTCTATTTCTAGTTTTTTTAAGGAAACTCCATACTGTTCTCCATAGTGACTGTATCAATTTACATCCCCACCAATAGTGGAAGAGGGCTCCTTTTGTCCACACCCTCCCCAGAATTTGTTGTTTGTAGATTTTCTGATGATGCCGATTTTAACAGGTGTGGGGTGATACCTCATTGTAGTTTTGATTTGCATTTCTCTAATAATTAGTGCTGTTGAGCAGCTTTTCATGTGCGTCTTGGCCATCTCTGTGTCTTCTTTGAAGAAACGTCTCTTTAGCTCTTCTGCCCATTTTTGTATTGGGTTGTTTGTTTTTTTAATAGTAAGCTGCATGAGCTGTTTATATATATATTGGAGATTAAACCTTTGTCCATTGATTCATTTGCAACGATTTTCGCCCATTCTGAGGGATGCCTTTTGCCATTCCCGTTTTTTGAACAAAAAAGGAAAGAAAGAAAAAGAAGCAGAACACTAATGTGCGTAAAATATGCCTTTTGAAATGGTCGTTTTGAAATATGGACGTCCTTTGAATTTTTTGGTCGATATGTGACCCCAGGATTTGTTTTCAGGGCAGGTGTCATTTACAGGCCTGCAATGATTTTGAATATCAACTGACCATTAGCGCTGGGATTAAAGCTGCTGTTGCGTGAAACGGCCACAAGGTGGCAGCAGTTCTCCCTTACCAAATCTGGTTACTAGAGCAACAGAGCCTTAATGGAAGTCGTGTTCTAGATTGGAATTTAGAATGGAATGTGCCAGGAGAAAGCCCCTCAAGTTTGTCTCACTACTTCTTGTTCCTGTTTTTAATTTTTTTTTTATTTTCTATTACAGCAAGTTTGATTACAATGTTTGGCTTGTTGTAGGTGTAGAAGATGTGGTTCTTTTACACATATACAGATGTCTGTTCTTCCTGGGATCCTTTTCCCATGTACGTTAGGACAGAATGTTGAGTAGTCTTCTCTTGGTATTCCGTAGGTCTTTGGTGATTTTATATGTCACCTGTGTTTGATTATGTCTGTTAACCCCGATATCGTAATGAAACCAATCCTCACACCTTTCCATTGGTGAACCATAAGTTTGTTTAATGAATCTGTGATTGCCCTTCTCCGTGGAAATATCTGCCCTGGTATCCATTTTTAGGTAACACCTATAAGTGATATGATATGATATGTGTCTTTCACTTTCTGACTTACTCCAAGTCACGTGATTACCTCTAGACTCATCTACGGGGCTGCAAATGGCATTGTGTCCTTTTTTTCCTTGGCTTCTATTCTGCCTTAGCGAGGTCCATTTTCAACAATGTGATTCCCTGAGGGTTGTGGATTAGCTGACCTGGGCAGCCTTACCCTGCCGGCCGGCACTCCCCAGGTGTGCCTGGTTGAGGTCAATATAAACAGCTCTCCAGGCAGCAATAGCCCCTGAAGTTGTGCCTGACTCCATATTCTCTGCCCCGTCAGCAGTCTCAGGGCTGTGCTGGTGGGAAGGAGTGAGGAGCCAAGGCTTTGTTGGTGGCCCGGTGTGAGTGGGGCTCTGCTGGCCTTTCTGCAGGAGTTGCCAGGCTGCCACCTGTAAAGAAGAGGATGTGTCACCCATACCTTCCGCTGGAATTTCTCTCCGGACAGAGGTGAGGAAGGAAAAAAGCAATGGGGGCCGGGACAGGAGTGGTATCTCAGGCAGGGCAATAGAAAGCTTTCAGAAGAGCGCCCGGGGCCAGGACCTTCCTGGCTGGCCTGCAGGCACCAAGTTGGCCTGTGTGCTGTCACTGGTGTGGCTCCACGGCCCTTCCTCTAGGCTTTCAAGCCCTTGTACATATTCAGGTGTTTTACCTGGGAAGGGTGGGAACAGTTCAGCAGCAGCTGGCCTGGGGCTCAGCTCACGTTTACTCACAGATGCCTCAGCACGGTCCCCCAGCTTTGCAATGAGGACGCTCCTTGCATGGGGGGTGGGTTGCTGGCTGTATGGGAGGTGATTCCCCACCTCTGACCAATTTCAGAATTGTTTACTGCTGGAGCAAGTGCCCTGATAGGGTTTCCCTCTGTATAACTGGTGGGTTCAGGGTTTTTTTTTTCTTTTATGGTTCAAGTTAGATTTGATTCCTCTTTTATGTATTTATAGATATAAGCATGGAAATAATTCATTCCTATAAATACATCTGTGTGAAGGGAAGAACTTTTTTCTGTTTTATTTTAAAATTTTATTTTTTAAAATTTTGAAATTTAATTTTATTTATTTGTTTATACAGCAGGTTATTATCAGTTATGTATTTTATGCATATACATGTATACAGGTCAATCCCAATCTCCCAACTCATCCCACCACCACCACCCCATGGCTTCCCACACTTGGTGTCCATACGTTTGTTCTCTACCTCTGTGTCTCTATTTCTTCCCTGCAAACCAGTTCATCTGTACCATTTTTTAGGTTCCACATATATGCATTAATATACAATATTTGTTTTCCTCTTTCTGACTTACTTCATTCTGTATGACAGTCTCTAGATCCATCGATGTCTCTACAAATGACCCAGTTTCATTCCTTTTTATGGCTGAGTAATATTCCATTTTATATATGTACCACATCTTTATCCATTCATCTGTCTGTGGGCATTTAGCTTGCTTCCATTACCTGGCTATTGTAAATAGTGCTGCAATGATCATTGTGGTGAATGTGCCTTTTTGATTTATGGTTTTCTCTGGGTATGTGCCCAGAAGTGGGATTGCTGGATCAGATGGTAATTCTATTTCTAGTTTTTTTAAGGAAACTCCATACTGTTCTCCATAGTGACTGTATCAATTTACATCCCCACCAATAGTGGAAGAGGGCTCCTTTTGTCCACACCCTCCCCAGAATTTGTTGTTTGTAGATTTTCTGATGATGCCGATTTTAACAGGTGTGGGGTGATACCTCATTGTAGTTTTGATTTGCATTTCTCTAATAATTAGTGCTGTTGAGCAGCTTTTCATGTGCGTCTTGGCCATCTCTGTGTCTTCTTTGAAGAAACGTCTCTTTAGATCTTCTGCCCATTTTTGTATTGGGTTGTTTGTTTTTTTAATAGTAAGCTGCATGAGCTGTTTATATATATATTGGAGATTAAACCTTTGTCCATTGATTCATTTGCAACGATTTTCGCCCATTCTGAGGGATGCCTTTTTCCATTCCCGTTTTTTGAACAAAAAAGGAAAGAAAGAAAAAGAAGCAGAACACTAATGTGCGTAAAATATGCCTTTTGAAATGGTCGTTTTGAAATATGGACGTCCTTTGAATTTTTTGGTCGATATGTGACCCCAGGATTTGTTTTCAGGGCAGGTGTCATTTACAGGCCTGCAATGATTTTGAATATCAACTGACCATTAGCGCTGGGATTAAAGCTGCTGTTGCGTGAAGCGGCCACAAGGTGGCAGCAGTTCTCCCTTACCAAATCTGGTTACTAGAGCAACAGAGCCTCAATGGAAGTCGTGTTCTAGATTGGAATTTAGAATGGAATGTGCCAGGAGAAAGCCCCTCAAGTTTGTCTCACTACTTCTTGTTCCTGTTTTTATTTATTCTTTTTATTTTCTATTACAGCAAGTTTGATTACAATGTTTGGCTTGTTGTAGGTGTAGAAGATGTGGTTCTTTTACACATATACAGATGTCTGTTCTTCCTGGGATCCTTTTCCCATGTACGTTAGGACAGAATGTTGAGTAGTCTTCTCTTGGTATTCCGTAGGTCTTTGGTGATTTTATATGTCACCTGTGTTTGATTATGTCTGTTAACCCCGATATCGTAATGAAACCAATCCTCACACCTTTCCATTGGTGAACCATAAGTTTGTTTAATGAATCTGTGATTGCCCTTCTCCGTGGAAATATCTGCCCTGGTATCCATTTTTAGGTAACACCTATAAGTGATATGATACGATATGTGTCTTTCACTTTCTGACTTACTCCAAGTCACGTGATTACCTCTAGACTCATCTACGGGGCTGCAAATGGCATTGTGTCCTTTTTTTCCTTGGCTTCTATTCTGCCTTAGCGAGGTCCATTTTCAACAATGTGATTCCCTGAGGGTTGTGGATTAGCTGACCTGGGCAGCCTTACCCTGCCGGCCGGCCCTCCCCAGGTGTGCCTGGTTGAGGTCAATATAAACAGCGCTCCAGGCAGCAATAGCCCATGAAGTTGTGCCTGACTCCATATTCTCTGCCCCGTCAGCAGTCTCGGGGCTGTGCTGGTGGGAGGGAGTGAGGGGCCAAGGCTTTGTTGGTGGCCCGGTGTGAGTGGGGCTCTGCTGGCCTTTCTGCAGGAGTTGCCAGGCTGTCACCTGTTAAGAAGAGGATGTGTCACCCATACCTTCCGATGGAATTTCTCTCCGGACAGAGGTGAGGAAGGAAAAAATCAGTGGGGGCCGGGACAGGATGGGTATCTCAGGCAGGGCAATAGAAAGCTTCCAGAAGAGCGCCCGGGGCCAGGACCATCCTGGCTGGCCTGCAGGCACCAAGTTGGCCTGCGTGCTGTCGCTGGTGTGGCTCCACGGCCCTTCCTCTAGGCTTTCAAGCCCTTGTACATATTCAGGTGTTTTACCTGGGAAGGGTGGGAACAGTTCAGCTGCAGCTGGCCTGGGGCTCAGCTCACGTTTACTCACAGCTGCCTCAGCACGGTCCCCCAGCTTTGCAATGAGGACGCTCCTTGCATGGGGGGTGGGTTGCTGGCTGTATGGGAGGTGATTCCCCACCTCTGACCAATTTCAGAATTGTTTACTGCTGGAGCAAGTGCCCTGATAGGGTTTCCCTCTGTATAACTGGTGGGTTCAGGTTTTTTTTTCTTTTATGGTTCAAGTTAGATTTGATTCCTCTTTTATGTATTTATAGATATAAGCATGGAAATAATTCATTCCTATAAATACATCTGTGTGAAGGGAAGAACTTTTTTCTGTTTTATTTTAAAATTTTATTTTTTAAAATTTTGAAATTTAATTTTATTTATTTGTTTATACAGCAGGTTATTATCAGTTATGTATTTTATGCATATACATGTATACAGGTCAATCCCAATCTCCCAACTCATCCCACCACCACCACCCCATGGCTTCCCACACTTGGTGTCCATACGTTTGTTCTCTACCTCTGTGTCTCTATTTCTTCCCTGCAAACCAGTTCATCTGTACCATTTTTTAGGTTCCACATATATGCATTAATATACAATATTTGTTTTCCTCTTTCTGACTTACTTCATTCTGTATGACAGTCTCTAGATCCATCGATGTCTCTACAAATGACCCAGTTTCATTCCTTTTTATGGCTGAGTAATATTCCATTTTATATATGTACCACATCTTTATCCATTCATCTGTCTGTGGGCATTTAGCTTGCTTCCATTACCTGGCTATTGTAAATAGTGCTGCAATGATCATTGTGGTGAATGTGCCTTTTTGATTTATGGTTTTCTCTGGGTATGTGCCCAGAAGTGGGATTGCTGGATCAGATGGTAATTCTATTTCTAGTTTTTTTAAGGAAACTCCATACTGTTCTCCATAGTGACTGTATCAATTTACATCCCCACCAATAGTGGAAGAGGGCTCCTTTTGTCCACACCCTCCCCAGAATTTGTTGTTTGTAGATTTTCTGATGATGCCGATTTTAACAGGTGTGGGGTGATACCTCATTGTAGTTTTGATTTGCATTTCTCTAATAATTAGTGCTGTTGAGCAGCTTTTCATGTGCGTCTTGGCCATCTCTGTGTCTTCTTTGAAGAAACGTCTCTTTAGATCTTCTGCCCATTTTTGTATTGGGTTGTTTGTTTTTTTAATAGTAAGCTGCATGAGCTGTTTATATATATATTGGAGATTAAACCTTTGTCCATTGATTCATTTGCAACGATTTTCGCCCATTCTGAGGGATGCCTTTTGCCATTCCCGTTTTTTGAACAAAAAAGGAAAGAAAGAAAAAGAAGCAGAACACTAATGTGCGTAAAATATGCCTTTTGAAATGGTCGTTTTGAAATATGGACGTCCTTTGAATTTTTTGGTCGATATGTGACCCCAGGATTTGTTTTCAGGGCAGGTGTCATTTACAGGCCTGCAATGATTTTGAATATCAACTGACCATTAGCGCTGGGATTAAAGCTGCTGTTGCGTGAAACGGCCACAAGGTGGCAGCAGTTCTCCCTTACCAAATCTGGTTACTAGAGCAACAGAGCCTTAATGGAAGTCGTGTTCTAGATTGGAATTTAGAATGGAATGTGCCAGGAGAAAGCCCCTCAAGTTTGTCTCACTACTTCTTGTTCCTGTTTTTAATTTTTTTTTTATTTTCTATTACAGCAAGTTTGATTACAATGTTTGGCTTGTTGTAGGTGTAGAAGATGTGGTTCTTTTACACATATACAGATGTCTGTTCTTCCTGGGATCCTTTTCCCATGTACGTTAGGACAGAATGTTGAGTAGTCTTCTCTTGGTATTCCGTAGGTCTTTGGTGATTTTATATGTCACCTGTGTTTGATTATGTCTGTTAACCCCGATATCGTAATGAAACCAATCCTCACACCTTTCCATTGGTGAACCATAAGTTTGTTTAATGAATCTGTGATTGCCCTTCTCCGTGGAAATATCTGCCCTGGTATCCATTTTTAGGTAACACCTATAAGTGATATGATATGATATGTGTCTTTCACTTTCTGACTTACTCCAAGTCACGTGATTACCTCTAGACTCATCTACGGGGCTGCAAATGGCATTGTGTCCTTTTTTTCCTTGGCTTCTATTCTGCCTTAGCGAGGTCCATTTTCAACAATGTGATTCCCTGAGGGTTGTGGATTAGCTGACCTGGGCAGCCTTACCCTGCCGGCCGGCACTCCCCAGGTGTGCCTGGTTGAGGTCAATATAAACAGCTCTCCAGGCAGCAATAGCCCCTGAAGTTGTGCCTGACTCCATATTCTCTGCCCCGTCAGCAGTCTCAGGGCTGTGCTGGTGGGAAGGAGTGAGGAGCCAAGGCTTTGTTGGTGGCCCGGTGTGAGTGGGGCTCTGCTGGCCTTTCTGCAGGAGTTGCCAGGCTGCCACCTGTAAAGAAGAGGATGTGTCACCCATACCTTCCGCTGGAATTTCTCTCCGGACAGAGGTGAGGAAGGAAAAAAGCAATGGGGGCCGGGACAGGAGTGGTATCTCAGGCAGGGCAATAGAAAGCTTTCAGAAGAGCGCCCGGGGCCAGGACCTTCCTGGCTGGCCTGCAGGCACCAAGTTGGCCTGTGTGCTGTCACTGGTGTGGCTCCACGGCCCTTCCTCTAGGCTTTCAAGCCCTTGTACATATTCAGGTGTTTTACCTGGGAAGGGTGGGAACAGTTCAGCAGCAGCTGGCCTGGGGCTCAGCTCACGTTTACTCACAGATGCCTCAGCACGGTCCCCCAGCTTTGCAATGAGGACGCTCCTTGCATGGGGGGTGGGTTGCTGGCTGTATGGGAGGTGATTCCCCACCTCTGACCAATTTCAGAATTGTTTACTGCTGGAGCAAGTGCCCTGATAGGGTTTCCCTCTGTATAACTGGTGGGTTCAGGGTTTTTTTTTTCTTTTATGGTTCAAGTTAGATTTGATTCCTCTTTTATGTATTTATAGATATAAGCATGGAAATAATTCATTCCTATAAATACATCTGTGTGAAGGGAAGAACTTTTTTCTGTTTTATTTTAAAATTTTATTTTTTAAAATTTTGAAATTTAATTTTATTTATTTGTTTATACAGCAGGTTATTATCAGTTATGTATTTTATGCATATACATGTATACAGGTCAATCCCAATCTCCCAACTCATCCCACCACCACCACCCCATGGCTTCCCACACTTGGTGTCCATACGTTTGTTCTCTACCTCTGTGTCTCTATTTCTTCCCTGCAAACCAGTTCATCTGTACCATTTTTTAGGTTCCACATATATGCATTAATATACAATATTTGTTTTCCTCTTTCTGACTTACTTCATTCTGTATGACAGTCTCTAGATCCATCGATGTCTCTACAAATGACCCAGTTTCATTCCTTTTTATGGCTGAGTAATATTCCATTTTATATATGTACCACATCTTTATCCATTCATCTGTCTGTGGGCATTTAGCTTGCTTCCATTACCTGGCTATTGTAAATAGTGCTGCAATGATCATTGTGGTGAATGTGCCTTTTTGATTTATGGTTTTCTCTGGGTATGTGCCCAGAAGTGGGATTGCTGGATCAGATGGTAATTCTATTTCTAGTTTTTTTAAGGAAACTCCATACTGTTCTCCATAGTGACTGTATCAATTTACATCCCCACCAATAGTGGAAGAGGGCTCCTTTTGTCCACACCCTCCCCAGAATTTGTTGTTTGTAGATTTTCTGATGATGCCGATTTTAACAGGTGTGGGGTGATACCTCATTGTAGTTTTGATTTGCATTTCTCTAATAATTAGTGCTGTTGAGCAGCTTTTCATGTGCGTCTTGGCCATCTCTGTGTCTTCTTTGAAGAAACGTCTCTTTAGCTCTTCTGCCCATTTTTGTATTGGGTTGTTTGTTTTTTTAATAGTAAGCTGCATGAGCTGTTTATATATATATTGGAGATTAAACCTTTGTCCATTGATTCATTTGCAACGATTTTCGCCCATTCTGAGGGATGCCTTTTGCCATTCCCGTTTTTTGAACAAAAAAGGAAAGAAAGAAAAAGAAGCAGAACACTAATGTGCGTAAAATATGCCTTTTGAAATGGTCGTTTTGAAATATGGACGTCCTTTGAATTTTTTGGTCGATATGTGACCCCAGGATTTGTTTTCAGGGCAGGTGTCATTTACAGGCCTGCAATGATTTTGAATATCAACTGACCATTAGCGCTGGGATTAAAGCTGCTGTTGCGTGAAACGGCCACAAGGTGGCAGCAGTTCTCCCTTACAAATCTGGTTACTAGAGCAACAGAGCCTTAATGGAAGTCGTGTTCTAGATTGGAATTTAGAATGGAATGTGCCAGGAGAAAGCCCCTCAAGTTTGTCTCACTACTTCTTGTTCCTGTTTTTAATTTTTTTTTATTTTCTATTACAGCAAGTTTGATTACAATGTTTGGCTTGTTGTAGGTGTAGAAGATGTGGTTCTTTTACACATATACAGATGTCTGTTCTTCCTGGGATCCTTTTCCCATGTACGTTAGGACAGAATGTTGAGTAGTCTTCTCTTGGTATTCCGTAGGTCTTTGGTGATTTTATATGTCACCTGTGTTTGATTATGTCTGTTAACACCGATATCGTAATGAAACCAATCCTCACACCTTTCCATTGGTGAACCATAAGTTTGTTTAATGAATCTGTGATTGCCCTTCTCCGTGGAAATATCTGCCCTGGTATCCATTTTTAGGTAACACCTATAAGTGATATGATATGATATGTGTCTTTCACTTTCTGACTTACTCCAAGTCACGTGATTACCTCTAGACTCATCTACGGGGCTGCAAATGGCATTGTGTCCTTTTTTTCCTTGGCTTCTATTCTGCCTTAGCGAGGTCCATTTTCAACAATGTGATTCCCTGAGGGTTGTGGATTAGCTGACCTGGGCAGCCTTACCCTGCCGGCCGGCACTCCCCAGGTGTGCCTGGTTGAGGTCAATATAAACAGCGCTCCAGGCAGCAATAGCCCCTGAAGTTGTGCCTGACTCCATATTCTCTGCCCCGTCAGCAGTCTCAGGGCTGTGCTGGTGGGAAGGAGTGAGGAGCCAAGGCTTTGTTGGTGGCCCGGTGTGAGTGGGGCTCTGCTGGCCTTTCTGCAGGAGTTGCCAGGCTGCCACCTGTAAAGAAGAGGATGTGTCACCCATACCTTCCGCTGGAATTTCTCTCCGGACAGAGGTGAGGAAGGAAAAAAGCAATGGGGGCCGGGACAGGAGTGGTATCTCAGGCAGGGCAATAGAAAGCTTTCAGAAGAGCGCCCGGGGCCAGGACCATCCTGGCTGGCCTGCAGGCACCAAGTTGGCCTGCGTGCTGTCACTGGTGTGGCTCCACGGCCCTTCCTCTAGGCTTTCAAGCCCTTGTACATATTCAGGTGTTTTACCTGGGAAGGGTGGGAACAGTTCAGCAGCAGCTGGCCTGGGGCTCAGCTCACGTTTACTCACAGATGCCTCAGCACGGTCCCCCAGCTTTGCAATGAGGACGCTCCTTGCATGGGGGGTGGGTTGCTGGCTGTATGGGAGGTGATTCCCCACCTCTGACCAATTTCAGAATTGTTTACTGCTGGAGCAAGTGCCCTGATAGGGTTTCCCTCTGTATAACTGGTGGGTTCAGGGTTTTTTTTTTCTTTTATGGTTCAAGTTAGATTTGATTCCTCTTTTATGTATTTATAGATATAAGCATGGAAATAATTCATTCCTATAAATACATCTGTGTGAAGGGAAGAACTTTTTTCTGTTTTATTTTAAAATTTTATTTTTTAAAATTTTGAAATTTAATTTTATTTATTTGTTTATACAGCAGGTTATTATCAGTTATGTATTTTATGCATATACATGTATACAGGTCAATCCCAATCTCCCAACTCATCCCACCACCACCACCCCATGGCTTCCCACACTTGGTGTCCATACGTTTGTTCTCTACCTCTGTGTCTCTATTTCTTCCCTGCAAACCAGTTCATCTGTACCATTTTTTAGGTTCCACATATATGCATTAATATACAATATTTGTTTTCCTCTTTCTGACTTACTTCATTCTGTATGACAGTCTCTAGATCCATCGATGTCTCTACAAATGACCCAGTTTCATTCCTTTTTATGGCTGAGTAATATTCCATTTTATATATGTACCACATCTTTATCCATTCATCTGTCTGTGGGCATTTAGCTTGCTTCCATTACCTGGCTATTGTAAATAGTGCTGCAATGATCATTGTGGTGAATGTGCCTTTTTGATTTATGGTTTTCTCTGGGTATGTGCCCAGAAGTGGGATTGCTGGATCAGATGGTAATTCTATTTCTAGTTTTTTTAAGGAAACTCCATACTGTTCTCCATAGTGACTGTATCAATTTACATCCCCACCAATAGTGGAAGAGGGCTCCTTTTGTCCACACCCTCCCCAGAATTTGTTGTTTGTAGATTTTCTGATGATGCCGATTTTAACAGGTGTGGGGTGATACCTCATTGTAGTTTTGATTTGCATTTCTCTAATAATTAGTGCTGTT
Source organism: Mesoplodon densirostris (assembly GCF_025265405.1). NCBI lineage: Eukaryota > Metazoa > Chordata > Mammalia > Artiodactyla > Ziphiidae > Mesoplodon > Mesoplodon densirostris. The sequence goes on from NC_082661.1 coordinate 243,563,546, forward strand.
GAGCAGCTTTTCATGTGCGTCTTGGCCATCTCTGTGTCTTCTTTGAAGAAACGTCTCTTTAGATCTTCTGCCCATTTTTGTATTGGGTTGTTTGTTTTTTTAATAGTAAGCTGCATGAGCTGTTTATATATATATTGGAGATTAAACCTTTGTCCATTGATTCATTTGCAACGATTTTCGCCCATTCTGAGGGATGCCTTTTGCCATTCCCGTTTTTTGAACAAAAAAGGAAAGAAAGAAAAAGAAGCAGAACACTAATGTGCGTAAAATATGCCTTTTGAAATGGTCGTTTTGAAATATGGACGTCCTTTGAATTTTTTGGTCGATATGTGACCCCAGGATTTGTTTTCAGGGCAGGTGTCATTTACAGGCCTGCAATGATTTTGAATATCAACTGACCATTAGCGCTGGGATTAAAGCTGCTGTTGCGTGAAACGGCCACAAGGTGGCAGCAGTTCTCCCTTACCAAATCTGGTTACTAGAGCAACAGAGCCTTAATGGAAGTCGTGTTCTAGATTGGAATTTAGAATGGAATGTGCCAGGAGAAAGCCCCTCAAGTTTGTCTCACTACTTCTTGTTCCTGTTTTTAATTTTTTTTTATTTTCTATTACAGCAAGTTTGATTACAATGTTTGGCTTGTTGTAGGTGTAGAAGATGTGGTTCTTTTACACATATACAGATGTCTGTTCTTCCTGGGATCCTTTTCCCATGTACGTTAGGACAGAATGTTGAGTAGTCTTCTCTTGGTATTCCGTAGGTCTTTGGTGATTTTATATGTCACCTGTGTTTGATTATGTCTGTTAACACCGATATCGTAATGAAACCAATCCTCACACCTTTCCATTGGTGAACCATAAGTTTGTTTAATGAATCTGTGATTGCCCTTCTCCGTGGAAATATCTGCCCTGGTATCCATTTTTAGGTAACACCTATAAGTGATATGATACGATATGTGTCTTTCACTTTCTGACTTACTCCAAGTCACGTGATTACCTCTAGACTCATCTACGGGGCTGCAAATGGCATTGTGTCCTTTTTTTCCTTGGCTTCTATTCTGCCTTAGCGAGGTCCATTTTCAACAATGTGATTCCCTGAGGGTTGTGGATTAGCTGACCTGGGCAGCCTTACCCTGCCGGCCGGCACTCCCCAGGTGTGCCTGGTTGAGGTCAATATAAACAGCGCTCCAGGCAGCAATAGCCCCTGAAGTTGTGCCTGACTCCATATTCTCTGCCCCGTCAGCAGTCTCAGGGCTGTGCTGGTGGGAAGGAGTGAGGAGCCAAGGCTTTGTTGGTGGCCCGGTGTGAGTGGGGCTCTGCTGGCCTTTCTGCAGGAGTTGCCAGGCTGCCACCTGTAAAGAAGAGGATGTGTCACCCATACCTTCCGCTGGAATTTCTCTCCGGACAGAGGTGAGGAAGGAAAAAAGCAATGGGGGCCGGGACAGGAGTGGTATCTCAGGCAGGGCAATAGAAAGCTTTCAGAAGAGCGCCCGGGGCCAGGACCATCCTGGCTGGCCTGCAGGCACCAAGTTGGCCTGCGTGCTGTCACTGGTGTGACTCCACGGCCCTTCCTCTAGGCTTTCAAGCCCTTGTACATATTCAGGTGTTTTACCTGGGAAGGGTGGGAACAGTTCAGCAGCAGCTGGCCTGGGGCTCAGCTCACGTTTACTCACAGATGCCTCAGCACGGTCCCCCAGCTTTGCAATGAGGACGCTCCTTGCATGGGGGGTGGGTTGCTGGCTGTATGGGAGGTGATTCCCCACCTCTGACCAATTTCAGAATTGTTTACTGCTGGAGCAAGTGCCCTGATAGGGTTTCCCTCTGTATAACTGGTGGGTTCAGGGTTTTTTTTTTCTTTTATGGTTCAAGTTAGATTTGATTCCTCTTTTATGTATTTATAGATATAAGCATGGAAATAATTCATTCCTATAAATACATCTGTGTGAAGGGAAGAACTTTTTTCTGTTTTATTTTAAAATTTTATTTTTTAAAATTTTGAAATTTAATTTTATTTATTTGTTTATACAGCAGGTTATTATCAGTTATGTATTTTATGCATATACATGTATACAGGTCAATCCCAATCTCCCAACTCATCCCACCACCACCACCCCATGGCTTCCCACACTTGGTGTCCATACGTTTGTTCTCTACCTCTGTGTCTCTATTTCTTCCCTGCAAACCAGTTCATCTGTACCATTTTTTAGGTTCCACATATATGCATTAATATACAATATTTGTTTTCCTCTTTCTGACTTACTTCATTCTGTATGACAGTCTCTAGATCCATCGATGTCTCTACAAATGACCCAGTTTCATTCCTTTTTATGGCTGAGTAATATTCCATTTTATATATGTACCACATCTTTATCCATTCATCTGTCTGTGGGCATTTAGCTTGCTTCCATTACCTGGCTATTGTAAATAGTGCTGCAATGATCATTGTGGTGAATGTGCCTTTTTGATTTATGGTTTTCTCTGGGTATGTGCCCAGAAGTGGGATTGCTGGATCAGATGGTAATTCTATTTCTAGTTTTTTTAAGGAAACTCCATACTGTTCTCCATAGTGACTGTATCAATTTACATCCCCACCAATAGTGGAAGAGGGCTCCTTTTGTCCACACCCTCCCCAGAATTTGTTGTTTGTAGATTTTCTGATGATGCCGATTTTAACAGGTGTGGGGTGATACCTCATTGTAGTTTTGATTTGCATTTCTCTAATAATTAGTGCTGTTGAGCAGCTTTTCATGTGCGTCTTGGCCATCTCTGTGTCTTCTTTGAAGAAACGTCTCTTTAGATCTTCTGCCCATTTTTGTATTGGGTTGTTTGTTTTTTTAATAGTAAGCTGCATGAGCTGTTTATATATATATTGGAGATTAAACCTTTGTCCATTGATTCATTTGCAACGATTTTCGCCCATTCTGAGGGATGCCTTTTGCCATTCCCGTTTTTTGAACAAAAAAGGAAAGAAAGAAAAAGAAGCAGAACACTAATGTGCGTAAAATATGCCTTTTGAAATGGTCGTTTTGAAATATGGACGTCCTTTGAATTTTTTGGTCGATATGTGACCCCAGGATTTGTTTTCAGGGCAGGTGTCATTTACAGGCCTGCAATGATTTTGAATATCAACTGACCATTAGCGCTGGGATTAAAGCTGCTGTTGCGTGAAACGGCCACAAGGTGGCAGCAGTTCTCCCTTACAAATCTGGTTACTAGAGCAACAGAGCCTTAATGGAAGTCGTGTTCTAGATTGGAATTTAGAATGGAATGTGCCAGGAGAAAGCCCCTCAAGTTTGTCTCACTACTTCTTGTTCCTGTTTTTAATTTTTTTTTATTTTCTATTACAGCAAGTTTGATTACAATGTTTGGCTTGTTGTAGGTGTAGAAGATGTGGTTCTTTTACACATATACAGATGTCTGTTCTTCCTGGGATCCTTTTCCCATGTACGTTAGGACAGAATGTTGAGTAGTCTTCTCTTGGTATTCCGTAGGTCTTTGGTGATTTTATATGTCACCTGTGTTTGATTATGTCTGTTAACACCGATATCGTAATGAAACCAATCCTCACACCTTTCCATTGGTGAACCATAAGTTTGTTTAATGAATCTGTGATTGCCCTTCTCCGTGGAAATATCTGCCCTGGTATCCATTTTTAGGTAACACCTATAAGTGATATGATATGATATGTGTCTTTCACTTTCTGACTTACTCCAAGTCACGTGATTACCTCTAGACTCATCTACGGGGCTGCAAATGGCATTGTGTCCTTTTTTTCCTTGGCTTCTATTCTGCCCTAGCGAGGTCCATTTTCAACAATGTGATTCCCTGAGGGTTGTGGATTAGCTGACCTGGGCAGCCTTACCCTGCCGGCCGGCACTCCCCAGGTGTGCCTGGTTGAGGTCAATATAAACAGCGCTCCAGGCAGCAATAGCCCCTGAAGTTGTGCCTGACTCCATATTCTCTGCCCCGTCAGCAGTCTCAGGGCTGTGCTGGTGGGAAGGAGTGAGGAGCCAAGGCTTTGTTGGTGGCCCGGTGTGAGTGGGGCTCTGCTGGCCTTTCTGCAGGAGTTGCCAGGCTGCCACCTGTAAAGAAGAGGATGTGTCACCCATACCTTCCGCTGGAATTTCTCTCCGGACAGAGGTGAGGAAGGAAAAAAGCAATGGGGGCCGGGACAGGAGTGGTATCTCAGGCAGGGCAATAGAAAGCTTTCAGAAGAGCGCCCGGGGCCAGGACCATCCTGGCTGGCCTGCAGGCACCAAGTTGGCCTGCGTGCTGTCACTGGTGTGGCTCCACGGCCCTTCCTCTAGGCTTTCAAGCCCTTGTACATATTCAGGTGTTTTACCTGGGAAGGGTGGGAACAGTTCAGCTGCAGCTGGCCTGGGGCTCAGCTCACGTTTACTCACAGATGCCTCAGCACGGTCCCCCAGCTTTGCAATGAGGATGCTCCTTGCATGGGGGGTGGGTTGCTGGCTGTATGGGAGGTGATTCCCCACCTCTTACCAATTTCAGAATTGTTTACTGCTGGAGCAAGTGCCCTGATAGGGTTTCCCTCTGTATAACTGGTGGGTTCAGGGTTTTTTTTTTCTTTTATGGTTCAAGTTAGATTTGATTCCTCTTTTATGTATTTATAGATATAAGCATGGAAATAATTCATTCCTATAAATACATCTGTGTGAAGGGAAGAACTTTTTTCTGTTTTATTTTAAAATTTTATTTTTTAAAATTTTGAAATTTAATTTTATTTATTTGTTTATACAGCAGGTTATTATTAGTTATGTATTTTATGCATATACATGTATACAGGTCAATCCCAATCTCCCAACTCATCCCACCACCACCACCCCATGGCTTCCCACACTTGGTGTCCATACGTTTGTTCTCTACCTCTGTGTCTCTATTTCTTCCCTGCAAACCAGTTCATCTGTACCATTTTATAGGTTCCACATATATGCATTAATATACAATATTTGTTTTCCTCTTTCTGACTTACTTCATTCTGTATGACAGTCTCTAGATCCATCGATGTCTCTATAAATGACCCAGTTTCATTCCTTTTTATGGCTGAGTAATATTCCATTTTATATATGTACCACATCTTTATCCATTCATCTGTCTGTGGGCATTTAGCTTGCTTCCATTACCTGGCTATTGTAAATAGTGCTGCAATGATCATTGTGGTGAATGTGCCTTTTTGATTTATGGTTTTCTCTGGGTATGTGCCCAGAAGTGGGATTGCTGGATCAGATGGTAATTCTATTTCTAGTTTTTTTAAGGAAACTCCATACTGTTCTCCATAGTGACTGTATCAATTTACATCCCCACCAATAGTGGAAGAGGGCTCCTTTTGTCCACACCCTCCCCAGAATTTGTTGTTTGTAGATTTTCTGATGATGCCGATTTTAACAGGTGTGGGGTGATACCTCATTGTAGTTTTGATTTGCATTTCTCTAATAATTAGTGCTGTTGAGCAGCTTTTCATGTGCGTCTTGGCCATCTCTGTGTCTTCTTTGAAGAAACGTCTCTTTAGATCTTCTGCCCATTTTTGTATTGGGTTGTTTGTTTTTTTAATATTAAGCTGCATGAGCTGTTTATATATATATATTGGAGATTAAATCTTTGTCCATTGATTCATTTGCAACGATTTTCGCCCATTCTGAGGGATGCCTTTTTCCATTCCCGTTTTTTTAACAAAAAAGGAAAGAAAGAAAAAGAAGCAGAACACTAATGTGCGTAAAATATGCCTTTTGAAATGGTCGTTTTGAAATATGGACGTCCTTTGAATTTTTTGGTCGATATGTGACCCCAGGATTTGTTTTCAGGGCAGGTGTCATTTACAGGCCTGCCATGATTTTGAATATCAACTGACCATTAGCGCCGGGATTAAAGCTGCTGTGGCGTGAAACGGCCACAAGGTGGCAGCAGTTCTCCCTTACCAAATCTGGTTACTAGAGCAACAGAGCCTCAATGGAAGTCGTGTTCTAGATTGGAATTTCGAATGGAATGTGCCAGGAGAAAGCCCCTCAAGTTTGTCTCACTACTTCTTGTTCCTGTTTTTATTTATTTTTTTTATTTTCTATTACAGCAAGTTTGATTACAATGTTTGGCTTGTTGTAGGTGTAGAAGATGTGGTTCTTTTACACATATACAGATGTCTGTTCTTCCTGGGATCCTTTTCCCATGTACGTTAGGACAGAATGTTGAGTAGTCTTCTCTTGGTATTCCGTAGGTCTTTGGTGATTTTATATGTCACCTGTGTTTGATTATGTCTGTTAACCCCGATATCGTAATGAAACCAATCCTCACACCTTTCCATTGGTGAACCATAAGTTTGTTTAATGAATCTGTGATTGCCCTTCTCCGTGGAAATATCTGCCCTGGTATCCATTTTTAGGTAACACCTATAAGTGATATGATACGATATGTGTCTTTCACTTTCTGACTTACTCCAAGTCACGTGATTACCTCTAGACTCATCTACGGGGCTGCAAATGGCATTGTGTCCTTTTTTTCCTTGGCTTCTATTCTGCCTTAGCGAGGTCCATTTTCAACAATGTGATTCCCTGAGGGTTGTGGATTAGCTGACCTGGGCAGCCTTACCCTGCCGGCCGGCCCTCCCCAGGTGTGCCTGGTTGAGGTCAATATAAACAGCGCTCCAGGCAGCAATAGCCCCTGAAGTTGTGCCTGACTCCATATTCTCTGCCCCGTCAGCAGTCTCGGGGCTGTGCTGGTGGGAGGGAGTGAGGGGCCAAGGCTTTGTTGGTGGCCCGGTGTGAGTGGGGCTCTGCTGGCCTTTCTGCAGGAGTTGCCAGGCTGCCACCTGTAAAGAAGAGGATGTATCACCCATACCTTCCGATGGAATTTCTCTCCGGACAGAGGTGAGGAAGGAAAAAAGCAGTGGGGGCCGGGACAGGAGGGGTATCTCAGGCAGGGCTATAGAAAGCTTGTAGAAGAGTGCCCGGGGCCAGGACCATCCTGGCTGGCCTGCAGGCACCAAGTTGGCCTGCGTGCTGTCACTGGTGTGGCTCCACGGCCCTTCCTCTAGGCTTTCAAGCCCTTGTACATATTCAGGTGATTTACCTGGGAAGGGTGGGAACAGTTCAGCAGCAGCTGTTCTGGGACTCAGCTCACGTTTACTCACAGATGCCTCAGCATGGTCCCCCAGCTTTGCAATGAGGACGCTCCTTGCATGGGGGGTGGGTTGCTGGCTGTATGGGAGGTGATTCCCCACCTCTGATCAATTTCAGAATTGTTTACCACTGGAGCAAGTGCCCTGATAGGGTTTCCCTCTGTATAACTGGTGGGTTCAGGTTTTTTTTTTCTTTTAGGGTTCAAGTTAGATTTGATTCCTCTTTTATGTATTTATAGATATAAGCATGGAAATAATTCATTCCTATAAATACATCTGTGTGAAGGGAAGAAATTTTTTCTGTTTTATTTTAAAATTTTTTTTTTAAATTTTGAAATTTAATTTTATTTTTTTTATACAGCAGGTTATTATTAGTTATGTATTTTGTGCATATACATGTATACAGGTCAATCCCAATCTCCCAACTCATCCCACCACCACCACCCCATGGCTTCCCACACTTGGTGTCCATACGTTTGTTCTCTACCTCTGTGTCTCTATTTCTTCCCTGCAATCCAGTTCCTCTGTACCATTTTTTAGGGTCCAAATATATGCATTAATATACAATATTTGTTTTCCTCTTTCTGACTTACTTCATTCTGTATGACAGTCTCTAGATCCATCGATGTCTCTACAAATGACCCAGTTTCATTCCTTTTTATGGTTGAGTAATATTCCATTTTATATATGTACCACATCTTTATCCATTCATCTGTCTGTGGACATTTAGGTTGCTTGCATTACCTGGCTATTGTAAATAGTGCTGCAATGAACATTGTGGTGAATGTGCCTTTTTGATTTATGGTTTTCTCTGGGTATGTGCCCAGAAGTGGGATTGCTGGATCAGATGGTAATTCTATTTCTAGTTTTTTTAAGGAAACTCCATACTGTTCTCCATAGTGACTGTATCAATTTACATCCCCACCAATAGTGGAAGAGGGCTCCTTTTGTCCACACCCTCCCCAGAATTTGTTGTTTGTAGATTTTCTGATGATGCCGATTCTAACAGGTGTGAGGTGATACCTCATTGTAGTTTTGATTTGCATTTCTCTAATAATTAGTGCTGTTGAGCAGCTTTTCATGTGCATCTTGGCCATCTCTATGTCTTCTTTGAAGAAACGTCTCTTTAGATCTTCTGCCCATTTTTGTATTGGGTTGTTTGTTTTTTTAATAGTAAGCTGCATGAGCTGTTTATATATATATTGGAGATTAAACCTTTGTCCATTGATTCATTTGCAACGATTTTCGCCCATTCTGAGGGATGCCTTTTTCCATTCCCGCTTTTTGAACAAAAAAGGAAAGAAAGAAAAAGAAGCAGAACACTAATGTGCGTAAAATATGCCTTTTGAAACGGTCGTTTTGAAATATGGACGTCCTTTGAATTTTTTGGTCGATATGTGACCCAGGATTTGTTTTCAGGGCAGGTGTCATTTACAGGCCTGCAATGATTTTGAATATCAACTGACCATTAGCGCTGGGATTAAAGCTGCTGTTGCGTGAAACGGCCACAAGGTGGCAGCAGTTCTCCCTTACCAAATCTGGTTACTAGAGCAACAGAGCCTCAATGGAAGTCGTGTTCTAGATTGGAATTTAGAATTGAATGTGCCAGGAGAAAGCCCCTCAAGTTTGTCTCACTACTTGTTGTTCGTGTTTTTAATTTTCTTTTTATTTTCTATTACAGCAAGTTTGATTACAATGTTTGGCTTGTTGTAGGTGTGGAAGATGTGGTTCTTTTACACATATACAGATGTCTGTTCTTCCTGGGATCCTTTTCCCATGTACGTTAGGACAGAATGTTGAGTAGTCTTCTCTTGGTATTCCGTAGGTCTTTGGTGATTATATATGTCACCTGTGTTTGATTATGTCTGTTAACCCCGATATCATAATGAAACCAATCCTCACAGCTTTCCATTGGTGAACCATAAGTTTCTTTAATGAATCTGTGATTGCCCTTCTCCGTGGAAATATCTGCCCTGGTATCCATTTTTAGGTAACCCCTATAAGTGATATGATATGATATGTGTCTTTCACTTTCTGACTTACTCCAAGTCACGTGATTACCTCTAGACTCATCTACGGTGCTGCAAATGGCATTGTGTCTTTTTTTTTCCTTGGCTTCTATTCTGCCTTAGCGAGGTTCATTTTCAACAATGTGATTCCCTGAGGGTTGTGGATTAGCTGACCTGGGCAGCCTTACCCTGCCGGCCGGCCCTCCCCAGGTGTGACTGGTTGAGGTCAATATAAACAGCTCTCCAGGCAGCAATAGCCCCTGAAGTTGTGCCTGACTCCATATTCTCTGCCCCGTCAGCAGTCTCGGGGCTGTGCTGGTGGGAGGGAGTGAGGGGCCAAGGCTTTGTTGGTGGCCCGGTGTGAGTGGGGCTCTGCTGGCCTTTCTGCAGGAGTTGCCAGGCTGCCACCTGTAAAGAAGAGGATGTGTCACCCATACCTTCCGATGGAATTTCTCTCCGGACAGAGGTGAGGAAGGAAAAAAGCAGTGGGGGCCGGGACAGGATGGGTATCTCAGGCAGGGCAATAGAAAGCTTCCAGAAGAGCGCCCGGGGCCAGGACCATCCTGGCTGGCCTGCAGGCACCAAGTTGGCCTGCGTGCTGTCGCTGGTGTGGCTCCACGGCCCTTCCTCTAGGCTTTCAAGCCCTTGTACATATTTAGGTGTTTTACCTGGGAAGGGTGGGAACAGTTCAGCAGCTGCTGGCCTGGGACTCAGCTCACGTTTACTCACAGATGCCTCAGCATGGTCCCCCAGCTTTGCAATGAGGACGCTCCTTGCATGGGGGGTGGGTTGCTGGCTGTATGGGAGGTGATTCCCCACCTCTGACCAATTTCAGAATTGTTTACCACTGGAGCAAGTGCCCTGATAGGGTTTCCCTCTGTATAACTGGTGGGTTCAGGTTTTTTTTTTCTTTTAGGGTTCAAGTTAGATTTGATTCCTCTTTTATGTATTTATAGATATAAGCATGGAAATAATTCATTCCTATAAATACATCTGTGTGAAGGGAAGAACTTTTTTCTGTTTTATTTTAAATTTTTTTTTTTAAATTTTGAAATTTAATTTTATTTTTTTTATACAGCAGGTTATTATTAGTTATGTATTTTGTGCATATACATGTATACAGGTCAATCCCAATCTCCCAACTCATCCCACCACCACCACCCCATGGCTTCCCACACTTGGTGTCCATACGTTTGTTCTCTACCTCTGTGTCTCTATTTCTTCCCTGCAATCCAGTTCCTCTGTACCATTTTTTAGGGTCCAAATATATGCATTAATATACAATATTTGTTTTCCTCTTTCTGACTTACTTCATTCTGTATGACAGTCTCTAGATCCATTGATGTCTCTACAAATGACCCAGTTTCATTCCTTTTTATGGCTGAGTAATATTCCATTTTATATATGTACCACATCTTTATCCATTCATCTGTCTGTGGACATTTAGGTTGCTTGCATTACCTGGCTATTGTAAATAGTGCTGCAATGAACATTGTGGTGAATGTGCCTTTTTGATTTATGGTTTTCTCTGGGTATGTGCCCAGAAGTGGGATTGCTGGATCAGATGGTAATTCTATTTCTAGTTTTTTAAAGGAAACTCCATACGGTTCTCCATAGTGAGTGTATCAATTTACATCCCCACCAATAGTGGAAGAGGGCTCCTTTTGTCCACACCCTCCCCAGAATTTGTTGTTTGTAGATTTTCTGATGATGCTGATTCTAACAGGTGTGAGGTGATACCTCATTGTAGTTTTGATTTGCATTTCTCTAATAATTAGTGCTGTTGAGCAGCCTTTCATGTGCATCTTGGCCATCTCTGTGTCTTCTTTGAAGAAACGTCTCTTTAGATCTTCTGCCCATTTTTGTATTGGGTTGTTTGTTTTTTTAATAGTAAGCTGCATGAGCTGTTTATATATATATTGGAGATTAAACCTTTGTCCATTGATTCATTTGCAACGATTTTCGCCCATTCTGAGGGATGCCTTTTTCCATTCCCGTTTTTTTTAACAAAAAAGGAAAGAAAGAAAAAGAAGCAGAACACTAATGTGCGTAAAATATGCCTTTTGAAACGGTCGTTTTGAAATATGGACGTCCTTTGAATTTTTTGGTCGATATGTGACCCCAGGATTTGTTTTCAGGGCAGGTGTCATTTACAGGCCTGCAATGATTTTGAATATCAACTGACCATTAGCGCTGGGATTAAAGCTGCTGTTGCGTGAAACGGCCACAAGGTGGCAGCAGTTCTCCCTTACCAAATCTGGTTACTAGAGCAACAGAGCCTCAATGGAAGTCGTGTTCTAGATTGGAATTTAGAATTGAATGTGCCAGGAGAAAGCCCCTCAAGTTTGTCTCACTACTTCTTGTTCGTGTTTTTAATTTTCTTTTTATTTTCTATTACAGCAAGTTTGATTACAATGTTTGGCTTGTTGTAGGTGTGGAAGATGTGGTTCTTTTACACATATACAGATGTCTGTTCTTCCTGGGATCCTTTTCCCATGTACGTTAGGACAGAATGTTGAGTAGTCTTCTCTTGGTATTCCGTAGGTCTTTGGTGATTATATATGTCACCTGTGTTTGATTATGTCTGTTAACCCCGATATCATAATGAAACCAATCCTCACAGCTTTCCTTTGGTGAACCATAAGTTTCTTTAATGAATCTGTGATTGCCCTTCTCCGTGGAAATATCTGCCCTGGTATCCATTTTTAGGTAACACCTATAAGTGATATGATATGATATGTGTCTTTCACTTTCTGACTTACTCCAAGTCACGTGATTACCTCTAGACTCATCTACGGGGCTGCAAATGGCATTGTGTCCTTTTTCTTCCTTGGCTTCTATTCTGCCTTAGCGAGGTCCATTTTCAACAATGTGATTCCCTGAGGGTTGTGGATTAGCTGACCTGGGCAGCCTTACCCTGCCGGCCGGCCCTCCCCAGGTGTGCCTGGTTGAGGTCAATATAAACAGCGCTCCAGGCAGCAATAGCCCCTGAAGTTGTGCCTGACTCCATATTCTCTGCCCCGTCAGCAGTCTCGGGGCTGTGCTGGTGGGAGGGAGTGAGGGGCCAAGGCTTTGTTGGTGGCCCGGTGTGAGTGGGGCTCTGCTGGCCTTTCTGCAGGAGTTGCCAGGCTGCCAACTGTAAAGAAGAGGATGTATCACCCATACCTTCCGATGGAATTTCTCTCCGGACAGAGGTGAGGAAGGAAAAAAGCAGTGGGGGCCGGGACAGGAGGGGTATCTCAGGCAGGGCAATAGAAAGCTTCCAGAAGAGCGCCCGGGGCCAGGACCATCCTGGCTGGCCTGCAGGCACCAAGTTGGCCTGCGTGCTGTCGCTGGTGTGGCTCCACGGCCCTTCATCTAGGCTTTCAAGCCCTTGTACATATTCAGGTGTTTTACCTGGGAAGGGTGGGAACAGTTCAGCAGCAGCTGGCCTGGGACTCAGCTCACGTTTACTCACAGATGCCTCAGCATGGTCCCCCAGCTTTGCAATGAGGACGCTCCTTGCATGGGGGGTGGGTTGCTGGCTGTATGGGAGGTGATTCCCCACCTCTGATCAATTTCAGAATTGTTTACCACTGGAGCAAGTGCCCTGATAGGGTTTCCCTCTGTATAACTGGTGGGTTCAGGTTTTTTTTTTCTTTTAGGGTTCAAGTTAGATTTGATTCCTCTTTTATGTATTTATAGATATAAGCATGGAAATAATTCATTCCTATAAATACATCTGTGTGAAGGGAAGAAATTTTTTCTGTTTTATTTTAAAAATTTTTTTTTAAATTTTGAAATTTAATTTTATTTTTTTTATACAGCAGGTTATTATTAGTTATGTATTTTGTGCATATACATGTATACAGGTCAATCCCAATCTCCCAACTCATCCCACCACCACCACCCCATGGCTTCCCACACTTGGTGTCCATACGTTTGTTCTCTACCTCTGTGTCTCTATTTCTTCCCTGCAATCCAGTTCCTCTGTACCATTTTTTAGGGTCCAAATATATGCATTAATATACAATATTTGTTTTCCTCTTTCTGACTTACTTCATTCTGTATGACAGTCTCTAGATCCATCGATGTCTCTACAAATGACCCAGTTTCATTCCTTTTTATGGCTGAGTAATATTCCATTTTATATATGTACCACATCTTTATCCATTCATCTGTCTGTGGACATTTAGGTTGCTTGCATTACCTGGCTATTGTAAATAGTGCTGCAATGAACATTGTGGTGAATGTGCCTTTTTGATTTATGGTTTTCTCTGGGTATGTGCCCAGAAGTGGGATTGCTGGATCAGATGGTAATTCTATTTCTAGTTTTTTTAAGGAAACTCCATACTGTTCTCCATAGTGACTGTATCAATTTACATCCCCACCAATAGTGGAAGAGGGCTCCTTTTGTCCACACCCTCCCCAGAATTTGTTGTTTGTAGATTTTCTGATGATGCCGATTCTAACAGGTGTGAGGTGATACCTCATTGTAGTTTTGATTTGCATTTCTCTAATAATTAGTGCTGTTGAGCAGCTTTTCATGTGCATCTTGGCCATCTCTATGTCTTCTTTGAAGAAACGTCTCTTTAGATCTTCTGCCCATTTTTGTATTGGGTTGTTTGTTTTTTTAATAGTAAGCTGCATGAGCTGTTTATATATATATTGGAGATTAAACCTTTGTCCATTGATTCATTTGCAACGATTTTCGCCCATTCTGAGGGATGCCTTTTTCCATTCCCGCTTTTTGAACAAAAAAGGAAAGAAAGAAAAAGAAGCAGAACACTAATGTGCGTAAAATATGCCTTTTGAAATGGTCGTTTTGAAATATGGACGTCCTTTGAATTTTTTGGTCGATATGTGACCCAGGATTTGTTTTCAGGGCAGGTGTCATTTACAGGCCTGCAATGATTTTGAATATCAACTGACCATTAGCGCTGGGATTAAAGCTGCTGTTGCGTGAAACGGCCACAAGGTGGCAGCAGTTCTCCCTTACCAAATCTGGTTACTAGAGCAACAGAGCCTCAATGGAAGTCGTGTTCTAGATTGGAATTTAGAATTGAATGTGCCAGGAGAAAGCCCCTCAAGTTTGTCTCACTACTTGTTGTTCGTGTTTTTAATTTTCTTTTTATTTTCTATTACAGCAAGTTTGATTACAATGTTTGGCTTGTTGTAGGTGTGGAAGATGTGGTTCTTTTACACATATACAGATGTCTGTTCTTCCTGGGATCCTTTTCCCATGTACGTTAGGACAGAATGTTGAGTAGTCTTCTCTTGGTATTCCGTAGGTCTTTGGTGATTATATATGTCACCTGTGTTTGATTATGTCTGTTAACCCCGATATCATAATGAAACCAATCCTCACAGCATTCCTTTGGTGAACCATAAGTTTCTTTAATGAATCTGTGATTGCCCTTCTCCGTGGAAATATCTGCCCTGGTATCCATTTTTAGGTAACACCTATAAGTGATATGATATGATATGTGTCTTTCACTTTCTGACTTACTCCAAGTCACGTGATTACCTCTAGACTCATCTACGGGGCTGCAAATGGCATTGTGTCCTTTTTTTTCCTTGGCTTCTATTCTGCCTTAGCGAGGTCCATTTTCAACAATGTGATTCCCTGAGGGTTGTGGATTAGCTGACTTGGGCAGCCTTACCCTGCCGGCCGGCCCTCCCCAGGTGTGCCTGGTTGAGGTCAATATAAACAGCGCTCCAGGCAGCAATAGCCCCTGAAGTTGTGCCTGACTCCATATTCTCTGCCCCGTCAGCAGTCTCGGGGCTGTGCTGGTGGGAGGGAGTGAGGGGCCAAGGCTTTGTTGGTGGCCCGGTGTGAGTGGGGCTCTGCTGGCCTTTCTGCAGGAGTTGCCAGGCTGCCACCTGTAAAGAAGAGGATGTATCACCCATACCTTCCGATGGAATTTCTCTCCGGACAGAGGTGAGGAAGGAAAAAAGCAGTGGGGCCCGGGACAGGAGGGGTATCTCAGGCAGGGCAATAGAAAGCTTCCAGAAGAGCGCCCGGGGCCAGGACCATCCTGGCTGGCCTGCAGGCACCAAGTTGGCCTGCGTGCTGTCGCTGGTGTGGCTCCACGGCCCTTCCTCTAAGCTTTCAAGCCCTTGTACATATTTAGGTGTTTTACCTGGGAAGGGTGGGAACAGTTCAGCAGCAGCTGGCCTGGGACTCAGCTCACGTTTACTCACAGATGCCTCAGCATGGTCCCCCAGCTTTGCAATGAGGACGCTCCTTGCATGGGGGGTGGGTTGCTGGCTGTATGGGAGGTGATTCCCCACCTCTGATCAATTTCAGAATTGTTTACCACTGGAGCAAGTGCCCTGATAGGGTTTCCCTCTGTATAACTTGTGGGTTCAGGTTTTTTTTTTCTTTTAGGGTTCAAGTTAGATTTGATTCCTCTTTTATGTATTTATAGATATAAGCATGGAAATAATTCATTCCTATAAATACATCTGTGTGAAGGGAAGAAATTTTTTCTGTTTTATTTTAAAAATTTTTTTTTAAATTTTGAAATTTAATTTTATTTTTTTTATACAGCAGGTTATTATTAGTTATGTATTTTGTGCATATACATGTATACAGGTCAATCCCAATCTCCCAACTCATCCCACCACCACCACCCCATGGCTTCCCACACTTGGTGTCCATACGTTTGTTCTCTACCTCTGTGTCTCTATTTCTTCCCTGCAATCCAGTTCCTCTGTACCATTTTTTAGGGTCCAAATATATGCATTAATATACAATATTTGTTTTCCTCTTTCTGACTTACTTCATTCTGTATGACAGTCTCTAGATCCATCGATGTCTCTACAAATGACCCAGTTTCATTCCTTTTTATGGCTGAGTAATATTCCATTTTATATATGTACCACATCTTTATCCATTCATCTGTCTGTGGACATTTAGGTTGCTTGCATTACCTGGCTATTGTAAATAGTGCTGCAATGAACATTGTGGTGAATGTGCCTTTTTGATTTATGGTTTTCTCTGGGTATGTGCCCAGAAGTGGGATTGCTGGATCAGATGGTAATTCTATTTCTAGTTTTTTTAAGGAAACTCCATACTGTTCTCCATAGTGACTGTATCAATTTACATCCCCACCAATAGTGGAAGAGGGCTCCTTTTGTCCACACCCTCCCCAGAATTTGTTGTTTGTAGATTTTCTGATGATGCCGATTCTAACAGGTGTGAGGTGATACCTCATTGTAGTTTTGATTTGCATTTCTCTAATAATTAGTGCTGTTGAGCAGCTTTTCATGTGCATCTTGGCCATCTCTATGTCTTCTTTGAAGAAACGTCTCTTTAGATCTTCTGCCCATTTTTGTATTGGGTTGTTTGTTTTTTTAATAGTAAGCTGCATGAGCTGTTTATATATATATTGGAGATTAAACCTTTGTCCATTGATTCATTTGCAACGATTTTCGCCCATTCTGAGGGATGCCTTTTTCCATTCCCGCTTTTTGAACAAAAAAGGAAAGAAAGAAAAAGAAGCAGAACACTAATGTGCGTAAAATATGCCTTTTGAAATGGTCGTTTTGAAATATGGACGTCCTTTGAATTTTTTGGTCGATATGTGACCCAGGATTTGTTTTCAGGGCAGGTGTCATTTACAGGCCTGCAATGATTTTGAATATCAACTGACCATTAGCGCTGGGATTAAAGCTGCTGTTGCGTGAAACGGCCACAAGGTGGCAGCAGTTCTCCCTTACCAAATCTGGTTACTAGAGCAACAGAGCCTCAATGGAAGTCGTGTTCTAGATTGGAATTTAGAATTGAATGTGCCAGGAGAAAGCCCCTCAAGTTTGTCTCACTACTTGTTGTTCGTGTTTTTAATTTTCTTTTTATTTTCTATTACAGCAAGTTTGATTACAATGTTTGGCTTGTTGTAGGTGTGGAAGATGTGGTTCTTTTGCACATATATAGATGTCTGTTCTTCCTGGGATCCTTTTCCCATGTACGTTAGGACAGAATGTTGAGTAGTCTTCTCTTGGTATTCCATAGGTCTTTGGTGATTATATATGTCACCTGTGTTTGATTATGTCTGTTAACCCCGATATCGTAATGAAACCAATCCTCACACCTTTCCATTGGTGAAACATAAGTTTCTTTAATGAATCTGTGATTGCCCTTCTCCGTGGAAATATCTGCCCTGGTATCCATTTTTAGGTAACACCTATAAGTGATATGATATGATATGTGTCTTTCACTTTCTGACTTACTCCACGTCACGTGATTACCTCTAGACTCATCTACGGGGCTGCAAATGGCATTGTGTCTTTTTTTTCCTTGGCTTCTATTCTGCCTTAGCGAGGTCCATTTACAACAATGTGATTCCGTGAGGGTTGTGGATTAGCTCACCTGGGCAGCCTTACTCTGCCGGCCGGCCAACCCTAGGTGTGCCTGGTTGAGGTCAATATAAACAGCGCTCCAGGCAGCAGTAGCCCCTGAAGTTGTGCCTGACTCCATATTCTCTGCCCCGTCAGCAGTCTCGGGGCTGTGCTGGTGGGAGGGAGTGAGGGGCCAAGGCTTTGTTGGTGGCCCGGTGCGAGTGGGGCTCTGCTGGCCTTTCTGCAGGAGTTGCCAGGCTGCCACCTGTAAAGAAGAGGATGTGTCACCCATACCTTCCGATGGAATTTCTCTCCGGACAGAGGTGAGGAAGGAAAAAAGCAGTGGGGGCCGGGACAGGAGGGGTATCTCAGGCAGGGCAATAGAAAGCTTCCAGAAGAGCGCCCGGGGCCAGGACCATCCTGGCTGGCCTGCAGGCACCAAGTTGGCCTGCGTGCTGTCGCTGGTGTGGCTCCACGGCCCTTCCTCTAGGCTTCCAAGCCCTTGTACATATTTAGGTGTTTTACCTGGGAAGGGTGGGAACAGTTCAGCAGCTGCTGGCCTGGGACTCAGCTCACGTTTACTCACAGATGCCTCAGCATGGTCCCCCAGCTTTGCAATGAGGACGCTCCTTGCATGGGGGGTGGGTTGCTGGCTGTATGGGAGGTGATTCCCCACCTCTGACCAATTTCAGAATTGTTTACCACTGGAACAAGTGCCCTGATAGGGTTTCCCTCTGTATAACTGGTGGGTTCAGGTTTTTTTTTTCTTTTAGGGTTCAAGTTAGATTTGATTCCTCTTTTATGTATTTATAGATATAAGCATGGAAATAATTCATTCCTATAAATACATCTGTGTGAAGGGAAGAACTTTTTTCTGTTTTATTTTAAATTTTTTTTTTTAAATTTTGAAATTTAATTTTATTTTTTTTATACAGCAGGTTATTATTAGTTATGTATTTTGTGCATATACATGTATACAGGTCAATCCCAATCTCCCAACTCATCCCACCACCACCACCCCATGGCTTCCCACACTTGGTGTCCATACGTTTGTTCTCTACCTCTGTGTCTCTATTTCTTCCCTGCAATCCAGTTCCTCTGTACCATTTTTTAGGGTCCAAATATATGCATTAATATACAATATTTGTTTTCCTCTTTCTGACTTACTTCATTCTGTATGACAGTCTCTAGATCCATTGATGTCTCTACAAATGACCCAGTTTCATTCCTTTTTATGGCTGAGTAATATTCCATTTTATATATGTACCACATCTTTATCCATTCATCTGTCTGTGGACATTTAGGTTGCTTGCATTACCTGGCTATTGTAAATAGTGCTGCAATGAACATTGTGGTGAATGTGCCTTTTTGATTTATGGTTTTCTCTGGGTATGTGCCCAGAAGTGGGATTGCTGGATCAGATGGTAATTCTATTTCTAGTTTTTTAAAGGAAACTCCATACGGTTCTCCATAGTGAGTGTATCAATTTACATCCCCACCAATAGTGGAAGAGGGCTCCTTTTGTCCACACCCTCCCCAGAATTTGTTGTTTGTAGATTTTCTGATGATGCTGATTCTAACAGGTGTGAGGTGATACCTCATTGTAGTTTTGATTTGCATTTCTCTAATAATTAGTGCTGTTGAGCAGCCTTTCATGTGCATCTTGGCCATCTCTGTGTCTTCTTTGAAGAAACGTCTCTTTAGATCTTCTGCCCATTTTTGTATTGGGTTGTTTGTTTTTTTAATAGTAAGCTGCATGAGCTGTTTATATATATATTGGAGATTAAACCTTTGTCCATTGATTCATTTGCAACGATTTTCGCCCATTCTGAGGGATGCCTTTTTCCATTCCCGTTTTTTTTAACAAAAAAGGAAAGAAAGAAAAAGAAGCAGAACACTAATGTGCGTAAAATATGCCTTTTGAAACGGTCGTTTTGAAATATGGACGTCCTTTGAATTTTTTGGTCGATATGTGACCCCAGGATTTGTTTTCAGGGCAGGTGTCATTTACAGGCCTGCAATGATTTTGAATATCAACTGACCATTAGCGCTGGGATTAAAGCTGCTGTTGCGTGAAACGGCCACAAGGTGGCAGCAGTTCTCCCTTACCAAATCTGGTTACTAGAGCAACAGAGCCTCAATGGAAGTCGTGTTCTAGATTGGAATTTAGAATTGAATGTGCCAGGAGAAAGCCCCTCAAGTTTGTCTCACTACTTCTTGTTCGTGTTTTTAATTTTCTTTTTATTTTCTATTACAGCAAGTTTGATTACAATGTTTGGCTTGTTGTAGGTGTGGAAGATGTGGTTCTTTTACACATATACAGATGTCTGTTCTTCCTGGGATCCTTTTCCCATGTACGTTAGGACAGAATGTTGAGTAGTCTTCTCTTGGTATTCCGTAGGTCTTTGGTGATTATATATGTCACCTGTGTTTGATTATGTCTGTTAACCCCGATATCATAATGAAACCAATCCTCACAGCTTTCCTTTGGTGAACCATAAGTTTCTTTAATGAATCTGTGATTGCCCTTCTCCGTGGAAATATCTGCCCTGGTATCCATTTTTAGGTAACACCTATAAGTGATATGATATGATATGTGTCTTTCACTTTCTGACTTACTCCAAGTCACGTGATTACCTCTAGACTCATCTACGGGGCTGCAAATGGCATTGTGTCCTTTTTCTTCCTTGGCTTCTATTCTGCCTTAGCGAGGTCCATTTTCAACAATGTGATTCCCTGAGGGTTGTGGATTAGCTGACCTGGGCAGCCTTACCCTGCCGGCCGGCCCTCCCCAGGTGTGCCTGGTTGAGGTCAATATAAACAGCGCTCCAGGCAGCAATAGCCCCTGAAGTTGTGCCTGACTCCATATTCTCTGCCCCGTCAGCAGTCTCGGGGCTGTGCTGGTGGGAGGGAGTGAGGGGCCAAGGCTTTGTTGGTGGCCCGGTGTGAGTGGGGCTCTGCTGGCCTTTCTGCAGGAGTTGCCAGGCTGCCACCTGTAAAGAAGAGGATGTATCACCCATACCTTCCGATGGAATTTCTCTCCGGACAGAGGTGAGGAAGGAAAAAAGCAGTGGGGGCCGGGACAGGAGGGGTATCTCAGGCAGGGCAATAGAAAGCTTCCAGAAGAGCGCCCGGGGCCAGGACCATCCTGGCTGGCCTGCAGGCACCAAGTTGGCCTGCGTGCTGTCGCTGGTGTGGCTCCACGGCCCTTCATCTAGGCTTTCAAGCCCTTGTACATATTCAGGTGTTTTACCTGGGAAGGGTGGGAACAGTTCAGCAGCAGCTGGCCTGGGACTCAGCTCACGTTTACTCACAGATGCCTCAGCATGGTCCCCCAGCTTTGCAATGAGGACGCTCCTTGCATGGGGGGTGGGTTGCTGGCTGTATGGGAGGTGATTCCCCACCTCTGATCAATTTCAGAATTGTTTACCACTGGAGCAAGTGCCCTGATAGGGTTTCCCTCTGTATAACTGGTGGGTTCAGGTTTTTTTTTTCTTTTAGGGTTCAAGTTAGATTTGATTCCTCTTTTATGTATTTATAGATATAAGCATGGAAATAATTCATTCCTATAAATACATCTGTGTGAAGGGAAGAAATTTTTTCTGTTTTATTTTAAAAATTTTTTTTTAAATTTTGAAATTTAATTTTATTTTTTTTATACAGCAGGTTATTATTAGTTATGTATTTTGTGCATATACATGTATACAGGTCAATCCCAATCTCCCAACTCATCCCACCACCACCACCCCATGGCTTCCCACACTTGGTGTCCATACGTTTGTTCTCTACCTCTGTGTCTCTATTTCTTCCCTGCAATCCAGTTCCTCTGTACCATTTTTTAGGGTCCAAATATATGCATTAATATACAATATTTGTTTTCCTCTTTCTGACTTACTTCATTCTGTATGACAGTCTCTAGATCCATTGATGTCTCTACAAATGACCCAGTTTCATTCCTTTTTATGGCTGAGTAATATTCCATTTTATATATGTACCACATCTTTATCCATTCATCTGTCTGTGGACATTTAGGTTGCTTGCATTACCTGGCTATTGTAAATAGTGCTGCAATGAACATTGTGGTGAATGTGCCTTTTTGATTTATGGTTTTCTCTGGGTATGTGCCCAGAAGTGGGATTGCTGGATCAGATGGTAATTCTATTTCTAGTTTTTTAAAGGAAACTCCATACGGTTCTCCATAGTGAGTGTATCAATTTACATCCCCACCAATAGTGGAAGAGGGCTCCTTTTGTCCACACCCTCCCCAGAATTTGTTGTTTGTAGATTTTCTGATGATGCTGATTCTAACAGGTGTGAGGTGATACCTCATTGTAGTTTTGATTTGCATTTCTCTAATAATTAGTGCTGTTGAGCAGCCTTTCATGTGCATCTTGGCCATCTCTGTGTCTTCTTTGAAGAAACGTCTCTTTAGATCTTCTGCCCATTTTTGTATTGGGTTGTTTGTTTTTTTAATAGTAAGCTGCATGAGCTGTTTATATATATATTGGAGATTAAACCTTTGTCCATTGATTCATTTGCAACGATTTTCGCCCATTCTGAGGGATGCCTTTTTCCATTCCCGTTTTTTTTAACAAAAAAGGAAAGAAAGAAAAAGAAGCAGAACACTAATGTGCGTAAAATATGCCTTTTGAAACGGTCGTTTTGAAATATGGACGTCCTTTGAATTTTTTGGTCGATATGTGACCCCAGGATTTGTTTTCAGGGCAGGTGTCATTTACAGGCCTGCAATGATTTTGAATATCAACTGACCATTAGCGCTGGGATTAAAGCTGCTGTTGCGTGAAACGGCCACAAGGTGGCAGCAGTTCTCCCTTACCAAATCTGGTTACTAGAGCAACAGAGCCTCAATGGAAGTCGTGTTCTAGATTGGAATTTAGAATTGAATGTGCCAGGAGAAAGCCCCTCAAGTTTGTCTCACTACTTCTTGTTCGTGTTTTTAATTTTCTTTTTATTTTCTATTACAGCAAGTTTGATTACAATGTTTGGCTTGTTGTAGGTGTGGAAGATGTGGTTCTTTTACACATATACAGATGTCTGTTCTTCCTGGGATCCTTTTCCCATGTACGTTAGGACAGAATGTTGAGTAGTCTTCTCTTGGTATTCCGTAGGTCTTTGGTGATTATATATGTCACCTGTGTTTGATTATGTCTGTTAACCCCGATATCATAATGAAACCAATCCTCACAGCTTTCCTTTGGTGAACCATAAGTTTCTTTAATGAATCTGTGATTGCCCTTCTCCGTGGAAATATCTGCCCTGGTATCCATTTTTAGGTAACACCTATAAGTGATATGATATGATATGTGTCTTTCACTTTCTGACTTACTCCAAGTCACGTGATTACCTCTAGACTCATCTACGGGGCTGCAAATGGCATTGTGTCCTTTTTCTTCCTTGGCTTCTATTCTGCCTTAGCGAGGTCCATTTTCAACAATGTGATTCCCTGAGGGTTGTGGATTAGCTGACCTGGGCAGCCTTACCCTGCCGGCCGGCCCTCCCCAGGTGTGCCTGGTTGAGGTCAATATAAACAGCGCTCCAGGCAGCAATAGCCCCTGAAGTTGTGCCTGACTCCATATTCTCTGCCCCGTCAGCAGTCTCGGGGCTGTGCTGGTGGGAGGGAGTGAGGGGCCAAGGCTTTGTTGGTGGCCCGGTGTGAGTGGGGCTCTGCTGGCCTTTCTGCAGGAGTTGCCAGGCTGCCACCTGTAAAGAAGAGGATGTATCACCCATACCTTCCGATGGAATTTCTCTCCGGACAGAGGTGAGGAAGGAAAAAAGCAGTGGGGGCCGGGACAGGAGGGGTATCTCAGGCAGGGCAATAGAAAGCTTCCAGAAGAGCGCCCGGGGCCAGGACCATCCTGGCTGGCCTGCAGGCACCAAGTTGGCCTGCGTGCTGTCGCTGGTGTGGCTCCACGGCCCTTCATCTAGGCTTTCAAGCCCTTGTACATATTCAGGTGTTTTACCTGGGAAGGGTGGGAACAGTTCAGCAGCAGCTGGCCTGGGACTCAGCTCACGTTTACTCACAGATGCCTCAGCATGGTCCCCCAGCTTTGCAATGAGGACGCTCCTTGCATGGGGGGTGGGTTGCTGGCTGTATGGGAGGTGATTCCCCACCTCTGATCAATTTCAGAATTGTTTACCACTGGAGCAAGTGCCCTGATAGGGTTTCCCTCTGTATAACTGGTGGGTTCAGGTTTTTTTTTTCTTTTAGGGTTCAAGTTAGATTTGATTCCTCTTTTATGTATTTATAGATATAAGCATGGAAATAATTCATTCCTATAAATACATCTGTGTGAAGGGAAGAAATTTTTTCTGTTTTATTTTAAAAATTTTTTTTTAAATTTTGAAATTTAATTTTATTTTTTTTATACAGCAGGTTATTATTAGTTATGTATTTTGTGCATATACATGTATACAGGTCAATCCCAATCTCCCAACTCATCCCACCACCACCACCCCATGGCTTCCCACACTTGGTGTCCATACGTTTGTTCTCTA
The DNA here is from genome assembly GCF_025265405.1 of Mesoplodon densirostris. Classification (NCBI taxonomy): domain Eukaryota; kingdom Metazoa; phylum Chordata; class Mammalia; order Artiodactyla; family Ziphiidae; genus Mesoplodon; species Mesoplodon densirostris. Next base: position 243,587,515 of record NC_082661.1, read on the forward strand.
CCTCTGTGTCTCTATTTCTTCCCTGCAATCCAGTTCCTCTGTACCATTTTTTAGGGTCCAAATATATGCATTAATATACAATATTTGTTTTCCTCTTTCTGACTTACTTCATTCTGTATGACAGTCTCTAGATCCATCGATGTCTCTACAAATGACCCAGTTTCATTCCTTTTTATGGCTGAGTAATATTCCATTTTATATATGTACCACATCTTTATCCATTCATCTGTCTGTGGACATTTAGGTTGCTTGCATTACCTGGCTATTGTAAATAGTGCTGCAATGAACATTGTGGTGAATGTGCCTTTTTGATTTATGGTTTTCTCTGGGTATGTGCCCAGAAGTGGGATTGCTGGATCAGATGGTAATTCTATTTCTAGTTTTTTTAAGGAAACTCCATACTGTTCTCCATAGTGACTGTATCAATTTACATCCCCACCAATAGTGGAAGAGGGCTCCTTTTGTCCACACCCTCCCCAGAATTTGTTGTTTGTAGATTTTCTGATGATGCCGATTCTAACAGGTGTGAGGTGATACCTCATTGTAGTTTTGATTTGCATTTCTCTAATAATTAGTGCTGTTGAGCAGCTTTTCATGTGCATCTTGGCCATCTCTATGTCTTCTTTGAAGAAACGTCTCTTTAGATCTTCTGCCCATTTTTGTATTGGGTTGTTTGTTTTTTTAATAGTAAGCTGCATGAGCTGTTTATATATATATTGGAGATTAAACCTTTGTCCATTGATTCATTTGCAACGATTTTCGCCCATTCTGAGGGATGCCTTTTTCCATTCCCGCTTTTTGAACAAAAAAGGAAAGAAAGAAAAAGAAGCAGAACACTAATGTGCGTAAAATATGCCTTTTGAAATGGTCGTTTTGAAATATGGACGTCCTTTGAATTTTTTGGTCGATATGTGACCCAGGATTTGTTTTCAGGGCAGGTGTCATTTACAGGCCTGCAATGATTTTGAATATCAACTGACCATTAGCGCTGGGATTAAAGCTGCTGTTGCGTGAAACGGCCACAAGGTGGCAGCAGTTCTCCCTTACCAAATCTGGTTACTAGAGCAACAGAGCCTCAATGGAAGTCGTGTTCTAGATTGGAATTTAGAATTGAATGTGCCAGGAGAAAGCCCCTCAAGTTTGTCTCACTACTTGTTGTTCGTGTTTTTAATTTTCTTTTTATTTTCTATTACAGCAAGTTTGATTACAATGTTTGGCTTGTTGTAGGTGTGGAAGATGTGGTTCTTTTACACATATACAGATGTCTGTTCTTCCTGGGATCCTTTTCCCATGTACGTTAGGACAGAATGTTGAGTAGTCTTCTCTTGGTATTCCGTAGGTCTTTGGTGATTATATATGTCACCTGTGTTTGATTATGTCTGTTAACCCCGATATCATAATGAAACCAATCCTCACAGCATTCCTTTGGTGAACCATAAGTTTCTTTAATGAATCTGTGATTGCCCTTCTCCGTGGAAATATCTGCCCTGGTATCCATTTTTAGGTAACACCTATAAGTGATATGATATGATATGTGTCTTTCACTTTCTGACTTACTCCAAGTCACGTGATTACCTCTAGACTCATCTACGGGGCTGCAAATGGCATTGTGTCCTTTTTTTTCCTTGGCTTCTATTCTGCCTTAGCGAGGTCCATTTTCAACAATGTGATTCCCTGAGGGTTGTGGATTAGCTGACTTGGGCAGCCTTACCCTGCCGGCCGGCCCTCCCCAGGTGTGCCTGGTTGAGGTCAATATAAACAGCGCTCCAGGCAGCAATAGCCCCTGAAGTTGTGCCTGACTCCATATTCTCTGCCCCGTCAGCAGTCTCGGGGCTGTGCTGGTGGGAGGGAGTGAGGGGCCAAGGCTTTGTTGGTGGCCCGGTGTGAGTGGGGCTCTGCTGGCCTTTCTGCAGGAGTTGCCAGGCTGCCACCTGTAAAGAAGAGGATGTATCACCCATACCTTCCGATGGAATTTCTCTCCGGACAGAGGTGAGGAAGGAAAAAAGCAGTGGGGCCCGGGACAGGAGGGGTATCTCAGGCAGGGCAATAGAAAGCTTCCAGAAGAGCGCCCGGGGCCAGGACCATCCTGGCTGGCCTGCAGGCACCAAGTTGGCCTGCGTGCTGTCGCTGGTGTGGCTCCACGGCCCTTCCTCTAAGCTTTCAAGCCCTTGTACATATTTAGGTGTTTTACCTGGGAAGGGTGGGAACAGTTCAGCAGCAGCTGGCCTGGGACTCAGCTCACGTTTACTCACAGATGCCTCAGCATGGTCCCCCAGCTTTGCAATGAGGACGCTCCTTGCATGGGGGGTGGGTTGCTGGCTGTATGGGAGGTGATTCCCCACCTCTGATCAATTTCAGAATTGTTTACCACTGGAGCAAGTGCCCTGATAGGGTTTCCCTCTGTATAACTTGTGGGTTCAGGTTTTTTTTTTCTTTTAGGGTTCAAGTTAGATTTGATTCCTCTTTTATGTATTTATAGATATAAGCATGGAAATAATTCATTCCTATAAATACATCTGTGTGAAGGGAAGAAATTTTTTCTGTTTTATTTTAAAAATTTTTTTTTAAATTTTGAAATTTAATTTTATTTTTTTTATACAGCAGGTTATTATTAGTTATGTATTTTGTGCATATACATGTATACAGGTCAATCCCAATCTCCCAACTCATCCCACCACCACCACCCCATGGCTTCCCACACTTGGTGTCCATACGTTTGTTCTCTACCTCTGTGTCTCTATTTCTTCCCTGCAATCCAGTTCCTCTGTACCATTTTTTAGGGTCCAAATATATGCATTAATATACAATATTTGTTTTCCTCTTTCTGACTTACTTCATTCTGTATGACAGTCTCTAGATCCATCGATGTCTCTACAAATGACCCAGTTTCATTCCTTTTTATGGCTGAGTAATATTCCATTTTATATATGTACCACATCTTTATCCATTCATCTGTCTGTGGACATTTAGGTTGCTTGCATTACCTGGCTATTGTAAATAGTGCTGCAATGAACATTGTGGTGAATGTGCCTTTTTGATTTATGGTTTTCTCTGGGTATGTGCCCAGAAGTGGGATTGCTGGATCAGATGGTAATTCTATTTCTAGTTTTTTTAAGGAAACTCCATACTGTTCTCCATAGTGACTGTATCAATTTACATCCCCACCAATAGTGGAAGAGGGCTCCTTTTGTCCACACCCTCCCCAGAATTTGTTGTTTGTAGATTTTCTGATGATGCCGATTCTAACAGGTGTGAGGTGATACCTCATTGTAGTTTTGATTTGCATTTCTCTAATAATTAGTGCTGTTGAGCAGCTTTTCATGTGCATCTTGGCCATCTCTATGTCTTCTTTGAAGAAACGTCTCTTTAGATCTTCTGCCCATTTTTGTATTGGGTTGTTTGTGTTTTTAATAGTAAGCTGCATGAGCTGTTTATATATATATTGGAGATTAAACCTTTGTCCATTGATTCATTTGCAACGATTTTCGCCCATTCTGAGGGATGCCTTTTTCCATTCCCGCTTTTTGAACAAAAAAGGAAAGAAAGAAAAAGAAGCAGAACACTAATGTGCGTAAAATATGCCTTTTGAAATGGTCGTTTTGAAATATGGACGTCCTTTGAATTTTTTGGTCGATATGTGACCCAGGATTTGTTTTCAGGGCAGGTGTCATTTACAGGCCTGCAATGATTTTGAATATCAACTGACCATTAGCGCTGGGATTAAAGCTGCTGTTGCGTGAAACGGCCACAAGGTGGCAGCAGTTCTCCCTTACCAAATCTGGTTACTAGAGCAACAGAGCCTCAATGGAAGTCGTGTTCTAGATTGGAATTTAGAATTGAATGTGCCAGGAGAAAGCCCCTCAAGTTTGTCTCACTACTTGTTGTTCGTGTTTTTAATTTTCTTTTTATTTTCTATTACAGCAAGTTTGATTACAATGTTTGGCTTGTTGTAGGTGTGGAAGATGTGGTTCTTTTGCACATATATAGATGTCTGTTCTTCCTGGGATCCTTTTCCCATGTACGTTAGGACAGAATGTTGAGTAGTCTTCTCTTGGTATTCCATAGGTCTTTGGTGATTATATATGTCACCTGTGTTTGATTATGTCTGTTAACCCCGATATCGTAATGAAACCAATCCTCACACCTTTCCATTGGTGAACCATAAGTTTCTTTAATGAATCTGTGATTGCCCTTCTCCGTGGAAATATCTGCCCTGGTATCCATTTTTAGGTAACACCTATAAGTGATATGATATGATATGTGTCTTTCACTTTCTGACTTACTCCAAGTCACGTGATTACCTCTAGACTCATCTACGGGGCTGCAAATGGCATTGTGTCTTTTTTTTCCTTGGCTTCTATTCTGCCTTAGCGAGGTCCATTTACAACAATGTGATTCCGTGAGGGTTGTGGATTAGCTCACCTGGGCAGCCTTACTCTGCCGGCCGGCCAACCCTAGGTGTGCCTGGTTGAGGTCAATATAAACAGCGCTCCAGGCAGCAGTAGCCCCTGAAGTTGTGCCTGACTCCATATTCTCTGCCCCGTCAGCAGTCTCGGGGCTGTGCTGGTGGGAGGGAGTGAGGGGCCAAGGCTTTGTTGGTGGCCCGGTGCGAGTGGGGCTCTGCTGGCCTTTCTGCAGGAGTTGCCAGGCTGCCACCTGTAAAGAAGAGGATGTGTCACCCATACCTTCCGATGGAATTTCTCTCCGGACAGAGGTGAGGAAGGAAAAAAGCAGTGGGGGCCGGGACAGGAGGGGTATCTCAGGCAGGGCAATAGAAAGCTTCCAGAAGAGCGCCCGGGGCCAGGACCATCCTGGCTGGCCTGCAGGCACCAAGTTGGCCTGCGTGCTGTCGCTGGTGTGGCTCCACGGCCCTTCCTCTAGGCTTTCAAGCCCTTGTACATATTCAGGTGTTTTACCTGGGAAGGGTGGGAACAGTTCAGCAGCAGCTGGCCTGGGGCTCAGCTCACGTTTACTCACAGATGCCTCAGCACGGTCCCCCAGCTTTGCAATGAGGACGCTCCTTGCATGGGGGGTGGGTTGCTGGCTGTATGGGAGGTGATTCCCCACCTCTGACCAATTTCAGAATTGTTTACCACTGGAGCAAGTGCCCTGATAGGGTTTCCCTCTGTATAACTGGTGGGTTAAGGTTTTTTTTCTTTTATGGTTCAAGTTAGATTTTATTCCTCTTTTATGTATTTATAGATATAAGCATGGAAATAATTCATTCCTATAAATACATCTGTGTGAAGGGAAGAACTGTTTTCTGTTTTATTTTAAAATTTTATTTTTTAAAATTTTGAAATTTAATTTTATTTATTTTTTATACAGCAGGTTATTATTAGTTATGTATTTTATGCATATACATGTATACAGGTCAATCCCAATCTCCCAACTCATCCCACCACCACCACCCCATGGCTTCCCACACTTGGTGTCCATACGTTTGTTCTCTACCTCTGTGTCTCTATTTCTTCCCTGCAATCCAGTTCCTCTGTACCATTTTTTAGGGTCCAAATATATGCATTAATATACAATATTTGTTTTCCTCTTTCTGACTTACTTCATTCTGTATGACAGTCTCTAGATCCATCGATGTCTCTACAAATGACCCAGTTTCATTCCTTTTTATGGCTGAGTAATATTCCATTTTATATATGTACCACATCTTTATCCATTCATCTGTCTGTGGACATTTAGGTTGCTTGCATTACCTGGCTATTGTAAATAGTGCTGCAATGAACATTGTGGTGAATGTGCCTTTTTGATTTATGGTTTTCTCTGGGTATGTGCCCAGAAGTGGGATTGCTGGATCAGATGGTAATTCTATTTCTAGTATTTTTAAGGAAACTCCATACGGTTCTCCATAGTGACTGTATCAATTTACATCCCCACCAATAGTGGAAGAGGGCTCCTTTTGTCCACACCCTCCCCAGAATTTGTTGTTTGTAGATTTTCTGATGATGCTGATTCTAACAGGTGTGAGGTGATACCTCATTGTAGTTTTGATTTGCATTTCTCTAATAATTAGTGCTGTTGAGCAGCTTTTCATGTGCATCTTGGCCATCTCTGTGTCTTCTTTGAAGAAACGTCTCTTTAGATCTTCTGCCCATTTTTGTATTGGGTTGTTTGTTTTTTTAATAGTAAGCTGCATGAGCTGTTTATATATATATTGGAGATTAAACCTTTGTCCATTGATTCATTTGCAACGATTTTCGCCCATTCTGAGGGATGCCTTTTTCCATTCCCGTTTTTTTTAACAAAAAAGGAAAGAAAGAAAAAGAAGCAGAACACTAATGTGCGTAAAATATGCCTTTTGAAACGGTCGTTTTGAAATATGGACGTCCTTTGAATTTTTTGGTCGATATGTGACCCCAGGATTTGTTTTCAGGGCAGGTGTCATTTACAGGCCTGCAATGATTTTGAATATCAACTGACCATTAGCGCTGGGATTAAAGCTGCTGTTGCGTGAAACGGCCACAAGGTGGCAGCAGTTCTCCCTTACCAAATCTGGTTACTAGAGCAACAGAGCCTCAATGGAAGTCGTGTTCTAGATTGGAATTTAGAATGGAATGTGCCAGGAGAAAGCCCCTCAAGTTTGTCTCACTACTTGTTGTTCGTGTTTTTAATTTTCTTTTTATTTTCTATTACAGCAAGTTTGATTACAATGTTTGGCTTGTTGTAGGTGTGGAAGATGTGGTTCTTTTACACATATACAGATGTCTGTTCTTCCTGGGATCCTTTTCCCATGTACGTTAGGACAGAATGTTGAGTAGTCTTCTCTTGGTATTCCGTAGGTCTTTGGTGATTATATATGTCACCTGTGTTTGATTATGTCTGTTAACCCCGATATCATAATGAAACCAATCCTCACAGCTTTCCATTGGTGAACCATAAGTTTCTTTAATGAATCTGTGATTGCCCTTCTCCGTGGAAATATCTGCCCTGGTATCCATTTTTAGGTAACCCCTATAAGTGATATGATATGATATGTGTCTTTCACTTTCTGACTTACTCCAAGTCACGTGATTACCTCTAGACTCATCTACGGGGCTGCAAATGGCATTGTGTCCTTTTTTTTCCTTGGCTTCTATTCTGCCTTAGCGAGGTTCATTTTCAACAATATGATTCCCTGAGGGTTGTGGATTAGCTGACCTGGGCAGCCTTACCCTGCCGGCCGGCCCTCCCCAGGTGTGCCTGGTTGAGGTCAATATAAACAGCTCTCCAGGCAGCAATAGCCCCTGAAGTTGTGCCTGACTCCATATTCTCTGCCCCGTCAGCAGTCTCGGGGCTGTGCTGGTGGGAGGGAGTGAGGGGCCAAGGCTTTGTTGGTGGCCCGGTGTGAGTGGGGCTCTGCTGGCCTTTCTGCAGGAGTTGCCAGGCTGCCACCTGTAAAGAAGAGGATGTATCACCCATACCTTCCGATGGAATTTCTCTCCGGACAGAGGTGAGGAAGGAAAAAAGCAGTGGGGGCCGGGACAGGAGGGGTATCTCAGGCAGGGCAATAGAAAGCTTCCAGAAGAGCGCCCGGGGCCAGTACCATCCTGGCTGGCCTGCAGGCACCAAGTTGGCCTGCGTGCTGTCGCTGGTGTGGCTCCACGGCCCTTCCTCTAGGCTTTCAAGCCCTTGTACATATTTAGGTGTTTTACCTGGGAAGGGTGGGAACAGTTCAGCAGCTGCTGGCCTGTGACTCAGCTCACGTTTACTCACAGATGCCTCAGCATGGTCCCCCAGCTTTGCAATGAGGACGCTCCTTGCATGGGGGGTGGGTTGCTGGCTGTATGGGAGGTGATTCCCGACCTCTGACCAATTTCAGAATTGTTTACCACTGGAGCAAGTGCCCTGATAGGGTTTCCCTCTGTATAACTGGTGGGTTCAGGTTTTTTTTTTCTTTTATGGTTCAAGTTAGATTTGATTCCTCTTTTATGTATTTATAGATATAAGCATGGAAATAATTCATTCCTATAAATACATCTGTGTGAAGGGAAGAACTTTTTTCTGTTTTATTTTAAATTTTTTTTTTTAAATTTTGAAATTTAATTTATTTTTTTATACAGCAGGTTATTATTAGTTATGTATTTTGTGCATATACATGTATACAGGTCAATCCCAATCTCCCAACTCATCCCACCACCACCACCCCATGGCTTCCCACACTTGGTGTCCGTACGTTTGTTCTCTACCTCTGTGTCTCTATTTCTTCCCTGCAATCCAGTTCCTCTGTACCATTTTTTAGGGTCCAAATATATGCATTAATATACAATATTTGTTTTCCTCTTTCTGACTTACTTCATTCTGTATGACAGTCTCTAGATCCATCGATGTCTCTACAAATGACCCAGTTTCATTCCTTTTTATGGCTGAGTAATATTCCATTTTATATATGTACCACATCTTTATCCATTCATCTGTCTGTGGACATTTAGGTTGCTTGCATTACCTGGCTATTGTAAATAGTGCTGCAATGAACATTGTGGTGAATGTGCCTTTTTGATTTATGGTTTTCTCTGGGTATGTGCCCAGAAGTGGGATTGCTGGATCAGATGGTAATTCTATTTCTAGTTTTTTTAAGGAAACTCCATACTGTTCTCCATAGTGACTGTATCAATTTACATCCCCACCAATAGTGGAAGAGGGCTCCTTTTGTCCACACCCTCCCCAGAATTTGTTGTTTGTAGATTTTCTGATGATGCCGATTCTAACAGGTGTGAGGTGATACCTCATTGTAGTTTTGATTTGCATTTCTCTAATAATTAGTGCTGTTGAGCAGCTTTTCATGTGCATCTTGGCCATCTCTATGTCTTCTTTGAAGAAACGTCTCTTTAGATCTTCTGCCCATTTTTGTATTGGGTTGTTTGTTTTTTTAATAGTAAGCTGCATGAGCTGTTTATATATATATTGGAGATTAAACCTTTGTCCATTGATTCATTTGCAACGATTTTCGCCCATTCTGAGGGATGCCTTTTTCCATTCCCGCTTTTTGAACAAAAAAGGAAAGAAAGAAAAAGAAGCAGAACCCTAATGTGTGTAAAATATGCCTTTTGAAACGGTCGTTTTGAAATATGGACGTCCTTTGAATTTTTTGGTCGATATGTGACCCAGGATTTGTTTTCAGGGCAGGTGCCATTTACAGGCCTGCAATGATTTTGAATATCAACTGACCATTAGCGCTGGGATTAAAGCTGCTGTTGCGTGAAACGGCCACAAGGTGGCAGCAGTTCTCCCTTACCAAATCTGGTTACTAGAGCAACAGAGCCTCAATGGAAGTCGTGTTCTAGATTGGAATTTAGAATTGAATGTGCCAGGAGAAAGCCCCTCAAGTTTGTCTCACTACTTGTTGTTCGTGTTTTTAATTTTCTTTTTATTTTCTATTACAGCAAGTTTGATTACAATGTTTGGCTTGTTGTAGGTGTGGAAGATGTGGTTCTTTTACACATATATAGATGTCTGTTCTTCCTGGGATCCTTTTCCCATGTACGTTAGGACAGAATGTTGAGTAGTCTTCTCTTGGTATTCCGTAGGTCTTTGGTGATTATATATGTCACATGTGTTTGATTATGTCTGTTAACCCCGATATCGTAATGAAACCAGTCCTCACAGCTTTCCATTGGTGAACCATAAGTTTCTTTAATGAATCTGTGATTGCCCTTCTCCGTGGAAATATCTGCCCTGGTATCCATTTTTAGGTAACACCTATAAGTGATATGATATGATATGTGTCTTTGACTTTCTGACTTACTCCAAGTCACGTGATTACCTCTAGACTCATCTACGGGGCTGCAAATGGCATTGTGTCCTTTTTTTTCCTTGGCTTCTATTCTGCCTTAGCGAGGTCCATTTTCAACAATGTGATTCCGTGAGGGTTGTGGATTAGCTCACCTGGGCAGCCTTACTCTGCCGGCCGGCCAACCCTAGGTGTGCCTGGTTGAGGTCAATATAAACAGCGCTCCAGGCAGCAATAGCCCCTGAAGTTGTGCCTGACTCCATATTCTCTGCCCCGTCAGCAGTCTCGGGGCTGTGCTGGTGGGAGGGAGTGAGGGGCCAAGGCTTTGTTGGTGGCCTGGTGTGAGTGGGGCTCTGCTGGCCTTTCTGCAGGTGTTGCCAGCCTACCACCTGTAAAGAAGAGGATGTGTCACCCATACCTTCCGATGGAATTTCTCTCCGGACAGAGGTGAGGAAGGAAAAAAGCAGTGGGGGCCGGGACAGGAGGGGTATCTCAGGCAGGGCAATAGAAAGCTTCCAGAAAAGCGCCCAGGGCCAGGACCATCCTGGCTGGCCTGCAGGCACCAAGTTGGCCTGCGTGCTGTCGCTGGTGTGGCTCCACGGCCCTTCCTCTAGGCTTTCAAGCCCTTGTACATATTCAGGTGTTTTACCTGGGAAGGGTGGGAACAGTTCAGCAGCAGCTGACCTGGGGCTCAGCTCACGTTTACTCACAGATGCCTCAGCACGGTCCCCCAGCTTTGCAATGAGGACGCTCCTTGCATGGGGAGTGGTTTGATGGCTGTATGGGAGGTGATTCCCCACCTCTGACCAATTTCAGAATTGTTTACCACTGGAGCAAGTGCCCTGATAGGGTTTCCCTCTGTATAACTGGTGGGTTCAGGTTTTTTTTTTTTCTTTTATGGTTCAAGTTAGATTTGATTCCTCTTTTATGTATTTATAGATATAAGCATGGAAATAATTCATTCCTATAAATACATCTGTGTGAAGGGAAGAACTTTTTTCTGTTTAATTTTTAAATGTTATTTTTTAAAATTTTGAAATTTGATTTTATTTATATGTTTATACAGCAGGTTATTATTAGTTATGTATTTTATGCATATACATGTATACAGGTCAATCCCAATCTCCCAACTCATCCCACCACCACCACCCCATGGCTTCCCACACTTGGTGTCCATACGTTTGTTCTCTACCTCTGTGTCTCTATTTCTTCCCTGCAAACCAGTTCCTCTGTAACATTTTTTAGGGTCCAAATATATGCATTAATATACAATATTTGTTTTCCTCTTTCTGACTTACTTCATTCTGTATAACAGTCTCTAGATCCATCAATGTCTCTACAAATGACCCAGTTTCATTCCTTTTTATGGCTGAGTAATATTCCATTTTATATATGTACCACATCTTTATCCATTCATCTGTCTGTGGGCATTTAGCTTGCTTCCATTACCTGGCTATTGTAAATAGTCCTGCAATGATCATTGTGGTGAATGTGCCTTTTTGATTTATGGTTTTCTCTGGGTATGTGCCCAGAAGTGGGATTGCTGGATCAGATGGTAATTCTATTTCTAGTTTTTTTAAGGAAACTCCATACTGTTCTCCATAGTGACTGTATCAATTTACATCCCCACCAATAGTGGAAGAGGGCTCCTTTTGTCCACACCCTCCCCAGAATTTGTTGTTTGTAGATTTTCTGATGATGCCGATTTTAACAGGTGTGTGGTGATACCTCATTGTAGTTTTGATTTGCATTTCTCTAATAATTAGTGCTGTTGAGCAGCTTTTCATGTGCGTCTTGGCCATCTCTGTGTCTTCTTTGAAGAAATGTCTCTTTAGATCTTCTGCCCATTTTTGTATTGGGTTGTTTGTTTTTTTAATAGTAAGCTGCATGAGCTGTTTATATATATATATTGGAGATTAAATCTTTGTCCACTGATTCATTTGCAACGATTTTCGCCCATTCTGAGGGATGCCTTTTTACATTCCCGTTTTTTTAACAAAAAAGGAAAGAAAGAAAAAGAAGCAGAACACTAATGTGCGTAAAATATGCCTTTGAAATGGTCGTTTTGAAATATGGACGTCCTTTGAATTTTTTGGTCGATATGTGACCCCAGGATTTGTTTTCAGGACAGGTGTCATTTACAGGCCTGCAATGATTTTGAATATCAACTGACCATTAGCGCTGGGATTAAAGCTGCTGTTGCGTGAAACGGCCACAAGGTGGCAGCAGTTCTCCCTTACCAAATCTGGTTACTAGAGCAACAGAGCCTCAATGGAAGTCGTGTTCTAGATTGGAATTTAGAATGGAATGTGCCAGGAGAAAGCCCTTCAAGTTTGTCTCACTACTTCTTGTTCCTGTTTTTATTTTTTATTTTTTATTTTCTATTACAGCAAGTTTGATTACAATGTTTGGCTTGTAGGTGTAGAAGATGTGGTTCTTTTACACATATACAGATGTCTGTTCTTCCTGGGATCCTTTTCCCATGTACGTTAGGACAGAATGTTGAGTAGTCTTCTCTTGGTATTCCGTAGGTCTTTGGTGATTTTATATGTCACCTGTGTTTGATTATGTCTGTTAATCCCGATATCATAATGAAACCAATCCTCACACCTTTCCATTGGTGAACCATAAGTTTGTTTAATGAATCTGTGATTGCCCTTCTCCGTGGAAATATCTGCCCTGGTATCCATTTTTAGGTAATACCTATAATTGATATGATACGATATGTGTCTTTCACTTTCTGACTTACTCCAAGTCACGTGATTACCTCTAGACTCATCTACGGGGCTGCAAATGGCATTGTGTCCTTTTTTTTCCTTGGCTTCTATTCTGCCTTAGCGAGGTCCATTTTCAACAATGTGATTCCGTGAGGGTTGTGGATTAGCTCACCTGGGCAGCCTTACTCTGCCGGCCGGCCCACCTTAGGTGTGCCTGGTTGAGGTCAATATAAACAGCGCTCCAGGCAGCAATAGCCCCTGAAGTTGTGCCTGACTCCATATTCTCTGCCCCATCAGCAGTCTCGGGGCTGTGCTGGTGGGAGGGAGTGAGGGGCCAAGGCTTTGTTGGTGGCCCGGTGTGAGTGGGGCTCTGCTGGCCTTTCTGCAGGTGTTGCCAGCCTACCACCTGTAAAGAAGAGGATGTGTCACCCATACCTTCCGATGGAATTTCTCTCCGGACAGAGGTGAGGAAGGAAAAAAGCAGTGGGGGCCGGGACAGGAGGGGTATCTCAGGCAGGGCAATAGAAAGCTTCCAGAAGAGCGCCCGGGGCCAGGATCATCCTGGCTGGCCTGCAGGCACCAAGTTGGCCTGCGTGCTGTCGCTGGTGTGGCTCCACGGCCCTTCCTCTAGGCTTTCAAGCCCTTGTACATATTCAGGTGTTTTACCTGGGAAGGGTGGGAACAGTTCAGCAGCAGCTGACCTGGGGCTCAGCTCACGTTTACTCACAGATGCTTCAGCACGGTCCCCCAGCTTTGCAATGAGGACGCTCCTTGCATGGGGAGTGGTTTGATGGCTGTATGGGAGGTGATTCCCCACCTCTGACCAATTTCAGAATTGTTTACCACTGGAGCAAGTGCCCTGATAGGGTTTCCCTCTGTATAACTGGTGGGTTCAGGTTTTTTTTTTTTCTTTTATGGTTCAAGTTAGATTTGATTCCTCTTTTATGTATTTTTAGATATAAGCATGGAAATAATTCATTCCTATAAATACATCTGTGTGAAGGGAAGAACTTTTTTCTGTTTAATTTTTAAATGTTATTTTTTAAAATTTTGAAATTTAATTTTATTTATATGTTTATACAGCAGGTTATTATTAGTTATGTATTTTATGCATATACATGTATACAGGTCAATCCCAATCTCCCAACTCATCCCACCACCACCACCCCATGGCTTCCCACACTTGGTGTCCATACGTTTGTTCTCTACCTCTGTGTCTCTATTTCTTCCCTGCAAACCAGTTCCTCTGTACCATTTTTTAGGGTCCAAATATATGCATTAATATACAATATTTGTTTTCCTCTTTCTGACTTACTTCATTCTGTATAACAGTCTCTAGATCCATCGATGTCTCTACAAATGACCCAGTTTCATTCCTTTTTATGGCTGAGTAATATTCCATTTTATATATGTACCACATCTTTATCCATTCATCTGTCTGTGGGCATTTAGCTTGCTTCCATTACCTGGCTATTGTAAATAGTGCTGCAATGATCATTGTGGTGAATGTGCCTTTTTGATTTATGGTTTTCTCTGGGTATGTGCCCAGAAGTGGGATTGCTGGATCAGATGGTAATTCTATTTCTAGTTTTTTTAAGGAAACTCCATACTGTTCTCCATAGTGACTGTATCAATTTACATCCCCACCAATAGTGGAAGAGGGCTCCTTTTGTCCACACCCTCCCCAGAATTTGTTGTTTGTAGATTTTCTGATGATGCCGATTTTAACAGGTGTGGGGTGATACCTCATTGTAGTTTTGATTTGCATTTCTCTAATAATTAGTGCTGTTGAGCAGCTTTTCATGTGCATCTTGGCCATCTCTGTGTCTTCTTTGAAGAAACGTCTCTTTAGATCTTCTGCCCATTTTTGTATTGGGTTGTTTGTTTTTTTAATAGTAAGCTGCATGAGCTGTTTATATATATATTGGAGATTAAACCTTTGTCCATTGATTCATTTGCAACGATTTTCGCCCATTCTGAGGGATGCCTTTTGCCATTCCCGTTTTTTGAACATAAAAGGAAAGAAAGAAAAAGAAGCAGAACACTAATGTGCGTAAAATATGCCTTTTGAAATGGTCGTTTTGAAATATGGACGTCCTTTGAATTTTTTGGTCGATATGTGACCCCAGGATTTGTTTTCAGGGCAGGTGTCATTTACAGGCCTGCAATGATTTTGAATATCAACTGACCATTAGCGCTGGGATTAAAGCTGCTGTTGCGTGAAACGGCCACAAGGTGGCAGCAGTTCTCCCTTACCAAATCTGGTTACTAGAGCAACAGAGCCTCAATGGAAGTCGTGTTCTAGATTGGAATTTAGAATGGAATGTGCCAGGAGAAAGCCCCTCAAGTTTGTCTCACTACTTCTTGTTCCTGTTTTTAATTTTTTTTTAATTTTCTATTACAGCAAGTTTGATTACAATGTTTGGCTTGTTGTAGGTGTAGAAGATGTGGTTCTTTTACACATATACAGATGTCTGTTCTTCCTGGGATCCTTTTCCCATGTACGTTAGGACAGAATGTTGAGTAGTCTTCTCTTGGTATTCCGTAGGTCTTTGGTGATTTTATATGTCACCTGTGTTTGATTATGTCTGTTAACCCCGATATCATAATGAAACCAATCCTCACACCTTTCCATTGGTGAACCATAAATTTGTTTAATGAATCTGTGATTGCCCTTCTCCGTGGAAATATCTGCCCTGGTATCCATTTTTAGGTAACACCTATAAGTGATATGATATGATATGTGTCTTTCACTTTCTGACTTACTCCAAGTCACGTGATTACCTCTAGACTCATCTACGGGGCTGCAAATGGCATTGTGTCCTTTTTTTCCTTGGCTTCTATTCTGCCTTAGCGAGGTCCATTTTCAACAATGTGATTCCCTGAGGGTTGTGGATTAGCTGACCTGGGCAGCCTTACCCTGCCGGCCGGCCCTCCCCAGGTGTGCCTGGTTGAGGTCAATATAAACAGCGCTCCAGGCAGCAATAGCCCCTGAAGTTGTGCCTGACCCCATATTCTCTGCCCCGTCAGCAGTCTCGGGGCTGTGCTGGTGGGAGGGAGTGAGGGGCCAAGGCTTTGTTGGTGGCCCGGTGTGAGTGGGGCTCTGCTGGCCTTTCTGCAGGAGTTGCCAGGCTGCCACCTGTATAGAAGAGGACGTGTCACCCATACCTTCCGATGGAATTTCTCTCCGGACAGAGGTGAGGAAGGAAAAAAGCAGTGGGGGCCGGGACAAGAGGGGTATCTCAGGCAGGGCAATAGAAAGCTTCCAGAAGAGCGCCTGGGGCCAGGACCATCCTGGCTGGCCTGCAGGCACCAAGTTGGCCTGCGTGCTGTCGCTGGTGTGGCTCCACGGCCCTTCCTCTAGGCTTTCAAGCCCTTGTACATATTCAGGTGTTTTACCTGGGAAGGGTGGGAACAGTTCAGCTGCAGCTGGCCTGGGGCTCAGCTCACGTTTACTCACAGCTGCCTCAGCACGGTCCCCCAGCTTTGCAATGAGGACGCTCCTTGCATGGGGGGTGGGTTGCTGGCTGTATGGGAGGTGATTCCCCACCTCTGACCAATTTCAGAATTGTTTACTGCTGGAGCAAGTGCCCTGATAGGGTTTCCCTCTGTATAACTGGTGGGTTCAGGGTTTTTTTTTTCTTTTATGGTTCAAGTTAGATTTGATTCCTCTTTTATGTATTTATAGATATAAGCATGGAAATAATTCATTCCTATAAATACATCTGTGTGAAGGGAAGAACTTTTTTCTGTTTTATTTTAAAATTTTATTTTTTAAAATTTTGAAATTTAATTTTATTTATTTGTTTATACAGCAGGTTATTATTAGTTATGTATTTTATGCATATACATGTATACAGGTCAATCCCAATCTCCCAACTCATCCCACCACCACCACCCCATGGCTTCCCACACTTGGTGTCCATACGTTTGTTCTCTACCTCTGTGTCTCTATTTCTTCCCTGCAAACCAGTTCATCTGTACCATTTTTTAGGTTCCACATATATGCATTAATATACAATATTTGTTTTCCTCTTTCTGACTTACTTCATTCTGTATGACAGTCTCTAGATCCATCGATGTCTCTACAAATGACCCAGTTTCATTCCTTTTTATGGCTGAGTAATATTCCATTTTATATATGTACCACATCTTTATCCATTCATCTGTCTGTGGGCATTTAGCTTGCTTCCATTACCTGGCTATTGTAAATAGTGCTGCAATGATCATTGTGGTGAATGTGCCTTTTTGATTTATGGTTTTCTCTGGGTATGTGCCCAGAAGTGGGATTGCTGGATCAGATGGTAATTCTATTTCTAGTTTTTTTAAGGAAACTCCATACTGTTCTCCATAGTGACTGTATCAATTTACATCCCCACCAATAGTGGAAGAGGGCTCCTTTTGTCCACACCCTCCCCAGAATTTGTTGTTTGTAGATTTTCTGATGATGCCGATTTTAACAGGTGTGGGGTGATACCTCATTGTAGTTTTGATTTGCATTTCTCTAATAATTAGTGCTGTTGAGCAGCTTTTCATGTGCGTCTTGGCCATCTCTGTGTCTTCTTTGAAGAAACGTCTCTTTAGATCTTCTGCCCATTTTTGTATTGGGTTGTTTGTTTTTTTAATAGTAAGCTGCATGAGCTGTTTATATATATATTGGAGATTAAACCTTTGTCCATTGATTCATTTGCAACGATTTTCGCCCATTCTGAGGGATGCCTTTTGCCATTCCCGTTTTTTGAACAAAAAAGGAAAGAAAGAAAAAGAAGCAGAACACTAATGTGCGTAAAATATGCCTTTTGAAATGGTCGTTTTGAAATATGGACGTCCTTTGAATTTTTTGGTCGATATGTGACCCCAGGATTTGTTTTCAGGGCAGGTGTCATTTACAGGCCTGCAATGATTTTGAATATCAACTGACCATTAGCGCTGGGATTAAATTTGCTGTTGCGTGAAACGGCCACAAGGTGGCAGCAGTTCTCCCTTACCAAATCTGGTTACTAGAGCAACAGAGCCTCAATGGAAGTCGTGTTCTAGATTGGAATTTAGAATGGAATGTGCCAGGAGAAAGCCCCTCAAGTTTGTCTCATTACTTGTTGTTCGTGTTTCTAATTTTCTTTTTATTTTCTATTACAGCAAGTTTGATTACAATGTTTGGCTTGTTGTAGGTGTAGAAGATGTGGTTCTTTTACACATATACAGATGTCTGTTCTTCCTGGGATCCTTTTCCCATGTACGTTAGGACAGAATGTTGAGTAGTCTTCTCTTGGTATTCCGTAGGTCTTTGGTGATTTTATATGTCACCTGTGTTTGATTATGTCTGTTAACCCCGATATCATAATGAAACCAATCCTCACACCTTTCCATTGGTGAACCATAAGTTTGTTTAATGAATCTGTGATTTGCCTTCTCCGTGGAAATATCTGCCCTGGTATCCATTTTTAGGTAACACCTATAAGTGATATGATATGATATGTGTCTTTCACTTTCTGACTTACTCCAAGTCACGTGATTACCTCTAGACTCATCTACGGGGCTGCAAATGGCATTGTGTCCTTTTTTTCCTTGGCTTCTATTCTGCCTTAGCGAGGTCCATTTTCAACAATGTGATTCCCTGAGGGTTGTGGATTAGCTGACCTGGGCAGCCTTACCCTGCCGGCCGGCCCTCCCCAGGTGTGCCTGGTTGAGGTCAATATAAACAGCGCTCCAGGCAGCAATAGCCCCTGAAGTTGTGCCTGACTCCATATTCTCTGCCCCGTCAGCAGTCTCAGGGCTGTGCTGGTGGGAGGGAGTGAGGGGCCAAGGCTTTGTTGGTGGCCCGGTGTGAGTGGGGCTCTGCTGGCCTTTCTGCAGGAGTTGCCAGGCTGCCACCTGTAAAGAAGAGGATGTGTCACCCATACCTTCCGATGGAATTTCTCTCCAGACAGAGGTGAGGAAGGAAAAAAGCAGTGGGGGCCGGGACAAGAGGGGTATCTCAGGCAGGGCTATAGAAAGCTTCCAGAAGAGTGCCCGGGGCCAGGACCATCCTGGCTGGCCTGCAGGCACCAAGTTGGCCTGCGTGCTGTCGCTGGTGTGGCTCCACGGCCCTTCCTCTAGGCTTTCAAGCCCTTGTACATATTCAGGTGTTTTACCTGGGAAGGGTGGGAACAGTTCAGCAGCAGCTGGCCTGGGACTCAGCTCACGTTTACTCACAGATGCCTCAGCACGGTCCCCCAGCTTTGCAATGAGGACGCTCCTTGCATGGGGGGTGGGTTGCTTGCTGTATGGGAGGTGATTCCCCACCTCTGACCAATTTCAGAATTGTTTACTGCTGGAGCAAGTGCCCTGATAGGGTTTCCCTCTGTATAACTGGTGGGTTCAGGTTTTTTTTTCTTTTATGGTTCAAGTTAGATTTGATTCCTCTTTTATGTATTTATAGATATAAGCATGGAAATAATTCATTCCTATAAATACATCTGTGTGAAGGGAAGAACTTTTTTCTGTTTTATTTTAAAATTTTATTTTTTAAAATTTTGAAATTTAATTTTATTTATTTGTTTATACAGCAGGTTATTATTAGTTATGTATTTTATGCATATACATGTATACAGGTCAATCCCAATCTCCCAACTCATCCCACCACCACCACCCCATGGCTTCCCACACTTGGTGTCCATACGTTTGTTCTCTACCTCTGTGTCTCTATTTCTTCCCTGCAAACCAGTTCATCTGTACCATTTTTTAGGTTCCACATATATGCATTAATATACAATATTTGTTTTCCTCTTTCTGACTTACTTCATTCTGTATGACAGTCTCTAGATCCATCGATGTCTCTACAAATGACCCAGTTTCATTCCTTTTTATGGCTGAGTAATATTCCATTTTATATATGTACCACATCTTTATCCATTCATCTGTCTGTGGGCATTTAGCTTGCTTCCATTACCTGGCTATTGTAAATAGTCCTGCAATGATCATTGTGGTGAATGTGCCTTTTTGATTTATGGTTTTCTCTGGGTATGTGCCCAGAAGTGGGATTGCTGGATCAGATGGTAATTCTATTTCTAGTTTTTTTAAGGAAACTCCATACTGTTCTCCATAGTGACTGTATCAATTTACATCCCCACCAATAGTGGAAGAGGGCTCCTTTTGTCCACACCCTCCCCAGAATTTGTTGTTTGTAGATTTTCTGATGATGCCGATTTTAACAGGTGTGGGGTGATACCTCATTGTAGTTTTGATTTGCATTTCTCTAATAATTAGTGCTGTTGAGCAGCTTTTCATGTGCGTCTTGGCCATCTCTGTGTCTTCTTTGAAGAAACGTCTCTTTAGATCTTCTGCCCATTTTTGTATTGGGTTGTTTGTTTTTTTAATAGTAAGCTGCATGAGCTGTTTATATATATATTGGAGATTAAACCTTTGTCCATTGATTCATTTGCAACGATTTTCGCCCATTCTGAGGGATGCCTTTTGCCATTCCCGTTTTTTGAACAAAAAAGGAAAGAAAGAAAAAGAAGCAGAACACTAATGTGCGTAAAATATGCCTTTTGAAATGGTCGTTTTGAAATATGGACGTCCTTTGAATTTTTTGGTCGATATGTGACCCCAGGATTTGTTTTCAGGGCAGGTGTCATTTACAGGCCTGCAATGATTTTGAATATCAACTGACCATTAGCGCTGGGATTAAAGTTGCTGTTGCGTGAAACGGCCACAAGGTGGCAGCAGTTCTCCCTTACCAAATCTGGTTACTAGAGCAACAGAGCCTCAATGGAAGTCGTGTTCTAGATTGGAATTTAGAATGGAATGTGCCAGGAGAAAGCCCCTCAAGTTTGTCTCACTACTTGTTGTTCGTGTTTCTAATTTTCTTTTTATTTTCTATTACAGCAAGTTTGATTACAATGTTTGGCTTGTTGTAGGTGTAGAAGATGTGGTTCTTTTACACATATACAGATGTCTGTTCTTCCTGGGATCCTTTTCCCATGTACGTTAGGACAGAATGTTGAGTAGTCTTCTCTTGGTATTCCGTAGGTCTTTGGTGATTTTATATGTCACCTGTGTTTGATTATGTCTGTTAACCCCGATAGCGTAATGAAACTAATCCTCACACCTTTCCATTGGTGAACCATAACTTTGTTTAATGAATCTGTGATTGCCCTTCTCCGTGGAAATATCTGCCCTGGTATAGATTTTTAGGTAACACCTATAAGTGATATGATATGATATGTGTCTTTCACTTTCTGACTTACTCCAAGTCACGTGATTACCTCTAGACTCATCTACGGGGCTGCAAATGGCATTGTGTCCTTTTTTTCCTTGGCTTCTATTCTGCCTTAGCGAGGTCCATTTTCAACAATGTGATTCCCTGAGGGTTGTGGATTAGCTGACCTGGGCAGCCTTACCCTGCCGGCCGGCCCTCCCCAGGTGTGCCTGGTTGAGGTCAATATAAACAGCGCTCCAGGCAGCAATAGCCCCTGAAGTTGTGCCTGACTCCATATTCTCTGCCCCGTCAGCAGTCTCAGGGCTGTGCTGGTGGGAGGGAGTGAGGGGCCAAGGCTTTGTTGGTGGCCCGGTGTGAGTGGGGCTCTGCTGGCCTTTCTGCAGGAGTTGCCAGGCTGCCACCTGTAAAGAAGAGGATGTGTCACCCATACCTTCCGATGGAATTTCTCTCCGGAGAGAGGTGAGGAAGGAAAAAAGCAGTGGGGGCCAGGACAGGAGGGGTATCTCAGGCAGGGCAATAGAAAGCTTCCAGAAGAGCGCCCGGGGCCAGGACCATGCTGGCTGGCCTGCAGGCACCAAGTTGGCCTGCGTGCTGTCGCTGGTGTGGCTCCACGGCCCTTCCTCTAGGCTTTCAAGCCCTTGTACATATTCAGGTGTTTTACCTGGGAAGGGTGGGAACAGTTCAGCTGCAGCTGGCCTGGGGCTCAGCTCACGTTTACTCACAGATGCCTCAGCACGGTCCCCCAGCTTTGCAATGAGGACTCTCCTTGCATGGGGGGTGGGTTGCTGGCTGTATGGGAGGTGATTCCCCACCTCTGACCAATTTCAGAATTGTTTACTGCTGGAGCAAGTGCCCTGATAGGGTTTCCCTCTGTATAACTGGTGGGTTCAGGGTTTTTTTTTTCTTTTATGGTTCAAGTTAGATTTGATTCCTCTTTTATGTATTTATAGATATAAGCATGGAAATAATTCATTCCTATAAATACATCTGTGTGAAGGGAAGAACTTTTTTCTGTTTTATTTTAAAATTTTATTTTTTAAAATTTTGAAATTTAATTTTATTTATTTGTTTATACAGCAGGTTATTATTAGTTATGTATTTTATGCATATACATGTATACAGGTCAATCCCAATCTCCCAACTCATCCCACCACCACCACCCCATGGCTTCCCACACTTGGTGTCCATACGTTTGTTCTCTACCTCTGTGTCTCTATTTCTTCCCTGCAAACCAGTTCATCTGTACCATTTTTTAGGTTCCACATATATGCATTAATATACAATATTTGTTTTCCTCTTTCTGACTTACTTCATTCTGTATGACAGTCTCTAGATCCATCGATGTCTCTACAAATGACCCAGTTTCATTCCTTTTTATGGCTGAGTAATATTCCATTTTATATATGTACCACATCTTTATCCATTCATCTGTCTGTGGGCATTTAGCTTGCTTCCATTACCTGGCTATTGTAAATAGTCCTGCAATGATCATTGTGGTGAATGTGCCTTTTTGATTTATGGTTTTCTCTGGGTATGTGCCCAGAAGTGGGATTGCTGGATCAGATGGTAATTCTATTTCTAGTTTTTTTAAGGAAACTCCATACTGTTCTCCATAGTGACTGTATCAATTTACATCCCCACCAATAGTGGAAGAGGGCTCCTTTTGTCCACACCCTCCCCAGAATTTGTTGTTTGTAGATTTTCTGATGATGCCGATTTTAACAGGTGTGGGGTGATACCTCATTGTAGTTTTGATTTGCATTTCTCTAATAATTAGTGCTGTTGAGCAGCTTTTCATGTGCGTCTTGGCCATCTCTGTGTCTTCTTTGAAGAAACGTCTCTTTAGATCTTCTGCCCATTTTTGTATTGGGTTGTTTGTTTTTTTAATAGTAAGCTGCATGAGCTGTTTATATATATATTGGAGATTAAACCTTTGTCCATTGATTCATTTGCAACGATTTTCGCCCATTCTGAGGGATGCCTTTTGCCATTCCCGTTGTTTTAACAAAAAAGGAAAGAAAGAAAAAGAAGCAGAACACTAATGTGCGTAAAATATGCCTTTTGAAATGGTCGTTTTGAAATATGGACGTCCTTTGAATTTTTTGGTCGATATGTGACCCCAGGATTTGTTTTCAGGGCAGGTGTCATTTACAGGCCTGCAATGATTTTGAATATCAACTGACCATTAGCGCTGGGATTAAAGCTGCTGTTGCGTGAAACGGCCACAAGGTGGCAGCAGTTCTCCCTTACCAAATCTGGTTACTAGAGCAACAGAGCCTCAATGGAAGTCGTGTTCTAGATTGGAATTTAGAATGGAATGTGCCAGGAGAAAGCCCCTCAAGTTTGTCTCACTACTTCTTGTTCCTGTTTTTAATTTTTTTTTTATTTTCTATTACAGCAAGTTTGATTACAATGTTTGGCTTGTTGTAGGTGTAGAAGATGTGGTTCTTTTACACATATACAGATGTCTGTTCTTCCTGGGATCCTTTTCCCATGTACGTTAGGACAGAATGTTGAGTAGTCTTCTCTTGGTATTCCGTAGGTCTTTGGTGATTTTATATGTCACCTGTGTTTGATTATGTCTGTTAACCCCGATATCATAATGAAACCAATCCTCACACCTTTCCATTGGTGAACCATAAGTTTGTTTAATGAATCTGTGATTTGCCTTCTCCGTGGAAATATCTGCCCTGGTATCCATTTTTAGGTAACACCTATAAGTGATATGATATGATATGTGTCTTTCACTTTCTGACTTACTCCAAGTCACGTGATTACCTCTAGACTCATCTACGGGGCTGCAAATGGCATTGTGTCCTTTTTTTCCTTGGCTTCTATTCTGCCTTAGCGAGGTCCATTTTCAACAATGTGATTCCCTGAGGGTTGTGGATTAGCTGACCTGGGCAGCCTTACCCTGCCGGCCGGCCCTCCCCAGGTGTGCCTGGTTGAGGTCAATATAAACAGCGCTCCAGGCAGCAATAGCCCCTGAAGTTGTGCCTGACTCCATATTCTCTGCCCCGTCAGCAGTCTCAGGGCTGTGCTGGTGGGAGGGAGTGAGGGGCCAAGGCTTTGTTGGTGGCCCGGTGTGAGTGGGGCTCTGCTGGCCTTTCTGCAGGAGTTGCCAGGCTGCCACCTGTAAAGAAGAGGATGTGTCACCCATACCTTCCGATGGAATTTCTCTCCGGACAGAGGTGAGGAAGGAAAAAAGCAGTGGGGGCCGGGACAAGAGGGGTATCTCAGGCAGGGCTATAGAAAGCTTCCAGAAGAGTGCCCGGGGCCAGGACCATCCTGGCTGGCCTGCAGGCACCAAGTTGGCCTGCGTGCTGTCGCTGGTGTGGCTCCACGGCCCTTCCTCTAGGCTTTCAAGCCCTTGTACATATTCAGGTGTTTTACCTGGGAAGGGTGGGAACAGTTCAGCAGCAGCTGGCGTGGGACTCAGCTCACGTTTACTCACAGATGCCTCAGCACGGTCCCCCAGCTTTGCAATGAGGACGCTCCTTGCATGGGGGGTGGTTTGCTTGCTGTATGGGAGGTGATTCCCCACCTCTGACCAATTTCAGAATTGTTTACTGCTGGAGCAAGTGCCCTGATAGGGTTTCCCTCTGTATAACTGGTGGGTTCAGGGTTTTTTTTTTCTTTTATGGTTCAAGTTAGATTTGATTCCTCTTTTATGTATTTATAGATATAAGCATGGAAATAATTCATTCCTATAAATACATCTGTGTGAAGGGAAGAACTTTTTTCTGTTTTATTTTAAAATTTTATTTTTTAAAATTTTGAAATTTAATTTTATTTATTTGTTTATACAGCAGGTTATTATTAGTTATGTATTTTATGCATATACATGTATACAGGTCAATCCCAATCTCCCAACTCATCCCACCACCACCACCCCATGGCTTCCCACACTTGGTGTCCATACGTTTGTTCTCTACCTCTGTGTCTCTATTTCTTCCCTGCAAACCAGTTCATCTGTACCATTTTTTAGGTTCCACATATATGCATTAATATACAATATTTGTTTTCCTCTTTCTGACTTACTTCATTCTGTATGACAGTCTCTAGATCCATCGATGTCTCTACAAATGACCCAGTTTCATTCCTTTTTATGGCTGAGTAATATTCCATTTTATATATGTACCACATCTTTATCCATTCATCTGTCTGTGGGCATTTAGCTTGCTTCCATTACCTGGCTATTGTAAATAGTGCTGCAATGATCATTGTGGTGAATGTGCCTTTTTGATTTATGGTTTTCTCTGGGTATGTGCCCAGAAGTGGGATTGCTGGATCAGATGATAATTCTATTTCTAGTTTTTTTAAGGAAACTCCATACTGTTCTCCATAGTGACTGTATCAATTTACATCCCCACCAATAGTGGAAGAGGGCTCCTTTTGTCCACACCCTCCCCAGAATTTGTTGTTTGTAGATTTTCTGATGATGCCGATTTTAACAGGTGTGGGGTGATACCTCATTGTAGTTTTGATTTGCATTTCTCTAATAATTAGTGCTGTTGAGCAGCTTTTCATGTGCGTCTTGGCCATCTCTGTGTCTTCTTTGAAGAAACGTCTCTTTAGATCTTCTGCCCATTTTTGTATTGGGTTGTTTGTTTTTTTAATAGTAAGCTGCATGAGCTGTTTATATATATATTGGAGATTAAACCTTTGTCCATTGATTCATTTGCAACGATTTTCGCCCATTCTGAGGGATGCCTTTTGCCATTCCCGTTTTTTGAACAAAAAAGGAAAGAAAGAAAAAGAAGCAGAACACTAATGTGCGTAAAATATGCCTTTTGAAATGGTCGTTTTGAAATATGGACGTCCTTTGAAATTTTTGGTCGATATGTGACCCCAGGATTTGTTTTCAGGGCAGGTGTCATTTACAGGCCTGCAATGATTTTGAATATCAACTGACCATTAGCGCTGGGATTAAAGTTGCTGTTGCGTGAAACGGCCACAAGGTGGCAGCAGTTCTCCCTTACCAAATCTGGTTACTAGAGCAACAGAGCCTCAATGGAAGTCGTGTTCTAGATTGGAATTTAGAATGGAATGTGCCAGGAGAAAGCCCCTCAAGTTTGTCTCACTACTTCTTGTTCGTGTTTTTAATTTTTTTTTTATTTTCTATTACAGCAAGTTTGATTACAATGTTTGGCTTGTTGTAGGTGTAGAAGATGTGGTTCTTTTACACATATACAGATGTCTGTTCTTCCTGGGATCCTTTTCCCATGTACGTTAGGACAGAATGTTGAGTAGTCTTCTCTTGGTATTCCGTAGGTCTTTGGTGATTTTATATGTCACCTGTGTTTGATTATGTCTGTTAACCCCGATATCATAATGAAACCAATCCTCACACCTTTCCATTGGTGAACCATAAATTTGTTTAATGAATCTGTGATTGCCCTTCTCCGTGGAAATATCTGCCCTGGTATCCATTTTTAGGTAACACCTATAAGTGATATGATATGATATGTGTCTTTCACTTTCTGACTTACTCCAAGTCACGTGATTACCTCTAGACTCATCTACGGGGCTGCAAATGGCATTGTGTCCTTTTTTTCCTTGGCTTCTATTCTGCCTTAGCGAGGTCCATTTTCAACAATGTGATTCCCTGAGGGTTGTGGATTAGCTGACCTGGGCAGCCTTACCCTGCCGGCCGGCCCTCCCCAGGTGTGCCTGGTTGAGGTCAATATAAACAGCGCTCCAGGCAGCAATAGCCCCTGAAGTTGTGCCTGACTCCATATTCTCTGCCCCGTCAGCAGTCTCGGGGCTGTGCTGGTGGGAGGGAGTGAGGGGCCAAGGCTTTGTTGGTGGCCCGGTGTGAGTGGGGCTCTGCTGGCCTTTCTGCAGGAGTTGCCAGGCTGCCACCTGTATAGAAGAGGACGTGTCACCCATACCTTCCGATGGAATTTCTCTCCGGACAGAGGTGAGGAAGGAAAAAAGCAGTGGGGGCCGGGACAAGAGGGGTATCTCAGGCAGGGCAATAGAAAGCTTCCAGAAGAGCGCCCGGGGCCAGGACCATCCTGGCTGGCCTGCAGGCACCAAGTTGGCCTGCGTGCTGTCGCTGGTGTGGCTCCACGGCCCTTCCTCTAGGCTTTCAAGCCCTTGTACATATTCAGGTGTTTTACCTGGGAAGGGTGGGAACAGTTCAGCTGCAGCTGGCCTGGGGCTCAGCTCACGTTTACTCACAGCTGCCTCAGCACGGTCCCCCAGCTTTGCAATGAGGACGCTCCTTGCATGGGGGGTGGGTTGCTGGCTGTATGGGAGGTGATTCCCCACCTCTGACCAATTTCAGAATTGTTTACTGCTGGAGCAAGTGCCCTGATAGGGTTTCCCTCTGTATAACTGGTGGGTTCAGGGTTTTTTTTTTCTTTTATGGTTCAAGTTAGATTTGATTCCTCTTTTATGTATTTATAGATATAAGCATGGAAATAATTCATTCCTATAAATACATCTGTGTGAAGGGAAGAACTTTTTTCTGTTTTATTTTAAAATTTTATTTTTTAAAATTTTGAAATTTAATTTTATTTATTTGTTTATACAGCAGGTTATTATTAGTTATGTATTTTATGCATATACATGTATACAGGTCAATCCCAATCTCCCAACTCATCCCACCACCACCACCCCATGGCTTCCCACACTTGGTGTCCATACGTTTGTTCTCTACCTCTGTGTCTCTATTTCTTCCCTGCAAACCAGTTCATCTGTACCATTTTTTAGGTTCCACATATATGCATTAATATACAATATTTGTTTTCCTCTTTCTGACTTACTTCATTCTGTATGACAGTCTCTAGATCCATCGATGTCTCTACAAATGACCCAGTTTCATTCCTTTTTATGGCTGAGTAATATTCCATTTTATATATGTACCACATCTTTATCCATTCATCTGTCTGTGGGCATTTAGCTTGCTTCCATTACCTGGCTATTGTAAATAGTGCTGCAATGATCATTGTGGTGAATGTGCCTTTTTGATTTATGGTTTTCTCTGGGTATGTGCCCAGAAGTGGGATTGCTGGATCAGATGGTAATTCTATTTCTAGTTTTTTTAAGGAAACTCCATACTGTTCTCCATAGTGACTGTATCAATTTACATCCCCACCAATAGTGGAAGAGGGCTCCTTTTGTCCACACCCTCCCCAGAATTTGTTGTTTGTAGATTTTCTGATGATGCCGATTTTAACAGGTGTGGGGTGATACCTCATTGTAGTTTTGATTTGCATTTCTCTAATAATTAGTGCTGTTGAGCAGCTTTTCATGTGCGTCTTGGCCATCTCTGTGTCTTCTTTGAAGAAACGTCTCTTTAGATCTTCTGCCCATTTTTGTATTGGGTTGTTTGTTTTTTTAATAGTAAGCTGCATGAGCTGTTTATATATATATTGGAGATTAAACCTTTGTCCATTGATTCATTTGCAACGATTTTCGCCCATTCTGAGGGATGCCTTTTGCCATTCCCGTTTTTTGAACAAAAAAGGAAAGAAAGAAAAAGAAGCAGAACACTAATGTGCGTAAAATATGCCTTTTGAAATGGTCGTTTTGAAATATGGACGTCCTTTGAAATTTTTGGTCGATATGTGACCCCAGGATTTGTTTTCAGGCCAGGTGTCATTTACAGGCCTGCAATGATTTTGAATATCAACTGACCATTAGCGCTGGGATTAAAGTTGCTGTTGCGTGAAACGGCCACAAGGTGGCAGCAGTTCTCCCTTACCAAATCTGGTTACTAGAGCAACAGAGCCTCAATGGAAGTCGTGTTCTAGATTGGAATTTAGAATGGAATGTGCCAGGAGAAAGCCCCTCAAGTTTGTCTCACTACTTGTTGTTCGTGTTTCTAATTTTCTTTTTATTTTCTATTACAGCAAGTTTGATTACAATGTTTGGCTTGTTGTAGGTGTAGAAGATGTGGTTCTTTTACACATATACAGATGTCTGTTCTTCCTGGGATCCTTTTCCCATGTACGTTAGGACAGAATGTTGAGTAGTCTTCTCTTGGTATTCCGTAGGTCTTTGGTGATTTTATATGTCACCTGTGTTTGATTATGTCTGTTAACCCCGATAGCGTAATGAAACTAATCCTCACACCTTTCCATTGGTGAACCATAACTTTGTTTAATGAATCTGTGATTGCCCTTCTCCGTGGAAATATCTGCCCTGGTATAGATTTTTAGGTAACACCTATAAGTGATATGATATGATATGTGTCTTTCACTTTCTGACTTACTCCAAGTCACGTGATTACATCTAGACTCATCTACGGGGCTGCAAATGGCATTGTGTCCTTTTTTTCCTTGGCTTCTATTCTGCCTTAGCGAGGTCCATTTTCAACAATGTGATTCCCTGAGGGTTGTGGATTAGCTGACCTGGGCAGCCTTACCCTGCCGGCCGGCCCTCCCCAGGTGTGCCTGGTTGAGGTCAATATAAACAGCGCTCCAGGCAGCAATAGCCCCTGAAGTTGTGCCTGACTCCATATTCTCTGCCCCGTCAGCAGTCTCAGGGCTGTGCTGGTGGGAGGGAGTGAGGGGCCAAGGCTTTGTTGGTGGCCCGGTGTGAGTGGGGCTCTGCTGGCCTTTCTGCAGGAGTTGCCAGGCTGCCACCTGTAAAGAAGAGGATGTGTCACCCATACCTTCCGATGGAATTTCTCTCCGGAGAGAGGTGAGGAAGGAAAAAAGCAGTGGGGGCCAGGACAGGAGGGGTATCTCAGGCAGGGCAATAGAAAGCTTCCAGAAGAGCGCCCGGGGCCAGGACCATGCTGGCTGGCCTGCAGGCACCAAGTTGGCCTGCGTGCTGTCGCTGGTGTGGCTCCACGGCCCTTCCTCTAGGCTTTCAAGCCCTTGTACATATTCAGGTGTTTTACCTGGGAAGGGTGGGAACAGTTCAGCTGCAGCTGGCCTGGGGCTCAGCTCACGTTTACTCACAGATGCCTCAGCACGGTCCCCCAGCTTTGCAATGAGGACTCTCCTTGCATGGGGGGTGGGTTGCTGGCTGTATGGGAGGTGATTCCCCACCTCTGACCAATTTCAGAATTGTTTACTGCTGGAGCAAGTGCCCTGATAGGGTTTCCCTCTGTATAACTGGTGGGTTCAGGGTTTTTTTTTTCTTTTATGGTTCAAGTTAGATTTGATTCCTCTTTTATGTATTTATAGATATAAGCATGGAAATAATTCATTCCTATAAATACATCTGTGTGAAGGGAAGAACTTTTTTCTGTTTTATTTTAAAATTTTATTTTTTAAAATTTTGAAATTTAATTTTATTTATTTGTTTATACAGCAGGTTATTATTAGTTATGTATTTTATGCATATACATGTATACAGGTCAATCCCAATCTCCCAACTCATCCCACCACCACCACCCCATGGCTTCCCACACTTGGTGTCCATACGTTTGTTCTCTACCTCTGTGTCTCTATTTCTTCCCTGCAAACCAGTTCATCTGTACCATTTTTTAGGTTCCACATATATGCATTAATATACAATATTTGTTTTCCTCTTTCTGACTTACTTCATTCTGTATGACAGTCTCTAGATCCATCGATGTCTCTACAAATGACCCAGTTTCATTCCTTTTTATGGCTGAGTAATATTCCATTTTATATATGTACCACATCTTTATCCATTCATCTGTCTGTGGGCATTTAGCTTGCTTCCATTACCTGGCTATTGTAAATAGTGCTGCAATGATCATTGTGGTGAATGTGCCTTTTTGATTTATGGTTTTCTCTGGGTATGTGCCCAGAAGTGGGATTGCTGGATCAGATGGTAATTCTATTTCTAGTTTTTTTAAGGAAACTCCATACTGTTCTCCATAGTGACTGTATCAATTTACATCCCCACCAATAGTGGAAGAGGGCTCCTTTTGTCCACACCCTCCCCAGAATTTGTTGTTTGTAGATTTTCTGATGATGCCGATTTTAACAGGTGTGGGGTGATACCTCATTGTAGTTTTGATTTGCATTTCTCTAATAATTAGTGCTGTTGAGCAGCTTTTCATGTGCGTCTTGGCCATCTCTGTGTCTTCTTTGAAGAAACGTCTCTTTAGATCTTCTGCCCATTTTTGTATTGGGTTGTTTGTTTTTTTAATAGTAAGCTGCATGAGCTGTTTATATATATATTGGAGATTAAACCTTTGTCCATTGATTCATTTGCAACGATTTTCGCCCATTCTGAGGGATGCCTTTTGCCATTCCCGTTTTTTGAACAAAAAAGGAAAGAAAGAAAAAGAAGCAGAACACTAATGTGCGTAAAATATGCCTTTTGAAATGGTCGTTTTGAAATATGGACGTCCTTTGAAATTTTTGGTCGATATGTGACCCCAGGATTTGTTTTCAGGCCAGGTGTCATTTACAGGCCTGCAATGATTTTGAATATCAACTGACCATTAGCGCTGGGATTAAAGTTGCTGTTGCGTGAAACGGCCACAAGGTGGCAGCAGTTCTCCCTTACCAAATCTGGTTACTAGAGCAACAGAGCCTCAATGGAAGTCGTGTTCTAGATTGGAATTTAGAATGGAATGTGCCAGGAGAAAGCCCCTCAATTTTGTCTCACTACTTCTTGTTCCTGTTTTTAATTTTTTTTTAATTTTCTATTACAGCAAGTTTGATTACAATGTTTGGCTTGTTGTAGGTGTAGAAGATGTGGTTCTTTTACACATATACAGATGTCTATTCTTCCTGGGATCCTTTTCCCATGTACGTTAAGACAGAATGTTGTGTAGTCTTCTCTTGGTATTCCGTAGGTCTTTGGTGATTTTATATGTCACCTGTGTTTGATTATGTCTGTTAACCCCGATAGCGTAATGAAACTAATCCTCACACCTTTCCATTGGTGAACCATAACTTTGTTTAATGAATCTGTGATTGCCCTTCTCCGTGGAAATATCTGCCCTGGTATAGATTTTTAGGTAACAGCTATAAGTGATATGATATGATATGTGTCTTTCACTTTCTGACTTACTCCAAGTCACATGATTACCTCTAGACTCATCTACGGGGCTGCAAATGGCATTGTGTCCTTTTTTTCCTTGGCTTCTATTCTGCCTTAGCGAGGTCCATTTTCAACAATGTGATTCCCTGAGGGTTGTGGATTAGCTGACCTGGGCAGCCTTACCCTGCCGGCCGGCCCTCCCCAGGTGTGCCTGGTTGAGGTCAATATAAACAGCGCTCCAGGCAGCAATAGCCCCTGAAGTTGTGCCTGACTCCATATTCTCTGCCCCGTCAGCAGTCTCAGGGCTGTGCTGGTGGGAGGGAGTGAGGGGCCAAGGCTTTGTTGGTGGCCCGGTGTGAGTGGGGCTCTGCTGGCCTTTCTGCAGGAGTTGCCAGGCTGCCACCTGTAAAGAAGAGGATGTGTCACCCATACCTTCTGATGGAATTTCTCTCCGGAGAGAGGTGAGGAAGGAAAAAAGCAGTGGGGGCCAGGACAGGAGGGGTATCTCAGGCAGGGCAATAGAAAGCTTCCAGAAGAGCGCCCGGGGCCAGGACCATGCTGGCTGGCCTGCAGGCACCAAGTTGGCCTGCGTGCTGTCGCTGGTGTGGCTCCACGGCCCTTCCTCTAGGCTTTCAAGCCCTTGTACATATTCAGGTGTTTTACCTGGGAAGGGTGGGAACAGTTCAGCAGCAGCTGGCCTGGGGCTCAGCTCACGTTTACTCACAGATGCCTCAGCACGGTCCCCCAGCTTTGCAATGAGGACTCTCCTTGCATGGGGGGTGGGTTGCTGGCTGTATGGGAGGTGATTCCCCACCTCTGACCAATTTCAGAATTGTTTACTGCTGGAGCAAGTGCCCTGATAGGGTTTCCCTCTGTATAACTGGTGGGTTCAGGGTTTTTTTTTTTCTTTTATGGTTCAAGTTAGATTTGATTCCTCTTTTATGTATTTATAGATATAAGCATGGAAATAATTCATTCCTATAAATACATCTGTGTGAAGGGAAGAACTTTTTTCTGTTTTATTTTAAAATTTTATTTTTTAAAATTTTGAAATTTAATTTTATTTATTTGTTTATACAGCAGGTTATTATTAGTTATGTATTTTATGCATATACATGTATACAGGTCAATCCCAATCTCCCAACTCATCCCACCACCACCACCCCATGGCTTCCCACACTTGGTGTCCATACGTTTGTTCTCTACCTCTGTGTCTCTATTTCTTCCCTGCAAACCAGTTCATCTGTACCATTTTTTAGGTTCCACATATATGCATTAATATACAATATTTGTTTTCCTCTTTCTGACTTACTTCATTCTGTATGACAGTCTCTAGATCCATCGATGTCTCTACAAATGACCCAGTTTCATTCCTTTTTATGGCTGAGTAATATTCCATTTTATATATGTACCACATCTTTATCCATTCATCTGTCTGTGGGCATTTAGCTTGCTTCCATTACCTGGCTATTGTAAATAGTCCTGCAATGATCATTGTGGTGAATGTGCCTTTTTGATTTATGGTTTTCTCTGGGTATGTGCCCAGAAGTGGGATTGCTGGATCAGATGGTAATTCTATTTCTAGTTTTTTTAAGGAAACTCCATACTGTTCTCCATAGTGACTGTATCAATTTACATCCCCACCAATAGTGGAAGAGGGCTCCTTTTGTCCACACCCTCCCCAGAATTTGTTGTTTGTAGATTTTCTGATGATGCCGATTTTAACAGGTGTGGGGTGATACCTCATTGTAGTTTTGATTTGCATTTCTCTAATAATTAGTGCTGTTGAGCAGCTTTTCATGTGCGTCTTGGCCATCTCTGTGTCTTCTTTGAAGAAACGTCTCTTTAGATCTTCTGCCCATTTTTGTATTGGGTTGTTTGTTTTTTTAATAGTAAGCTGCATGAGCTGTTTATATATATATTGGAGATTAAACCTTTGTCCATTGATTCATTTGCAACGATTTTCGCCCATTCTGAGGGATGCCTTTTGCCATTCCCGTTGTTTTAACAAAAAAGGAAAGAAAGAAAAAGAAGCAGAACACTAATGTGCGTAAAATATGCCTTTTGAAATGGTCGTTTTGAAATATGGACGTCCTTTGAATTTTTTGGTCGATATGTGACCCCAGGATTTGTTTTCAGGGCAGGTGTCATTTACAGGCCTGCAATGATTTTGAATATCAACTGACCATTAGCGCTGGGATTAAAGCTGCTGTTGCGTGAAACGGCCACAAGGTGGCAGCAGTTCTCCCTTACCAAATCTGGTTACTAGAGCAACAGAGCCTCAATGGAAGTCGTGTTCTAGATTGGAATTTAGAATGGAATGTGCCAGGAGAAAGCCCCTCAAGTTTGTCTCACTACTTCTTGTTCCTGTTTTTAATTTTTTTTTAATTTTCTATTACAGCAAGTTTGATTACAATGTTTGGCTTGTTGTAGGTGTAGAAGATGTGGTTCTTTTACACATATACAGATGTCTGTTCTTCCTGGGATCCTTTTCCCATGTACGTTAGGACAGAATGTTGAGTAGTCTTCTCTTGGTATTCCGTAGGTCTTTGGTGATTTTATATGTCACCTGTGTTTGATTATGTCTGTTAACCCCGATATCATAATGAAACCAATCCTCACACCTTTCCATTGGTGAACCATAAGTTTGTTTAATGAATCTGTGATTTGCCTTCTCCGTGGAAATATCTGCCCTGGTATCCATTTTTAGGTAACACCTATAAGTGATATGATATGATATGTGTCTTTCACTTTCTGACTTACTCCAAGTCACGTGATTACCTCTAGACTCATCTACGGGGCTGCAAATGGCATTGTGTCCTTTTTTTCCTTGGCTTCTATTCTGCCTTAGCGAGGTCCATTTTCAACAATGTGATTCCCTGAGGGTTGTGGATTAGCTGACCTGGGCAGCCTTACCCTGCCGGCCGGCCCTCCCCAGGTGTGCCTGGTTGAGGTCAATATAAACAGCGCTCCAGGCAGCAATAGCCCCTGAAGTTGTGCCTGACTCCATATTCTCTGCCCCGTCAGCAGTCTCAGGGCTGTGCTGGTGGGAGGGAGTGAGGGGCCAAGGCTTTGTTGGTGGCCCGGTGTGAGTGGGGCTCTGCTGGCCTTTCTGCAGGAGTTGCCAGGCTGCCACCTGTAAAGAAGAGGATGTGTCACCCATACCTTCCGATGGAATTTCTCTCCGGACAGAGGTGAGGAAGGAAAAAAGCAGTGGGGGCCGGGACAAGAGGGGTATCTCAGGCAGGGCTATAGAAAGCTTCCAGAAGAGTGCCCGGGGCCAGGACCATCCTGGCTGGCCTGCAGGCACCAAGTTGGCCTGCGTGCTGTCGCTGGTGTGGCTCCACGGCCCTTCCTCTAGGCTTTCAAGCCCTTGTACATATTCAGGTGTTTTACCTGGGAAGGGTGGGAACAGTTCAGCAGCAGCTGGCGTGGGACTCAGCTCACGTTTACTCACAGATGCCTCAGCACGGTCCCCCAGCTTTGCAATGAGGACGCTCCTTGCATGGGGGGTGGGTTGCTTGCTGTATGGGAGGTGATTCCCCACCTCTGACCAATTTCAGAATTGTTTACTGCTGGAGCAAGTGCCCTGATAGGGTTTCCCTCTGTATAACTGGTGGGTTCAGGGTTTTTTTTTTCTTTTATGGTTCAAGTTAGATTTGATTCCTCTTTTATGTATTTATAGATATAAGCATGGAAATAATTCATTCCTATAAATACATCTGTGTGAAGGGAAGAACTTTTTTCTGTTTTATTTTAAAATTTTATTTTTTAAAATTTTGAAATTTAATTTTATTTATTTGTTTATACAGCAGGTTATTATTAGTTATGTATTTTATGCATATACATGTATACAGGTCAATCCCAATCTCCCAACTCATCCCACCACCACCACCCCATGGCTTCCCACACTTGGTGTCCATACGTTTGTTCTCTACCTCTGTGTCTCTATTTCTTCCCTGCAAACCAGTTCATCTGTACCATTTTTTAGGTTCCACATATATGCATTAATATACAATATTTGTTTTCCTCTTTCTGACTTACTTCATTCTGTATGACAGTCTCTAGATCCATCGATGTCTCTACAAATGACCCAGTTTCATTCCTTTTTATGGCTGAGTAATATTCCATTTTATATATGTACCACATCTTTATCCATTCATCTGTCTGTGGGCATTTAGCTTGCTTCCATTACCTGGCTATTGTAAATAGTGCTGCAATGATCATTGTGGTGAATGTGCCTTTTTGATTTATGGTTTTCTCTGGGTATGTGCCCAGAAGTGGGATTGCTGGATCAGATGATAATTCTATTTCTAGTTTTTTTAAGGAAACTCCATACTGTTCTCCATAGTGACTGTATCAATTTACATCCCCACCAATAGTGGAAGAGGGCTCCTTTTGTCCACACCCTCCCCAGAATTTGTTGTTTGTAGATTTTCTGATGATGCCGATTTTAACAGGTGTGGGGTGATACCTCATTGTAGTTTTGATTTGCATTTCTCTAATAATTAGTGCTGTTGAGCAGCTTTTCATGTGCGTCTTGGCCATCTCTGTGTCTTCTTTGAAGAAACGTCTCTTTAGATCTTCTGCCCATTTTTGTATTGGGTTGTTTGTTTTTTTAATAGTAAGCTGCATGAGCTGTTTATATATATATTGGAGATTAAACCTTTGTCCATTGATTCATTTGCAACGATTTTCGCCCATTCTGAGGGATGCCTTTTGCCATTCCCGTTTTTTGAACAAAAAAGGAAAGAAAGAAAAAGAAGCAGAACACTAATGTGCGTAAAATATGCCTTTTGAAATGGTCGTTTTGAAATATGGACGTCCTTTGAAATTTTTGGTCGATATGTGACCCCAGGATTTGTTTTCAGGGCAGGTGTCATTTACAGGCCTGCAATGATTTTGAATATCAACTGACCATTAGCGCTGGGATTAAAGTTGCTGTTGCGTGAAACGGCCACAAGGTGGCAGCAGTTCTCCCTTACCAAATCTGGTTACTAGAGCAACAGAGCCTCAATGGAAGTCGTGTTCTAGATTGGAATTTAGAATGGAATGTGCCAGGAGAAAGCCCCTCAAGTTTGTCTCACTACTTCTTGTTCCTGTTTTTAATTTTTTTTTAATTTTCTATTACAGCAAGTTTGATTACAATGTTTGGCTTGTTGTAGGTGTAGAAGATGTGGTTCTTTTACACATATACAGATGTCTATTCTTCCTGGGATCCTTTTCCCATGTACGTTAAGACAGAATGTTGAGTAGTCTTCTCTTGGTATTCCGTAGGTCTTTGGTGATTTTATATGTCACCTGTGTTTGATTATGTCTGTTAACCCCGATATCATAATGAAACCAATCCTCACACCTTTCCATTGGTGAACCATAAGTTTGTTTAATGAATCTGTGATTGCCCTTCTCCGTGGAAATATCTGCCCTGGTATCCATTTTTAGGTAACACCTATAAGTGATATGATATGATATGTGTCTTTCACTTTCTGACTTACTCCAAGTCACGTGATTACCTCTAGACTCATCTACGGGGCTGCAAATGGCATTGTGTCCTTTTTTTCCTTGGCTTCTATTCTGCCTTAGCGAGGTCCATTTTCAACAATGTGATTCCCTGAGGGTTGTGGATTAGCTGACCTGGGCAGCCTTACCCTGCCGGCCGGCCCTCCCCAGGTGTGCCTGGTTGAGGTCAATATAAACAGCGCTCCAGGCAGCAATAGCCCCTGAAGTTGTGCCTGACTCCATATTCTCTGCCCCGTCAGCAGTCTCAGGGCTGTGCTGGTGGGAGGGAGTGAGGGGCCAAGGCTTTGTTGGTGGCCCGGTGTGAGTGGGGCTCTGCTGGCCTTTCTGCAGGAGTTGCCAGGCTGCCACCTGTAAAGAAGAGGATGTGTCACCCATACCTTCCGATGGAATTTCTCTCCGGACAGAGGTGAGGAAGGAAAAAAGCAGTGGGGGCCGGGACAAGAGGGGTATCTCAGGCAGGGCTATAGAAAGCTTCCAGAAGAGTGCCCGGGGCCAGGACCATCCTGGCTGGCCGGCAGGCACCAAGTTGGCCTGCGTGCTGTCGCTGGTGTGGCTCCACGGCCCTTCCTCTAGGCTTTCAAGCCCTTGTACATATTCAGGTGTTTTACCTGGGAAGGGTGGGAACAGTTCAGCAGCAGCTGGCCTGGGACTCAGCTCACGTTTACTCACAGATGCCTCAGCACGGTCCCCCAGCTTTGCAATGAGGACGCTCCTTGCATGGGGGGTGGGTTGCTTGCTGTATGGGAGGTGATTCCCCACCTCTGACCAATTTCAGAATTGTTTACTGCTGGAGCAAGTGCCCTGATAGGGTTTCCCTCTGTATAACTGGTGGGTTCAGGTTTTTTTTTCTTTTATGGTTCAAGTTAGATTTGATTCCTCTTTTATGTATTTATAGATATAAGCATGGAAATAATTCATTCCTATAAATACATCTGTGTGAAGGGAAGAACTTTTTTCTGTTTTATTTTAAAATTTTATTTTTTAAAATTTTGAAATTTAATTTTATTTATTTGTTTATACAGCAGGTTATTATTAGTTATGTATTTTATGCATATACATGTATACAGGTCAATCCCAATCTCCCAACTCATCCCACCACCACCACCCCATGGCTTCCCACACTTGGTGTCCATACGTTTGTTCTCTACCTCTGTGTCTCTATTTCTTCCCTGCAAACCAGTTCATCTGTACCATTTTTTAGGTTCCACATATATGCATTAATATACAATATTTGTTTTCCTCTTTCTGACTTACTTCATTCTGTATGACAGTCTCTAGATCCATCGATGTCTCTACAAATGACCCAGTTTCATTCCTTTTTATGGCTGAGTAATATTCCATTTTATATATGTACCACATCTTTATCCATTCATCTGTCTGTGGGCATTTAGCTTGCTTCCATTACCTGGCTATTGTAAATAGTGCTGCAATGATCATTGTGGTGAATGTGCCTTTTTGATTTATGGTTTTCTCTGGGTATGTGCCCAGAAGTGGGATTGCTGGATCAGATGGTAATTCTATTTCTAGTTTTTTTAAGGAAACTCCATACTGTTCTCCATAGTGACTGTATCAATTTACATCCCCACCAATAGTGGAAGAGGGCTCCTTTTGTCCACACCCTCCCCAGAATTTGTTGTTTGTAGATTTTCTGATGATGCCGATTTTAACAGGTGTGGGGTGATACCTCATTGTAGTTTTGATTTGCATTTCTCTAATAATTAGTGCTGTTGAGCAGCTTTTCATGTGCGTCTTGGCCATCTCTGTGTCTTCTTTGAAGAAACGTCTCTTTAGATCTTCTGCCCATTTTTGTATTGGGTTGTTTGTTTTTTTAATAGTAAGCTGCATGAGCTGTTTATATATATATTGGAGATTAAACCTTTGTCCATTGATTCATTTGCAACGATTTTCGCCCATTCTGAGGGATGCCTTTTGCCATTCCCGTTTTTTGAACAAAAAAGGAAAGAAAGAAAAAGAAGCAGAACACTAATGTGCGTAAAATATGCCTTTTGAAATGGTCGTTTTGAAATATGGACGTCCTTTGAATTTTTTGGTCGATATGTGACCCCAGGATTTGTTTTCAGGGCAGGTGTCATTTACAGGCCTGCAATGATTTTGAATATCAACTGACCATTAGCGCTGGGATTAAAGTTGCTGTTGCGTGAAACGGCCACAAGGTGGCAGCAGTTCTCCCTTACCAAATCTGGTTACTAGAGCAACAGAGCCTCAATGGAAGTCGTGTTCTAGATTGGAATTTAGAATGGAATGTGCCAGGAGAAAGCCCCTCAAGTTTGTCTCACTACTTGTTGTTCGTGTTTCTAATTTTCTTTTTATTTTCTATTACAGCAAGTTTGATTACAATGTTTGGCTTGTTGTAGGTGTAGAAGATGTGGTTATTTTACACATATACAGATGTCTGTTCTTCCTGGGATCCTTTTCCCATGTACGTTAGGACAGAATGTTGAGTAGTCTTCTCTTGGTATTCCGTAGGTCTTTGGTGATTTTATATGTCACCTGTGTTTGATTATGTCTGTTAACCCCGATAGCGTAATGAAACTAATCCTCACACCTTTCCATTGGTGAACCATAACTTTGTTTAATGAATCTGTGATTGCCCTTCTCCGTGGAAATATCTGCCCTGGTATAGATTTTTAGGTAACACCTATAAGTGATATGATACGATATGTGTCTTTCACTTTCTGACTTACTCCAAGTCACGTGATTACCTCTAGACTCATCTACGGGGCTGCAAATGGCATTGTGTCCTTTTTTTCCTTGGCTTCTATTCTGCCTTAGCGAGGTCCATTTTCAACAATGTGATTCCCTGAGGGTTGTGGATTAGCTGACCTGGGCAGCCTTACCCTGCCGGCCGGCCCTCCCCAGGTGTGCCTGGTTGAGGTCAATATAAACAGCGCTCCAGGCAGCAATAGCCCCTGAAGTTGTGCCTGACTCCATATTCTCTGCCCCGTCAGCAGTCTCAGGGCTGTGCTGGTGGGAGGGAGTGAGGGGCCAAGGCTTTGTTGGTGGCCCGGTGTGAGTGGGGCTCTGCTGGCCTTTCTGCAGGAGTTGCCAGGCTGCCACCTGTAAAGAAGAGGATGTGTCACCCATACCTTCCGATGGAATTTCTCTCCGGAGAGAGGTGAGGAAGGAAAAAAGCAGTGGGGGCCAGGACAGGAGGGGTATCTCAGGCAGGGCAATAGAAAGCTTCCAGAAGAGCGCCCGGGGCCAGGACCATGCTGGCTGGCCTGCAGGCACCAAGTTGGCCTGCGTGCTGTCGCTGGTGTGGCTCCACGGCCCTTCCTCTAGGCTTTCAAGCCCTTGTACATATTCAGGTGTTTTACCTGGGAAGGGTGGGAACAGTTCAGCTGCAGCTGGCCTGGGGCTCAGCTCACGTTTACTCACAGATGCCTCAGCACGGTCCCCCAGCTTTGCAATGAGGACTCTCCTTGCATGGGGGGTGGGTTGCTGGCTGTATGGGAGGTGATTCCCCACCTCTGACCAATTTCAGAATTGTTTACTGCTGGAGCAAGTGCCCTGATAGGGTTTCCCTCTGTATAACTGGTGGGTTCAGGGTTTTTTTTTTTCTTTTATGGTTCAAGTTAGATTTGATTCCTCTTTTATGTATTTATAGATATAAGCATGGAAATAATTCATTCCTATAAATACATCTGTGTGAAGGGAAGAACTTTTTTCTGTTTTATTTTAAAATTTTATTTTTTAAAATTTTGAAATTTAATTTTATTTATTTGTTTATACAGCAGGTTATTATTAGTTATGTATTTTAGGCATATACATGTATACAGGTCAATCCCAATCTCCCAACTCATCCCACCACCACCACCCCATGGCTTCCCACACTTGGTGTCCATACGTTTGTTCTCTACCTCTGTGTCTCTATTTCTTCCCTGAAAACCAGTTCATCTGTACCATTTTTTAGGTTCCACATATATGCATTAATATACAATATTTGTTTTCCTCTTTCTGACTTACTTCATTCTGTATGACAGTCTCTAGATCCATCGATGTCTCTACAAATGACCCAGTTTCATTCCTTTTTATGGCTGAGTAATATTCCATTTTATATATGTACCACATCTTTATCCATTCATCTGTCTGTGGGCATTTAGCTTGCTTCCATTACCTGGCTATTGTAAATAGTCCTGCAATGATCATTGTGGTGAATGTGCCTTTTTGATTTATGGTTTTCTCTGGGTATGTGCCCAGAAGTGGGATTGCTGGATCAGATGGTAATTCTATTTCTAGTTTTTTTAAGGAAACTCCATACTGTTCTCCATAGTGACTGTATCAATTTACATCCCCACCAATAGTGGAAGAGGGCTCCTTTTGTCCACACCCTCCCCAGAATTTGTTGTTTGTAGATTTTCTGATGATGCCGATTTTAACAGGTGTGGGGTGATACCTCATTGTAGTTTTGATTTGCATTTCTCTAATAATTAGTGCTGTTGAGCAGCTTTTCATGTGCGTCTTGGCCATCTCTGTGTCTTCTTTGAAGAAACGTCTCTTTAGATCTTCTGCCCATTTTTGTATTGGGTTGTTTGTTTTTTTAATAGTAAGCTGCATGAGCTGTTTATATATATATTGGAGATTAAACCTTTGTCCATTGATTCATTTGCAACGATTTTCGCCCATTCTGAGGGATGCCTTTTGCCATTCCCGTTGTTTTAACAAAAAAGGAAAGAAAGAAAAAGAAGCAGAACACTAATGTGCGTAAAATATGCCTTTTGAAATGGTCGTTTTGAAATATGGACGTCCTTTGAATTTTTTGGTCGATATGTGACCCCAGGATTTGTTTTCAGGGCAGGTGTCATTTACAGGCCTGCAATGATTTTGAATATCAACTGACCATTAGCGCTGGGATTAAAGCTGCTGTTGCGTGAAACGGCCACAAGGTGGCAGCAGTTCTCCCTTACCAAATCTGGTTACTAGAGCAACAGAGCCTCAATGGAAGTCGTGTTCTAGATTGGAATTTAGAATGGAATGTGCCAGGAGAAAGCCCCTCAAGTTTGTCTCACTACTTCTTGTTCCTGTTTTTAATTTTTTTTTAATTTTCTATTACAGCAAGTTTGATTACAATGTTTGGCTTGTTGTAGGTGTAGAAGATGTGGTTCTTTTACACATATACAGATGTCTGTTCTTCCTGGGATCCTTTTCCCATGTACGTTAGGACAGAATGTTGAGTAGTCTTCTCTTGGTATTCCGTAGGTCTTTGGTGATTTTATATGTCACCTGTGTTTGATTATGTCTGTTAACCCCGATATCATAATGAAACCAATCCTCACACCTTTCCATTGGTGAACCATAAGTTTGTTTAATGAATCTGTGATTTGCCTTCTCCGTGGAAATATCTGCCCTGGTATCCATTTTTAGGTAACACCTATAAGTGATATGATATGATATGTGTCTTTCACTTTCTGACTTACTCCAAGTCACGTGATTACCTCTAGACTCATCTACGGGGCTGCAAATGGCATTGTGTCCTTTTTTTCCTTGGCTTCTATTCTGCCTTAGCGAGGTCCATTTTCAACAATGTGATTCCCTGAGGGTTGTGGATTAGCTGACCTGGGCAGCCTTACCCTGCCGGCCGGCCCTCCCCAGGTGTGCCTGGTTGAGGTCAATATAAACAGCGCTCCAGGCAGCAATAGCCCCTGAAGTTGTGCCTGACTCCATATTCTCTGCCCCGTCAGCAGTCTCAGGGCTGTGCTGGTGGGAGGGAGTGAGGGGCCAAGGCTTTGTTGGTGGCCCGGTGTGAGTGGGGCTCTGCTGGCCTTTCTGCAGGAGTTGCCAGGCTGCCACCTGTAAAGAAGAGGATGTGTCACCCATACCTTCCGATGGAATTTCTCTCCGGACAGAGGTGAGGAAGGAAAAAAGCAGTGGGGGCCGGGACAAGAGGGGTATCTCAGGCAGGGCTATAGAAAGCTTCCAGAAGAGTGCCCGGGGCCAGGACCATCCTGGCTGGCCTGCAGGCACCAAGTTGGCCTGCGTGCTGTCGCTGGTGTGGCTCCACGGCCCTTCCTCTAGGCTTTCAAGCCCTTGTACATATTCAGGTGTTTTACCTGGGAAGGGTGGGAACAGTTCAGCAGCAGCTGGCGTGGGACTCAGCTCACGTTTACTCACAGATGCCTCAGCACGGTCCCCCAGCTTTGCAATGAGGACGCTCCTTGCATGGGGGGTGGGTTGCTTGCTGTATGGGAGGTGATTCCCCACCTCTGACCAATTTCAGAATTGTTTACTGCTGGAGCAAGTGCCCTGATAGGGTTTCCCTCTGTATAACTGGTGGGTTCAGGGTTTTTTTTTTCTTTTATGGTTCAAGTTAGATTTGATTCCTCTTTTATGTATTTATAGATATAAGCATGGAAATAATTCATTCCTATAAATACATCTGTGTGAAGGGAAGAACTTTTTTCTGTTTTATTTTAAAATTTTATTTTTTAAAATTTTGAAATTTAATTTTATTTATTTGTTTATACAGCAGGTTATTATTAGTTATGTATTTTATGCATATACA
The DNA here is from genome assembly GCF_025265405.1 of Mesoplodon densirostris. Taxonomy (NCBI): domain Eukaryota; kingdom Metazoa; phylum Chordata; class Mammalia; order Artiodactyla; family Ziphiidae; genus Mesoplodon; species Mesoplodon densirostris. The sequence continues at coordinate 243,631,122 of NC_082661.1, forward strand.
TGTATACAGGTCAATCCCAATCTCCCAACTCATCCCACCACCACCACCCCATGGCTTCCCACACTTGGTGTCCATACGTTTGTTCTCTACCTCTGTGTCTCTATTTCTTCCCTGCAAACCAGTTCATCTGTACCATTTTTTAGGTTCCACATATATGCATTAATATACAATATTTGTTTTCCTCTTTCTGACTTACTTCATTCTGTATGACAGTCTCTAGATCCATCGATGTCTCTACAAATGACCCAGTTTCATTCCTTTTTATGGCTGAGTAATATTCCATTTTATATATGTACCACATCTTTATCCATTCATCTGTCTGTGGGCATTTAGCTTGCTTCCATTACCTGGCTATTGTAAATAGTGCTGCAATGATCATTGTGGTGAATGTGCCTTTTTGATTTATGGTTTTCTCTGGGTATGTGCCCAGAAGTGGGATTGCTGGATCAGATGATAATTCTATTTCTAGTTTTTTTAAGGAAACTCCATACTGTTCTCCATAGTGACTGTATCAATTTACATCCCCACCAATAGTGGAAGAGGGCTCCTTTTGTCCACACCCTCCCCAGAATTTGTTGTTTGTAGATTTTCTGATGATGCCGATTTTAACAGGTGTGGGGTGATACCTCATTGTAGTTTTGATTTGCATTTCTCTAATAATTAGTGCTGTTGAGCAGCTTTTCATGTGCGTCTTGGCCATCTCTGTGTCTTCTTTGAAGAAACGTCTCTTTAGATCTTCTGCCCATTTTTGTATTGGGTTGTTTGTTTTTTTAATAGTAAGCTGCATGAGCTGTTTATATATATATTGGAGATTAAACCTTTGTCCATTGATTCATTTGCAACGATTTTCGCCCATTCTGAGGGATGCCTTTTGCCATTCCCGTTTTTTGAACAAAAAAGGAAAGAAAGAAAAAGAAGCAGAACACTAATGTGCGTAAAATATGCCTTTTGAAATGGTCGTTTTGAAATATGGACGTCCTTTGAAATTTTTGGTCGATATGTGACCCCAGGATTTGTTTTCAGGGCAGGTGTCATTTACAGGCCTGCAATGATTTTGAATATCAACTGACCATTAGCGCTGGGATTAAAGTTGCTGTTGCGTGAAACGGCCACAAGGTGGCAGCAGTTCTCCCTTACCAAATCTGGTTACTAGAGCAACAGAGCCTCAATGGAAGTCGTGTTCTAGATTGGAATTTAGAATGGAATGTGCCAGGAGAAAGCCCCTCAAGTTTGTCTCACTACTTCTTGTTCCTGTTTTTAATTTTTTTTTAATTTTCTATTACAGCAAGTTTGATTACAATGTTTGGCTTGTTGTAGGTGTAGAAGATGTGGTTCTTTTACACATATACAGATGTCTATTCTTCCTGGCATCCTTTTCCCATGTACGTTAAGACAGAATGTTGAGTAGTCTTCTCTTGGTATTCCGTAGGTCTTTGGTGATTTTATATGTCACCTGTGTTTGATTATGTCTGTTAACCCCGATATCATAATGAAACCAATCCTCACACCTTTCCATTGGTGAACCATAAGTTTGTTTAATGAATCTGTGATTGCCCTTCTCCGTGGAAATATCTGCCCTGGTATCCATTTTTAGGTAACACCTATAAGTGATATGATATGATATGTGTCTTTCACTTTCTGACTTACTCCAAGTCACGTGATTACCTCTAGACTCATCTACGGGGCTGCAAATGGCATTGTGTCCTTTTTTTCCTTGGCTTCTATTCTGCCTTAGCGAGGTCCATTTTCAACAATGTGATTCCCTGAGGGTTGTGGATTAGCTGACCTGGGCAGCCTTACCCTGCCGGCCGGCCCTCCCCAGGTGTGCCTGGTTGAGGTCAATATAAACAGCGCTCCAGGCAGCAATAGCCCCTGAAGTTGTGCCTGACTCCATATTCTCTGCCCCGTCAGCAGTCTCAGGGCTGTGCTGGTGGGAGGGAGTGAGGGGCCAAGGCTTTGTTGGTGGCCCGGTGTGAGTGGGGCTCTGCTGGCCTTTCTGCAGGAGTTGCCAGGCTGCCACCTGTAAAGAAGAGGATGTGTCACCCATACCTTCCGATGGAATTTCTCTCCGGACAGAGGTGAGGAAGGAAAAAAGCAGTGGGGGCCGGGACAAGAGGGGTATCTCAGGCAGGGCTATAGAAAGCTTCCAGAAGAGTGCCCGGGGCCAGGACCATCCTGGCTGGCCGGCAGGCACCAAGTTGGCCTGCGTGCTGTCGCTGGTGTGGCTCCACGGCCCTTCCTCTAGGCTTTCAAGCCCTTGTACATATTCAGGTGTTTTACCTGGGAAGGGTGGGAACAGTTCAGCAGCAGCTGGCCTGGGACTCAGCTCACGTTTACTCACAGATGCCTCAGCACGGTCCCCCAGCTTTGCAATGAGGACGCTCCTTGCATGGGGGGTGGGTTGCTTGCTGTATGGGAGGTGATTCCCCACCTCTGACCAATTTCAGAATTGTTTACTGCTGGAGCAAGTGCCCTGATAGGGTTTCCCTCTGTATAACTGGTGGGTTCAGGTTTTTTTTTTCTTTTATGGTTCAAGTTAGATTTGATTCCTCTTTTATGTATTTATAGATATAAGCATGGAAATAATTCATTCCTATAAATACATCTGTGTGAAGGGAAGAACTTTTTTCTGTTTTATTTTAAAATTTTATTTTTTAAAATTTTGAAATTTAATTTTATTTATTTGTTTATACAGCAGGTTATTATTAGTTATGTATTTTATGCATATACATGTATACAGGTCAATCCCAATCTCCCAACTCATCCCACCACCACCACCCCATGGCTTCCCACACTTGGTGTCCATACGTTTGTTCTCTACCTCTGTGTCTCTATTTCTTCCCTGCAAACCAGTTCATCTGTACCATTTTTTAGGTTCCACATATATGCATTAATATACAATATTTGTTTTCCTCTTTCTGACTTACTTCATTCTGTATGACAGTCTCTAGATCCATCGATGTCTCTACAAATGACCCAGTTTCATTCCTTTTTATGGCTGAGTAATATTCCATTTTATATATGTACCACATCTTTATCCATTCATCTGTCTGTGGGCATTTAGCTTGCTTCCATTACCTGGCTATTGTAAATAGTGCTGCAATGATCATTGTGGTGAATGTGCCTTTTTGATTTATGGTTTTCTCTGGGTATGTGCCCAGAAGTGGGATTGCTGGATCAGATGGTAATTCTATTTCTAGTTTTTTTAAGGAAACTCCATACTGTTCTCCATAGTGACTGTATCAATTTACATCCCCACCAATAGTGGAAGAGGGCTCCTTTTGTCCACACCCTCCCCAGAATTTGTTGTTTGTAGATTTTCTGATGATGCCGATTTTAACAGGTGTGGGGTGATACCTCATTGTAGTTTTGATTTGCATTTCTCTAATAATTAGTGCTGTTGAGCAGCTTTTCATGTGCGTCTTGGCCATCTCTGTGTCTTCTTTGAAGAAACGTCTCTTTAGATCTTCTGCCCATTTTTGTATTGGGTTGTTTGTTTTTTTAATAGTAAGCTGCATGAGCTGTTTATATATATATTGGAGATTAAACCTTTGTCCATTGATTCATTTGCAACGATTTTCGCCCATTCTGAGGGATGCCTTTTGCCATTCCCGTTTTTTGAACAAAAAAGGAAAGAAAGAAAAAGAAGCAGAACACTAATGTGCGTAAAATATGCCTTTTGAAATGGTCGTTTTGAAATATGGACGTCCTTTGAATTTTTTGGTCGATATGTGACCCCAGGATTTGTTTTCAGGGCAGGTGTCATTTACAGGCCTGCAATGATTTTGAATATCAACTGACCATTAGCGCTGGGATTAAAGTTGCTGTTGCGTGAAACGGCCACAAGGTGGCAGCAGTTCTCCCTTACCAAATCTGGTTACTAGAGCAACAGAGCCTCAATGGAAGTCGTGTTCTAGATTGGAATTTAGAATGGAATGTGCCAGGAGAAAGCCCCTCAAGTTTGTCTCACTACTTGTTGTTCGTGTTTCTAATTTTCTTTTTATTTTCTATTACAGCAAGTTTGATTACAATGTTTGGCTTGTTGTAGGTGTAGAAGATGTGGTTCTTTTACACATATACAGATGTCTGTTCTTCCTGGGATCCTTTTCCCATGTACGTTAGGACAGAATGTTGAGTAGTCTTCTCTTGGTATTCCGTAGGTCTTTGGTGATTTTATATGTCACCTGTGTTTGATTATGTCTGTTAACCCCGATAGCGTAATGAAACTAATCCTCACACCTTTCCATTGGTGAACCATAAGTTTGTTTAATGAATCTGTGATTGCCCTTCTCCGTGGAAATATCTGCCCTGGTATAGATTTTTAGGTAACACCTATAAGTGATATGATACGATATGTGTCTTTCACTTTCTGACTTACTCCAAGTCACGTGATTACCTCTAGACTCATCTACGGGGCTGCAAATGGCATTGTGTCCTTTTTTTCCTTGGCTTCTATTCTGCCTTAGCGAGGTCCATTTTCAACAATGTGATTCCCTGAGGGTTGTGGATTAGCTGACCTGGGCAGCCTTACCCTGCCGGCCGGCCCTCCCCAGGTGTGCCTGGTTGAGGTCAATATAAACAGCGCTCCAGGCAGCAATAGCCCCTGAAGTTGTGCCTGACTCCATATTCTCTGCCCCGTCAGCAGTCTCAGGGCTGTGCTGGTGGGAGGGAGTGAGGGGCCAAGGCTTTGTTGGTGGCCCGGTGTGAGTGGGGCTCTGCTGGCCTTTCTGCAGGAGTTGCCAGGCTGCCACCTGTAAAGAAGAGGATGTGTCACCCATACCTTCCGATGGAATTTCTCTCCGGACAGAGGTGAGGAAGGAAAAAAGCAGTGGGGGCCGGGACAAGAGGGGTATCTCAGGCAGGGCTATAGAAAGCTTCCAGAAGAGTGCCCGGGGCCAGGACCATCCTGGCTGGCCGGCAGGCACCAAGTTGGCCTGCGTGCTGTCGCTGGTGTGGCTCCACGGCCCTTCCTCTAGGCTTTCAAGCCCTTGTACATATTCAGGTGTTTTACCTGGGAAGGGTGGGAGCAGTTCAGCTGCAGCTGGCCTGGGGCTCAGCTCACGTTCACTCACAGATGCCTCAGCATGGTCCCCCAGCTTTGCAATGAGGACGCTCCTTGCATGGGGGGTGGGTTGCTTGCTGTATGGGAGGTGATTCCCCACCTCTGACCAATTTCAGAATTGTTTACTGCTGGAGCAAGTGCCCTGATAGGGTTTCCCTCTGTATAACTGGTGGGTTCAGGTTTTTTTTTCTTTTATGGTTCAAGTTAGATTTGATTCCTCTTTTATGTATTTATAGATATAAGCATGGAAATAATTCATTCCTATAAATACATCTGTGTGAAGGGAAGAACTTTTTTCTGTTTTATTTTAAAATTTTATTTTTTAAAATTTTGAAATTTAATTTTATTTATTTTTTTATACAGCAGGTTATTATTAGTTATGTATTTTATGCATATACATGTATACAGGTCAATCCCAATCTCCCAACTCATCCCACCACCACCACCCCATGGCTTCCCACACTTGGTGTCCATACGTTTGTTCTCTACCTCTGTGTCTCTATTTCTTCCCTGCAAACCAGTTCATCTGTACCATTTTTTAGGTTCCACATATATGCATTAATATACAATATTTGTTTTCCTCTTTCTGACTTACTTCATTCTGTATGACAGTCTCTAGATCCATCGATGTCTCTACAAATGACCCAGTTTCATTCCTTTTTATGGCTGAGTAATATTCCATTTTATATATGTACCACATCTTTATCCATTCATCTGTCTGTGGGCATTTAGCTTGCTTCCATTACCTGGCTATTGTAAATAGTGCTGCAATGATCATTGTGGTGAATGTGCCTTTTTGATTTATGGTTTTCTCTGGGTATGTGCCCAGAAGTGGGATTGCTGGATCAGATGGTAATTCTATTTCTAGTTTTTTTAAGGAAACTCCATACTGTTCTCCATAGTGACTGTATCAATTTACATCCCCACCAATAGTGGAAGAGGGCTCCTTTTGTCCACACCCTCCCCAGAATTTGTTGTTTGTAGATTTTCTGATGATGCCGATTTTAACAGGTGTGGGGTGATACCTCATTGTAGTTTTGATTTGCATTTCTCTAATAATTAGTGCTGTTGAGCAGCTTTTCATGTGCGTCTTGGCCATCTCTGTGTCTTCTTTGAAGAAACGTCTCTTTAGATCTTCTGCCCATTTTTGTATTGGGTTGTTTGTTTTTTTAATAGTAAGCTGCATGAGCTGTTTATATATATATTGGAGATTAAACCTTTGTCCATTGATTCATTTGCAACGATTTTCGCCCATTCTGAGGGATGCCTTTTGCCATTCCCGTTTTTTGAACAAAAAAGGAAAGAAAGAAAAAGAAGCAGAACACTAATGTGCGTAAAATATGCCTTTTGAAATGGTCGTTTTGAAATATGGACGTCCTTTGAATTTTTTGGTCGATATGTGACCCCAGGATTTGTTTTCAGGGCAGGTGTCATTTACAGGCCTGCAATGATTTTGAATATCAACTGACCATTAGCGCTGGGATTAAAGCTGCTGTTGCGTGAAACGGCCACAAGGTGGCAGCAGTTCTCCCTTACCAAATCTGGTTACTAGAGCAACAGAGCCTCAATGGAAGTTGTGTTCTAGATTGGAATTTAGAATGGAATGTGCCAGGAGAAAGCCCCTCAAGTTTGTCTCACTACTTCTTGTTCCTGTTTTTATTTTATTTTTTTTATTTTCTATAACAGCAAGTTTGATTACAATGTTTGGCTTGTTGTAGGTGTGGAAGATGTGGTTCTTTTACACATATAGAGATGTCTGTTCTTCCTGGGATCCTTTTCCCATGTACGTTAGGATAGAATGTTGAGTAGTCTTCTCTTGGTATTCCGTAGGTCTTTGGTGATTTTATATGTCACCTGTGTTTGATTATGTCTGTTAACCCCGATATCGTAATGAAACCAATCCTCACACCTTTCCATTGGTGAACCATAAGTTTGTTTAATGAATCTGTGATTGCCCTTCTCCGTGGAAATATCTGCCCTGGTATCCATTTTTAGGTAACACCTATAAGTGATATGATACGATATGTGTCTTTCACTTTCTGACTTACTCCAAGTCACGTGATTACCTCTAGACTCATCTACGGGGCTGCAAATGGCATTGTGTCCTTTTTTTCCTTGGCTTCTATTCTGCCTTAGTGAGGTCCATTTTCAACAATGTGATTCCCTGAGGGTTGTGGATTAGCTGACCTGGGCAGCCTTACCCTGCCGGCCGGCCCTCCCCAGGTGTGCCTGGTTGAGGTCAATATAAACAGCGCTCCAGGCAGCAATAGCCCCTGAAGTTGTGCCTGACTCCATATTCTCTGCCCCGTCAGCAGTCTCAGGGCTGTGCTGGTGGGAGGGAGTGAGGGGCCAAGGCTTTGTTGGTGGCCCGGTGTGAGTGGGGCTCTGCTGGCCTTTCTGCAGGAGTTGCCAGGCTGCCACCTGTAAAGAAGAGGATGTGTCACCCATACCTTCCGATGGAATTTCTCTCCGGACAGAGGTGAGGAAGGAAAAAAGCAGTGGGGGCCGGGACAGGAGGGGTATCTCAGGCAGGGCAATAGAAAGCTTCCAGAAGAGCGCCCGGGGCCAGGACCATCCTGGCTGGCCTGCAGGCACCAAGTTGGCCTGCGTGCTGTCGCTGGTGTGGCTCCACGGCCCTTCCTCTAGGCTTTCAAGCCCTTGTACATATTCAGGTGTTTTACCTGGGAAGGGTGGGAACAGTTCAGCAGCAGCTGGCCTGGGACTCAGCTCACGTTTACTCACAGATGCCTCAGCACGGTCCCCCAGCTTTGCAATGAGGACGCTCCTTGCATGGGGGGTGGGTTGCTTGCTGTATGGGAGGTGATTCCCCACCTCTGACCAATTTCAGAATTGTTTACTGCTGGAGCAAGTGCCCTGATAGGGTTTCCCTCTGTATAACTGGTGGGTTCAGGTTTTTTTTTTCTTTTATGGTTCAAGTTAGATTTGATTCCTCTTTTATGTATTTATAGATATAAGCATGGAAATAATTCATTCCTATAAATACATCTGTGTGAAGGGAAGAACTTTTTTCTGTTTTATTTTAAAATTTTATTTTTTAAAATTTTGAAATTTAATTTTATTTATTTGTTTATACAGCAGGTTATTATTAGTTATGTATTTTATGCATATACATGTATACAGGTCAATCCCAATCTCCCAACTCATCCCACCACCACCACCCCATGGCTTCCCACACTTGGTGTCCATACGTTTGTTCTCTACCTCTGTGTCTCTATTTCTTCCCTGCAAACCAGTTCATCTGTACCATTTTTTAGGTTCCACATATATGCATTAATATACAATATTTGTTTTCCTCTTTCTGACTTACTTCATTCTGTATGACAGTCTCTAGATCCATCGATGTCTCTACAAATGACCCAGTTTCATTCCTTTTTATGGCTGAGTAATATTCCATTTTATATATGTACCACATCTTTATCCATTCATCTGTCTGTGGGCATTTAGCTTGCTTCCATTACCTGGCTATTGTAAATAGTGCTGCAATGATCATTGTGGTGAATGTGCCTTTTTGATTTATGGTTTTCTCTGGGTATGTGCCCAGAAGTGGGATTGCTGGATCAGATGGTAATTCTATTTCTAGTTTTTTTAAGGAAACTGCATACTGTTCTCCATAGTGACTGTATCAATTTACATCCCCACCAATAGTGGAAGAGGGCTCCTTTTGTCCACACCCTCCCCAGAATTTGTTGTTTGTAGATTTTCTGATGATGCCGATTTTAACAGGTGTGGGGTGATACCTCATTGTAGTTTTGATTTGCATTTCTCTAATAATTAGTGCTGTTGAGCAGCTTTTCATGTGCGTCTTGGCCATCTCTGTGTCTTCTTTGAAGAAACGTCTCTTTAGATCTTCTGCCCATTTTTGTATTGGGTTGTTTGTTTTTTTAAAGGTAAGCTGCATGAGCTGTTTATATATATATTGGAGATTAAACCTTTGTCCATTGATTCATTTGCAACGATTTTCGCCCATTCTGAGGGATGGCTTTTGCCATTCCCGTTTTTTGAACAAAAAAGGAAAGAAAGAAAAAGAAGCAGAACACTAATGTGCGTAAAATATGCCTTTTGAAATGGTCGTTTTGAAATATGGACGTCCTTTGAATTTTTTGGTCGATATGTGACCCCAGGATTTGTTTTCAGGGCAGGTGTCATTTACAGGCCTGCAATGATTTTGAATATCAACTGACCATTAGCGCTGGGATTAAAGTTGCTGTTGCGTGAAACGGCCACAAGGTGGCAGCAGTTCTCCCTTACCAAATCTGGTTACTAGAGCAACAGAGCCTCAATGGAAGTCGTGTTCTAGATTGGAATTTAGAATGGAATGTGCCAGGAGAAAGCCCCTCAAGTTTGTCTCACTACTTGTTGTTCGTGTTTCTAATTTTCTTTTTATTTTCTATTACAGCAAGTTTGATTACAATGTTTGGCTTGTTGTAGGTGTAGAAGATGTGGTTCTTTTACACATATACAGATGTCTGTTCTTCCTGGGATCCTTTTCCCATGTACGTTAGGATAGAATGTTGAGTAGTCTTCTCTTGGTATTCCGTAGGTCTTTGGTGATTTTATATGTCACCTGTGTTTGATTATGTCTGTTAACCCCGATATCGTAATGAAACCAATCCTCACACCTTTCCATTGGTGAACCATAAGTTTGTTTAATGAATCTGTGATTGCCCTTCTCCGTGGAAATATCTGCCCTGGTATCCATTTTTAGGTAACACCTATAAGTGATATGATACGATATGTGTCTTTCACTTTCTGACTTACTCCAAGTCACGTGATTACCTCTAGACTCATCTATGGGGCTGCAAATGGCATTGTGTCCTTTTTTTCCTTGGCTTCTATTCTGCCTTAGTGAGGTCCATTTTCAACAATGTGATTCCCTGAGGGTTGTGGATTAGCTGACCTGGGCAGCCTTACCCTGCCGGCCGGCCCTCCCCAGGTGTGCCTGGTTGAGGTCAATATAAACAGCGCTCCAGGCAGCAATAGCCCCTGAAGTTGTGCCTGACTCCATATTCTCTGCCCCGTCAGCAGTCTCAGGGCTGTGCTGGTGGGAGGGAGTGAGGGGCCAAGGCTTTGTTGGTGGCCCGGTGTGAGTGGGGCTCTGCTGGCCTTTCTGCAGGAGTTGCCAGGCTGCCACCTGTAAAGAAGAGGATGTGTCACCCATACCTTCCGATGGAATTTCTCTCCGGACAGAGGTGAGGAAGGAAAAAAGCAGTGGGGTCCGGGACAGGAGGGGTATCTCAGGCAGGGCAATAGAAAGCTTCCAGAAGAGCGCCCGGGGCCAGGACCATCCTGGCTGGCCTGCAGGCACCAAGTTGGCCTGCGTGCTGTCGCTGGTGTGGCTCCACGGCCCTTCCTCTAGGCTTTCAAGCCCTTGTACATATTCAGGTGTTTTACCTGGGAAGGGTAGGAACAGTTCAGCAGCAGCTGGCCTGGGGCTCAGCTCACTTTTACTCACAGATGCCTCAGCATGATCCCCCAGCTTTGCAATGAGGACGCTCCTTGCATGGGGGGTGGGTTTCTGGCTGTATGGGAGGTGATTCCCCACCTCTGACCAATTTCAGAATTGTTTACCGCTGGAGCAAGTGCCCTGCTAGGGTTTCCCTCTGTATAACTGGTGGGTTCAGGTTTTTTTTTCTTTTATGGTTCAAGTTAGATTTGATTCCTCTTTTATGTATTTATAGATATAAGCATGGAAATAATTCATTCCTATAAATACATCTGTGTAAAGGGAAGAACTTTTTTCTGTTTTATTTGAAAATTTTATTTTTTAAAATTTTGAAATTTAATTTTATTTATTTTTTTATACAGCCGGTTATTATTAGTTATGTATTTTATGCATATACATGTATACAGGTCAATCCCAATCTCCCAACTCATCCCACCACCACCACCCCATGGCTTCCCACACTTGGTGTCCATACGTTTGTGCTCTACCTCTGTGTCTCTATTTCTTCCCTGCAAACCAGTTCATCTGTACCATTTTTTAGGTTCCACCTATATGCATTAATATACAATATTTGTTTTCCTCTTTCTGACTTACTTCATTCTGTATGACAGTCTCTAAATCTATCGATGCCTCTACAAATGACCCAGTTTCATTCCTTTTTATGGCTGAGTAATATTCCATTTTATATATGTACCACATCTTTATCCATTCATCTGTCTGTGGGCATTTAGGTTGCTTGCATTACCTAGCTATTGTAAATAGTGCTGCAATGAACATTGTGGTGAATGTGCCTTTTTGATTTATGGTTGTCTCTGGGTATATGCCCAGAAGTGGGATTGCTGGATCAGATGTTAATTCTATTTCTAATTTTTTTAAGGAAACTCCATACTGTTCTCCATAGTGACTGTATCAATTTACATCCCCACCAATAGTGGAAGAGGGCTCCTTTTGTCCACACCCTCCCCAGAATTTGTTGTTTGTAGATTTTCTGATGATGCCGATTCTAACAGGTGTGAGGTGATACCTCATTGTAGTTTTGATTTGCATTTCTCTAATAATTAGTGCTGTTGAGCAGCTTTTCATGTGCGTCTTGGCCATCTCTGTGTCTTCTTTGAAGAAACGTCTCTTTAGATCTTCTGCCCATTTTTGTATTGGGTTGTTTGTTTTTTTAATATTAAGCTGCATGAGCTGTTTATAGATATTGGAGATTAAACCTTTGTCCATTGATTCGTTTGCAACGATTTTCGCCCATTCTGAGGGATGCCTTTTTCCATTCCCGTTTTTTTAACAAAAAAGGAAAGAAAGAAAAAGAAGCAGAACACTAATGTGCGTAAAATATGCCTTTTGAAATGGTCGTTTTGAAATATGGACGTCCTTTGAATTTTTTGGTCGATATGTGAACCCAGGATTCGTTTTCAGGGCAGGTGTCATTTACAGGCCTGCAATGATTTTGAATATCAACTGACCATTAGTGCTGGGATTAAAGATGCTGTTGCGTGAAAGGGCCACAAGGTGGCAGCAGTCCTCCCTTACCAAATCTGGTTACTAGAGCAACAGAGCCTCAATGGAAGTCGTGTTCTAGATTGGAATTTAGAATGGAATGTGCCAGGAGAAAGCCCCTCAAGTTTGTCTCACTACTTCTTGTTCGTGTTTTTAATTTTTTTTTAATTTTCTATTACAGCAAGTTTGATTACAATGTTTGGCTTGTTGTAGGTTTGGAAGATGTGGTTCTTTTACACATATACAGATGTCTGTTCTTCGTGGGATCCTTTTCCCATGTACGCTAGGACAGAATGTTGAGTAGTCTTCTCTTGGTATTCCGTAGGTCATTGGAGATTATATATGTCACCTGTGTTTGATTATGTCTGTTAACCCCGATATCGTAATGAAACCAATCCTCACACCTTTCCATTGGTGAACCATAAGTTTGTTTAATGAATCTGTGATTGCCCTTCTCCGTGGAAATATCTGCCCTGGTATCCATTTTTAGGTAATACCTATAAGTGATATGATACGATATGTGTCTTTCACTTTCTGACTTACTCCAAGTCACGTGATTACCTCTAGACTCATCTACGGGGCTGCAAATGGCATTGTGTCCTTTTTTTCCTTGGCTTCTATTCTGCCTTAGCGAGGTCCATTTTCAACAATGTGATTCCCTGAGGGTTGTGGATTAGCTGACCTGGGCAGCCTTAACCTGCCGGCCGGCCCTCCCCAGGTGTGCCTGGTTGAGGTCAATAGAAACAGCGCTCCAGGCAGCAATAGACCCTGAAGTTGTGCCTGACTCCATATTCTCTGCCCCGTCAGCAGTCTCGGGGCTGTGCTGGTGGGAGGGAGTGAGGGGCCAAGGCTTTGTTGGTGGCCCGGTGTGAGTGGGGCTCTGCTGGCCTTTCTGCAGGAGTTGCCAGGCTGCCACCTGTAAAGAAGAGGATGTGTCACCCATACCTTCCGATGGAATTTCTCTCCGGAGAGAGGTGAGGAAGTAAAAAAAGAGTGGGGGCCGGGACAGGAGGGGTATCTCAGGCAGGGCAATAGAAAGCTTCCAGAAGAGCGCCCGGGGCCAGGACCATCCTGGCTGGCCTGCAGGCACCAAGTTGGCCTGCGTGCTGTCGCTGGTGTGGCTCCACGGCCCTTCCTCTAGGCTTTCAAGCCCTTGTACATATTCAGGTGTTTTACCTGGGAAGGGTGGGAACAGTTCAGCAGCAGATGGCCTGGGGCTCAGCTCACGTTTACTCACAGATGCCTCGGCACGGTCCCCCAGCTTTGCAATGAGGACGCTCCTTGCATGGGGGGTGGGTTGCTGGCTGTATGGGAGGTGATTCCCCACCTCTGACCAATTTCAGAATTGTTTACCGCTGGAGCAAGTGCCCTGATAGGGTGTCCCTCTGTATAACTGGTGGTTTCAGGTTTTTTTTTCTTTTATGGTTCAAGTTAGATTTGATTCCTCTTTTATGTATTTATAGATATAAGCATGGAAATAATTCATTCCTATAAATACATCTGTGTGAAGGGAACAACTTTTTTCTGTTTTATGTTAAAATTTTATTTTCTTAAATTTTGAAATTTAATTTTATTTATTTTTTTATACAGCAGGTTATTATTAGTTATGTATTTTATGCATATACATGTATACAGGTCAATCCCAATCTCCCAACTCATCCCAACACCACCAACCCATGGCTTCCCACACTTGGTGTCCATACGTTTGTTCTCTACCTCTGTGTCTCTATTTCTTCCCTGCAAACCAGTTCATCTGTACCATTTTTTAGGTTCCACATATATGCATTAATATACAATATTTGTTTTCCTCTTTCTGACTTACTTCATTCTGTATGACAGTCTCTAGATCCATCGATGTCTCTACAAATGACCCAGTTTCATTCCTTTTTATGGCTGAGTAATATTCCATTTTATATATGTACCACATCTTTATCCATTCATCTGTCTGTGGGCATTTAGGTTGCTTGCATTACCTGGCTATTGTAAATAGTGCTGCAATGAACATTGTGGTGGATGTGCGTTTTTGATTTATGGTTTTCTCTGGGTATATGCCCAGAAGTGGGATTGCTGGATCAGATGGTAATTCTATTTCTAGTTTTTTTAAGGAAACTCCATACTGTTCTCCATAGTGACTGTATCAATTTACATCCCCACCAATAGTGGAAGAGGGCTCCTTTTGTCCACACCCTCCCCAGAATTTGTTGTTTGTAGCTTTTCTGATGATGCCGATTCTAACAGGTGTGAGGTGATACCTCATTGTAGTTTTGATTTGCATTTCCCTAATAATTAGTGCTGTTGAACAGCTTTTCATGTGCGTCTTGGCCATCTCTGTGTCTTCTTTGAAGAAACGTCTCTTTAGATCTTCTGCCCATTTTTGTATTGGGTTGTTTGTTTTTTTAATATTAAGCTGCATGAGCTGTTTATAGATATTGGAGATTAAACCTTTGTCCATTGATTCGTTTGCAACGATTTTCGCCCATTCTGAGGGATGCCTTTTTCCATTCCCGTTTTTTTAACAAAAAAGGAAAGAAAGAAAAAGAAGCAGAACACTAATGTGCGTAAAATATGCCTTTTGAAATGGTCGTTTTGAAATATGGACGTCCTTTGAATTTTTTGGTCGATATGTGATTCCAGGATTCGTTTTCAGGGCAGGTGTCATTTACAGGCCTGCAATGATTTTGAATATCAACTGACCATTAGCGCTGGGATTAAAGCTGCTGTTGCGTGAAACGGCCACAAGGTGGCAGCAGTCCTCCCTTACCAAATCTGGTTACTAGAGCAACAGAGCCTCAATGGAAGTCGTGTTCTAGATTGGAATTTAGAATGGAATGTGCCAGGAGAAAGCCCCTCAAGTTTGTCTCACTACTTCTTGTTCGTGTTTTTAATTTTTTTTTTTATTTTCTATTACAGCAAGTTTGATTACAATGTTTGGCTTGTTGTAGGTTTGGAAGATGTGGTTCTTTTACACATATAGAGATGTCTGTTCTTCCTGGGATCCTTTTCCCATGTACGTTAGGACAGAATGTTGAGTAGTCTTCTCTTGGTATTCCGTAGGTCTTTGGTGATTATATATGTCACCTGTGTTTGATTATGTCTGTTAACCCCGATATCGTAATGAAACCAATCCTCACACCTTTCCATTGGTGAACCATAAGTTTGTTTAATGAATCTGTGATTGCCCTTCTCCGTGGAAATATCTGCCCTGGTATCCATTTTTAGGTAATACCTATAAGTGATATGATACAATATGTGTCTTTCACTTTCTGACTTACTACAAGTCACGTGATTACCTCTAGACTCAACTACGGGGCTGCAAATGGCATTGTGTCCTTTTTTTCCTTGGCTTCTATTCTGCCTTAGCGAGGTCCATTTTCAACAATGTGATTCCCTGAGGGTTGTGGATTAGCTGACCTGGGCGGCCTTACCCTGCTGGCCGGCCCTCCCCAGGTGTGCCTGGTTGAGGTCAATATAAACAGCGCTCCAGGCAGCAATAACCCCTGAAGTTGTGCCTGACTCCATATTCTCTGCCCCGTCAGCAGTCTCGGGGCTGTGCTGGTGGGAGGGAGTGAGGGGCCAAGGCTTTGTTGGTGGCCCGGTGTGAGTGGGGCTCTGCTGGCCTTTCTGCAGGAGTTGCCAGGCTGCCACCTGTAAAGAAGAGGATGTGTCACCCATACCTTCCACTGGAATTTCTCTCCGGACAGAGGTGAGGAAGGAAAAAAGCAGTGGGTGCCGGGACAGGAGGGGTATCTCAGGCAGGGCAATAGAAAGCTTCCAGAAGAGCGCCCGGGGCCAGGACCATCCTGGCTGGCCTGCAGGCACCAAGTTGGCCTGCGTGCTGTCGCTGGTGTGGCTCCACGGCCCTTCCTCTAGGCTTTCAAGCCCTTGTACATATTCAGGTGTTTTACCTGGGAAGGGTGGGAACAGTTCAGCAGCAGCTGGCCTGGGGCTCAGCTCACTTTTACTCACAGATGCCTCAGCATGGTCCCCCAGCTTTGCAATGAGGACGCTCCTTGCATGGGGGGTGGGTTTCTGGCTGTATGGGAGGTGATTCCCCACCTCTGACCAATTTCAGAATTGTTTACCGCTGGAGCAAGTGCCCTGCTAGGGTTTCCCTCTGTATAACTGGTGGGTTCAGGTTTTTTTTTCTTTTATGGTTCAAGTTAGATTTGATTCCTCTTTTATGTATTTATAGATATAAGCATGGAAATAATTCATTCCTATAAATACATCTGTGTAAAGGGAAGAACTTTTTTCTGTTTTATTTGAAAATTTTATTTTTTAAAATTTTGAAATTTAATTTTATTTATTTTTTTATACAGCCGGTTATTATTAGTTATGTATTTTATGCATATACATGTATACAGGTCAATCCCAATCTCCCAACTCATCCCACCACCACCACCCCATGGCTTCCCACACTTGGTGTCCATACGTTTGTGCTCTACCTCTGTGTCTCTATTTCTTCCCTGCAAACCAGTTCATCTGTACCATTTTTTAGGTTCCACCTATATGCATTAATATACAATATTTGTTTTCCTCTTTCTGACTTACTTCATTCTGTATGACAGTCTCTAAATCTATTGATGCCTCTACAAATGACCCAGTTTCATTCCTTTTTATGGCTGAGTAATATTCCATTTTATATATGTACCACATCTTTATCCATTCATCTGTCTGTGGGCATTTAGGTTGCTTGCATTACCTAGCTATTGTAAATAGTGCTGCAATGAACATTGTGGTGAATGTGCCTTTTTGATTTATGGTTGTCTCTGGGTATATGCCCAGAAGTGGGATTGCTGGATCAGATGTTAATTCTATTTCTAGTTTTTTTAAGGAAACTCCATACTGTTCTCCATAGTGACTGTATCAATTTACATCCCCACCAATAGTGGAAGAGGGCTCCTTTTGTCCACACCCTCCCCAGAATTTGTTGTTTGTAGATTTTCTGATGATGCCGATTCTAACAGGTGTGAGGTGATACCTCATTGTAGTTTTGATTTGCATTTCTCTAATAATTAGTGCTGTTGAGCAGCTTTTCATGTGCGTCTTGGCCATCTCTGTGTCTTCTTTGAAGAAACGTCTCTTTAGATCTTCTGCCCATTTTTGTATTGGGTTGTTTGTTTTTTTAATATTAAGCTGCATGAGCTGTTTATAGATATTGGAGATTAAACCTTTGTCCATTGATTCGTTTGCAACGATTTTCGCCCATTCTGAGGGATGCCTTTTTCCATTCCCGTTTTTTTAACAAAAAAGGAAAGAAAGAAAAAGAAGCAGAACACTAATGTGCGTAAAATATGCCTTTTGAAATGGTCGTTTTGAAATATGGACGTCCTTTGAATTTTTTGGTCGATATGTGAACCCAGGATTCGTTTTCAGGGCAGGTGTCATTTACAGGCCTGCAATGATTTTGAATATCAACTGACCATTAGCGCTGGGATTAAAGCTGCTGTTGCGTGAAAGGGCCACAAGGTGGCAGCAGTCCTCCCTTACCAAATCTGGTTACTAGAGCAACAGAGCCTCAATGGAAGTCGTGTTCTAGATTGGAATTTAGAATGGAATGTGCCAGGAGAAAGCCCCTCAAGTTTGTCTCACTACTTCTTGTTCGTGTTTTTAATTTTTTTTTAATTTTCTATTACAGCAAGTTTGATTACAATGTTTGGCTTGTTGTAGGTTTGGAAGATGTGGTTCTTTTACACATATACAGATGTCTGTTCTTCCTGGGATCCTTTTCCCATGTACGCTAGGACAGAATGTTGAGTAGTCTTCTCTTGGTATTCCGTAGGTCATTGGAGATTATATATGTCACCTGTGTTTGATTATGTCTGTTAACCCCGATATCGTAATGAAACCAATCCTCACACCTTTCCATTGGTGAACCATAAGTTTGTTTAATGAATCTGTGATTGCCCTTCTCCGTGGAAATATCTGCCCTGGTATCCATTTTTAGGTAATACCTATAAGTGATATGATACGATATGTGTCTTTCACTTTCTGACTTACTCCAAGTCACGTGATTACCTCTAGACTCATCTACGGGGCTGCAAATGGCATTGTGTCCTTTTTTTCCTTGGCTTCTATTCTGCCTTAGCGAGGTCCATTTTCAACAATGTGATTCCCTGAGGGTTGTGGATTAGCTGACCTGGGCAGCCTTAACCTGCCGGCCGGCCCTCCCCAGGTGTGCCTGGTTGAGGTCAATAGAAACAGCGCTCCAGGCAGCAATAGACCCTGAAGTTGTGCCTGACTCCATATTCTCTGCCCCGTCAGCAGTCTCGGGGCTGTGCTGGTGGGAGGGAGTGAGGGGCCAAGGCTTTGTTGGTGGCCCGGTGTGAGTGGGGCTCTGCTGGCCTTTCTGCAGGAGTTGCCAGGCTGCCACCTGTAAAGAAGAGGATGTGTCACCCATACCTTCCGATGGAATTTCTCTCCGGAGAGAGGTGAGGAAGTAAAAAGAGAGTGGGGGCCGGGACAGGAGGGGTATCTCAGGCAGGGCAATAGAAAGCTTCCAGAAGAGCGCCCGGGGCCAGGACCATCCTGGCTGGCCTGCAGGCACCAAGTTGGCCTGCGTGCTGTCACTGGTGTGGCTCCACGGCCCTTCCTCTAGGCTTTCAAGCCCTTGTACATATTCAGGTGTTTTACCTGGGAAGGGTGGGAACAGTTCAGCAGCAGATGGCCTGGGGCTCAGCTCACGTTTACTCACAGATGCCTCGGCACGGTCCCCCAGCTTTGCAATGAGGACGCTCCTTGCATGGGGGGTGGGTTGCTGGCTGTATGGGAGGTGATTCCCCACCTCTGACCAATTTCAGAATTGTTTACCGCTGGAGCAAGTGCCCTGATAGGGTTTCCCTCTGTATAACTGGTGGTTTCAGGTTTTTTTTTCTTTTATGGTTCAAGTTAGATTTGATTCCTCTTTTATGTATTTATAGATATAAGCATGGAAATAATTCATTCCTATAAATACATCTGTGTAAAGGGAAGAACTTTTTTCTGTTTTATTTGAAAATTTTATTTTTTAAAATTTTGAAATTTAATTTTATTTATTTTTTTATACAGCCGGTTATTATTAGTTATGTATTTTATGCATATACATGTATACAGGTCAATCCCAATCTCCCAACTCATCCCACCACCACCACCCCATGGCTTCCCACACTTGGTGTCCATACGTTTGTGCTCTACCTCTGTGTCTCTATTTCTTCCCTGCAAACCAGTTCATCTGTACCATTTTTTAGGTTCCACCTATATGCATTAATATACAATATTTGTTTTCCTCTTTCTGACTTACTTCATTCTGTATGACAGTCTCTAAATTTATCGATGCCTCTACAAATGACCCAGTTTCATTCCTTTTTATGGCTGAGTAATATTCCATTTTATATATGTACCACATCTTTATCCATTCATCTGTCTGTGGGCATTTAGGTTGCTTGCATTACCTAGCTATTGTAAATAGTGCTGCAATGAACATTGTGGTGAATGTGCCTTTTTGATTTATGGTTGTCTCTGGGTATATGCCCAGAAGTGGGATTGCTGGATCAGATGTTAATTCTATTTCTAGTTTTTTTAAGGAAACTCCATACTGTTCTCCATAGTGACTGTATCAATTTACATCCCCACCAATAGTGGAAGAGGGCTCCTTTTGTCCACACCCTCCCCAGAATTTGTTGTTTGTAGATTTTCTGATGATGCCGATTCTAACAGGTGTGAGGTGATACCTCATTGTAGTTTTGATTTGCATTTCTCTAATAATTAGTGCTGTTGAGCAGCTTTTCATGTGCGTCTTGGCCATCTCTGTGTCTTCTTTGAAGAAACGTCTCTTTAGATCTTCTGCCCATTTTTGTATTGGGTTGTTTGTTTTTTTAATATTAAGCTGCATGAGCTGTTTATAGATATTGGAGATTAAACCTTTGTCCATTGATTCGTTTGCAACGATTTTCGCCCATTCTGAGGGATGCCTTTTTCCATTCCCGTTTTTTTAACAAAAAAGGAAAGAAAGAAAAAGAAGCAGAACACTAATGTGCGTAAAATATGCCTTTTGAAATGGTCGTTTTGAAATATGGACGTCCTTTGAATTTTTTGGTCGATATGTGAACCCAGGATTCGTTTTCAGGGCAGGTGTCATTTACAGGCCTGCAATGATTTTGAATATCAACTGACCATTAGCGCTGGGATTAAAGCTGCTGTTGCGTGAAAGGGCCACAAGGTGGCAGCAGTCCTCCCTTACCAAATCTGGTTACTAGAGCAACAGAGCCTCAATGGAAGTCGTGTTCTAGATTGGAATTTAGAATGGAATGTGCCAGGAGAAAGCCCCTCAAGTTTGTCTCACTACTTCTTGTTCGTGTTTTTAATTTTTTTTTAATTTTCTATTACAGCAAGTTTGATTACAATGTTTGGCTTGTTGTAGGTTTGGAAGATGTGGTTCTTTTACACATATACAGATGTCTGTTCTTCCTGGGATCCTTTTCCCATGTACGCTAGGACAGAATGTTGAGTAGTCTTCTCTTGGTATTCCGTAGGTCATTGGAGATTATATATGTCACCTGTGTTTGATTATGTCTGTTAACCCCGATATCGTAATGAAACCAATCCTCACACCTTTCCATTGGTGAACCATAAGTTTGTTTAATGAATCTGTGATTGCCCTTCTCCGTGGAAATATCTGCCCTGGTATCCATTTTTAGTTAATACCTATAAGTGATATGATACGATATGTGTCTTTCACTTTCTGACTTACTACAAGTCACGTGATTACCTCTAGACTCAACTACGGGGCTGCAAATGGCATTGTGTCCTTTTTTTCCTTGGCTTCTATTCTGCCTTAGCGAGGTCCATTTTCAACAATGTGATTCCCTGAGGGTTGTGGATTAGCTGACCTGGGCGGCCTTACCCTGCTGGCCGGCCCTCCCCAGGTGTGCCTGGTTGAGGTCAATATAAACAGCGCTCCAGGCAGCAATAGCCCCTGAAGTTGTGCCTGACTCCATATTCTCTGCCCCGTCAGCAGTCTCGGGGCTGTGCTGGTGGGAGGGAGTGAGGGGCCAAGGCTTTGTTGGTGGCCCGGTGTGAGTGGGGCTCTGCTGGCCTTTCTGCAGGAGTTGCCAGGCTGCCACCTGTAAATAAGAGGATGTGTCACCCATACCTTCCACTGGAATTTCTCTCCGGACAGAGGTGAGGAAGGAAAAAAGCAGTGGGTGCCGGGACAGGAGGGGTATCTCAGGCAGGGCAATAGAAAGCTTCCAGAACAGCGCCCGGGGCCAGGACCATCCTGGCTGGCCTGCAGGCACCAAGTTGGCCTGCGTGCTGTCGCTGGTGTGGCTCCACGGCCCTTCCTCTAGGCTTTCAAGCCCTTGTACATATTCAGGTGTTTTACCTGGGAAGGGTGGGAACAGTTCAGCAGCAGCTGGCCTGGGGCTCAGCTCACTTTTACTCACAGATGCCTCAGCATGGTCCCCCAGCTTTGCAATGAGGACGCTCCTTGCATGGGGGGTGGGTTTCTGGCTGTATGGGAGGTGATTCCCCACCTCTGACCAATTTCAGAATTGTTTACCGCTGGAGCAAGTGCCCTGCTAGGGTTTCCCTCTGTATAACTGGTGGGTTCAGGTTTTTTTTTCTTTTATGGTTCAAGTTAGATTTGATTCCTCTTTTATGTATTTATAGATATAAGCATGGAAATAATTCATTCCTATAAATACATCTGTGTAAAGGGAAGAACTTTTTTCTGTTTTATTTGAAAATTTTATTTTTTAAAATTTTGAAATTTAATTTTATTTATTTTTTTATACAGCCGGTTATTATTAGTTATGTATTTTATGCATATACATGTATACAGGTCAATCCCAATCTCCCAACTCATCCCACCACCACCACCCCATGGCTTCCCACACTTGGTGTCCATACGTTTGTGCTCTACCTCTGTGTCTCTATTTCTTCCCTGCAAACCAGTTCATCTGTACCATTTTTTAGGTTCCACCTATATGCATTAATATACAATATTTGTTTTCCTCTTTCTGACTTACTTCATTCTGTATGACAGTCTCTAAATCTATTGATGCCTCTACAAATGACCCAGTTTCATTCCTTTTTATGGCTGAGTAATATTCCATTTTATATATGTACCACATCTTTATCCATTCATCTGTCTGTGGGCATTTAGGTTGCTTGCATTACCTAGCTATTGTAAATAGTGCTGCAATGAACATTGTGGTGAATGTGCCTTTTTGATTTATGGTTGTCTCTGGGTATATGCCCAGAAGTGGGATTGCTGGATCAGATGTTAATTCTATTTCTAGTTTTTTTAAGGAAACTCCATACTGTTCTCCATAGTGACTGTATCAATTTACATCCCCACCAATAGTGGAAGAGGGCTCCTTTTGTCCACACCCTCCCCAGAATTTGTTGTTTGTAGATTTTCTGATGATGCCGATTCTAACAGGTGTGAGGTGATACCTCATTGTAGTTTTGATTTGCATTTCTCTAATAATTAGTGCTGTTGAGCAGCTTTTCATGTGCGTCTTGGCCATCTCTGTGTCTTCTTTGAAGAAACGTCTCTTTAGATCTTCTGCCCATTTTTGTATTGGGTTGTTTGTTTTTTTAATATTAAGCTGCATGAGCTGTTTATAGATATTGGAGATTAAACCTTTGTCCATTGATTCGTTTGCAACGATTTTCGCCCATTCTGAGGGATGCCTTTTTCCATTCCCGTTTTTTTAACAAAAAAGGAAAGAAAGAAAAAGAAGCAGAACACTAATGTGCGTAAAATATGCCTTTTGAAATGGTCGTTTTGAAATATGGACGTCCTTTGAATTTTTTGGTCGATATGTGAACCCAGGATTCGTTTTCAGGGCAGGTGTCATTTACAGGCCTGCAATGATTTTGAATATCAACTGACCATTAGCGCTGGGATTAAAGCTGCTGTTGCGTGAAAGGGCCACAAGGTGGCAGCAGTCCTCCCTTACCAAATCTGGTTACTAGAGCAACAGAGCCTCAATGGAAGTCGTGTTCTAGATTGGAATTTAGAATGGAATGTGCCAGGAGAAAGCCCCTCAAGTTTGTCTCACTACTTCTTGTTCGTGTTTTTAATTTTTTTTTAATTTTCTATTACAGCAAGTTTGATTACAATGTTTGGGTTGTTGTAGGTTTGGAAGATGTGGTTCTTTTACACATATAGAGATGTCTGTTCTTCCTGGGATCCTTTTCCCATGTACGTTAGGACAGAATGTTGAGTAGTCTTCTCTTGGTATTCCGTAGGTCTTTGGTGATTATATATGTCACCTGTGTTTGATTATGTCTGTTAACCCCGATATCGTAATGAAACCAATCCTCACACCTTTCCATTGGTGAACCATAAGTTTGTTTAATGAATCTGTGATTGCCCTTCTCCGTGGAAATATCTGCCCTGGTATCCATTTTTAGGTAATACCTATAAGTGATATGATACGATATGTGTCTTTCACTTTCTGACTTACTACAAGTCACGTGATTACCTCTAGACTCAACTACGGGGCTGCAAATGGCATTGTGTCCTTTTTTTCCTTGGCTTCTATTCTGCCTTAGCGAGGTCCATTTTCAACAATGTGATTCCCTGAGGGTTGTGGATTAGCTGACCTGGGCGGCCTTACCCTGCTGGCCGGCCCTCCCCAGGTGTGCCTGGTTGAGGTCAATATAAACAGCGCTCCAGGCAGCAATAGCCCCTGAAGTTGTGCCTGACTCCATATTCTCTGCCCCGTCAGCAGTCTCGGGGCTGTGCTGGTGGGAGGGAGTGAGGGGCCAAGGCTTTGTTGGTGGCCCGGTGTGAGTGGGGCTCTGCTGGCCTTTCTGCAGGAGTTGCCAGGCTGCCACCTGTAAAGAAGAGGATGTGTCACCCATACCTTCCACTGGAATTTCTCTCCGGACAGAGGTGAGGAAGGAAAAAAGCAGTGGGTGCCGGGACAGGAGGGGTATCTCAGGCAGGGCAATAGAAAGCTTCCAGAACAGCGCCCGGGGCCAGGACCATCCTGGCTGGCCTGCAGGCACCAAGTTGGCCTGCGTGCTGTCGCTGGTGTGGCTCCACGGCCCTTCCTCTAGGCTTTCAAGCCCTTGTACATATTCAGGTGTTTTACCTGGGAAGGGTGGGAACAGTTCAGCAGCAGCTGGCCTGGGGCTCAGCTCACTTTTACTCACAGATGCCTCAGCATGGTCCCCCAGCTTTGCAATGAGGACGCTCCTTGCATGGGGGGTGGGTTTCTGGCTGTATGGGAGGTGATTCCCCACCTCTGACCAATTTCAGAATTGTTTACCGCTGGAGCAAGTGCCCTGCTAGGGTTTCCCTCTGTATAAGTGGTGGGTTCAGGTTTTTTTTTCTTTTATGGTTCAAGTTAGATTTGATTCCTCTTTTATGTATTTATAGATATAAGCATGGAAATAATTCATTCCTATAAATACATCTGTGTAAAGGGAAGAACTTTTTTCTGTTTTATTTGAAAATTTTATTTTTTAAAATTTTGAAATTTAATTTTATTTATTTTTTTATACAGCCGGTTATTATTAGTTATGTATTTTATGCATATACATGTATACAGGTCAATCCCAATCTCCCAACTCATCCCACCACCACCACCCCATGGCTTCCCACACTTGGTGTCCATACGTTTGTGCTCTACCTCTGTGTCTCTATTTCTTCCCTGCAAACCAGTTCATCTGTACCATTTTTTAGGTTCCACCTATATGCATTAATATACAATATTTGTTTTCCTCTTTCTGACTTACTTCATTCTGTATGACAGTCTCTAAATTTATCGATGCCTCTACAAATGACCCAGTTTCATTCCTTTTTATGGCTGAGTAATATTCCATTTTATATATGTACCACATCTTTATCCATTCATCTGTCTGTGGGCATTTAGGTTGCTTGCATTACCTAGCTATTGTAAATAGTGCTGCAATGAACATTGTGGTGAATGTGCCTTTTTGATTTATGGTTGTCTCTGGGTATATGCCCAGAAGTGGGATTGCTGGATCAGATGTTAATTCTATTTCTAGTTTTTTTAAGGAAACTCCATACTGTTCTCCATAGTGACTGTATCAATTTACATCCCCACCAATAGTGGAAGAGGGCTCCTTTTGTCCACACCCTCCCCAGAATTTGTTGTTTGTAGATTTTCTGATGATGCCGATTCTAACAGGTGTGAGGTGATACCTCATTGTAGTTTTGATTTGCATTTCTCTAATAATTAGTGCTGTTGAGCAGCTTTTCATGTGCGTCTTGGCCATCTCTGTGTCTTCTTTGAAGAAACGTCTCTTTAGATCTTCTGCCCATTTTTGTATTGGGTTGTTTGTTTTTTTAATATTAAGCTGCATGAGCTGTTTATAGATATTGGAGATTAAACCTTTGTCCATTGATTCGTTTGCAACGATTTTCGCCCATTCTGAGGGATGCCTTTTTCCATTCCCGTTTTTTTAACAAAAAAGGAAAGAAAGAAAAAGAAGCAGAACACTAATGTGCGTAAAATATGCCTTTTGAAATGGTCGTTTTGAAATATGGACGTCCTTTGAATTTTTTGGTCGATATGTGAACCCAGGATTCGTTTTCAGGGCAGGTGTCATTTACAGGCCTGCAATGATTTTGAATATCAACTGACCATTAGCGCTGGGATTAAAGCTGCTGTTGCGTGAAAGGGCCACAAGGTGGCAGCAGTCCTCCCTTACCAAATCTGGTTACTAGAGCAACAGAGCCTCAATGGAAGTCGTGTTCTAGATTGGAATTTAGAATGGAATGTGCCAGGAGAAAGCCCCTCAAGTTTGTCTCACTACTTCTTGTTCGTGTTTTTAATTTTTTTTTAATTTTCTATTACAGCAAGTTTGATTACAATGTTTGGCTTGTTGTAGGTTTGGAAGATGTGGTTCTTTTACACATATACAGATGTCTGTTCTTCCTGGGATCCTTTTCCCATGTACGCTAGGACAGAATGTTGAGTAGTCTTCTCTTGGTATTCCGTAGGTCATTGGAGATTATATATGTCACCTGTGTTTGATTATGTCTGTTAACCCCGATATCGTAATGAAACCAATCCTCACACCTTTCCATTGGTGAACCATAAGTTTGTTTAATGAATCTGTGATTGCCCTTCTCCGTGGAAATATCTGCCCTGGTATCCATTTTTAGTTAATACCTATAAGTGATATGATACGATATGTGTCTTTCACTTTCTGACTTACTACAAGTCACGTGATTACCTCTAGACTCAACTACGGGGCTGCAAATGGCATTGTGTCCTTTTTTTCCTTGGCTTCTATTCTGCCTTAGCGAGGTCCATTTTCAACAATGTGATTCCCTGAGGGTTGTGGATTAGCTGACCTGGGCGGCCTTACCCTGCTGGCCGGCCCTCCCCAGGTGTGCCTGGTTGAGGTCAATATAAACAGCGCTCCAGGCAGCAATAGCCCCTGAAGTTGTGCCTGACTCCATATTCTCTGCCCCGTCAGCAGTCTCGGGGCTGTGCTGGTGGGAGGGAGTGAGGGGCCAAGGCTTTGTTGGTGGCCCGGTGTGAGTGGGGCTCTGCTGGCCTTTCTGCAGGAGTTGCCAGGCTGCCACCTGTAAATAAGAGGATGTGTCACCCATACCTTCCACTGGAATTTCTCTCCGGACAGAGGTGAGGAAGGAAAAAAGCAGTGGGTGCCGGGACAGGAGGGGTATCTCAGGCAGGGCAATAGAAAGATTCCAGAACAGCGCCCGGGGCCAGGACCATCCTGGCTGGCCTGCAGGCACCAAGTTGGCCTGCGTGCTGTCGCTGGTGTGGCTCCACGGCCCTTCCTCTAGGCTTTCAAGCCCTTGTACATATTCAGGTGTTTTACCTGGGAAGGGTGGGAACAGTTCAGCAGCAGCTGGCCTGGGGCTCAGCTCACTTTTACTCACAGATGCCTCAGCATGGTCCCCCAGCTTTGCAATGAGGATGCTCCTTGCATGGGGGGTGGGTTTCTGGCTGTATGGGAGGTGATTCCCCACCTCTGACCAATTTCAGAATTGTTTACCGCTGGAGCAAGTGCCCTGCTAGGGTTTCCCTCTGTATAACTGGTGGGTTCAGGTTTTTTTTTCTTTTATGGTTCAAGTTAGATTTGATTCCTCTTTTATGTATTTATAGATATAAGCATGGAAATAATTCATTCCTATAAATACATCTGTGTAAAGGGAAGAACTTTTTTCTGTTTTATTTGAAAATTTTATTTTTTAAAATTTTGAAATTTAATTTTATTTATTTTTTTATACAGCCGGTTATTATTAGTTATGTATTTTATGCATATACATGTATACAGGTCAATCCCAATCTCCCAACTCATCCCACCACCACCACCCCATGGCTTCCCACACTTGGTGTCCATACGTTTGTGCTCTACCTCTGTGTCTCTATTTCTTCCCTGCAAACCAGTTCATCTGTACCATTTTTTAGGTTCCACCTATATGCATTAATATACAATATTTGTTTTCCTCTTTCTGACTTACTTCATTCTGTATGACAGTCTCTAAATCTATTGATGCCTCTACAAATGACCCAGTTTCATTCCTTTTTATGGCTGAGTAATATTCCATTTTATATATGTACCACATCTTTATCCATTCATCTGTCTGTGGGCATTTAGGTTGCTTGCATTACCTAGCTATTGTAAATAGTGCTGCAATGAACATTGTGGTGAATGTGCCTTTTTGATTTATGGTTGTCTCTGGGTATATGCCCAGAAGTGGGATTGCTGGATCAGATGTTAATTCTATTTCTAGTTTTTTTAAGGAAACTCCATACTGTTCTCCATAGTGACTGTATCAATTTACATCCCCACCAATAGTGGAAGAGGGCTCCTTTTGTCCACACCCTCCCCAGAATTTGTTGTTTGTAGATTTTCTGATGATGCCGATTCTAACAGGTGTGAGGTGATACCTCATTGTAGTTTTGATTTGCATTTCTCTAATAATTAGTGCTGTTGAGCAGCTTTTCATGTGCGTCTTGGCCATCTCTGTGTCTTCTTTGAAGAAACGTCTCTTTAGATCTTCTGCCCATTTTTGTATTGGGTTGTTTGTTTTTTTAATATTAAGCTGCATGAGCTGTTTATAGATATTGGAGATTAAACCTTTGTCCATTGATTCGTTTGCAACGATTTTCGCCCATTCTGAGGGATGCCTTTTTCCATTCCCGTTTTTTTAACAAAAAAGGAAAGAAAGAAAAAGAAGCAGAACACTAATGTGCGTAAAATATGCCTTTTGAAATGGTCGTTTTGAAATATGGACGTCCTTTGAATTTTTTGGTCGATATGTGAACCCAGGATTCGTTTTCAGGGCAGGTGTCATTTACAGGCCTGCAATGATTTTGAATATCAACTGACCATTAGCGCTGGGATTAAAGCTGCTGTTGCGTGAAAGGGCCACAAGGTGGCAGCAGTCCTCCCTTACCAAATCTGGTTACTAGAGCAACAGAGCCTCAATGGAAGTCGTGTTCTAGATTGGAATTTAGAATGGAATGTGCCAGGAGAAAGCCCCTCAAGTTTGTCTCACTACTTCTTGTTCGTGTTTTTAATTTTTTTTTAATTTTCTATTACAGCAAGTTTGATTACAATGTTTGGGTTGTTGTAGGTTTGGAAGATGTGGTTCTTTTACACATATACAGATGTCTGTTCTTCCTGGGATCCTTTTCCCATGTACGCTAGGACAGAATGTTGAGTAGTCTTCTCTTGGTATTCCGTAGGTCATTGGAGATTATATATGTCACCTGTGTTTGATTATGTCTGTTAACCCCGATATCGTAATGAAACCAATCCTCACACCTTTCCATTGGTGAACCATAAGTTTGTTTAATGAATCTGTGATTGCCCTTCTCCGTGGAAATATCTGCCCTGGTATCCATTTTTAGGTAATACCTATAAGTGATATGATACGATATGTGTCTTTCACTTTCTGACTTACTCCAAGTCACGTGATTACCTCTAGACTCATCTACGGGGCTGCAAATGGCATTGTGTCCTTTTTTTCCTTGGCTTCTATTCTGCCTTAGCGAGGTCCATTTTCAACAATGTGATTCCCTGAGGGTTGTGGATTAGCTGACCTGGGCAGCCTTAACCTGCCGGCCGGCCCTCCCCAGGTGTGCCTGGTTGAGGTCAATAGAAACAGCGCTCCAGGCAGCAATAGACCCTGAAGTTGTGCCTGACTCCATATTCTCTGCCCCGTCAGCAGTCTCGGGGCTGTGCTGGTGGGAGGGAGTGAGGGGCCAAGGCTTTGTTGGTGGCCCGGTGTGAGTGGGGCTCTGCTGGCCTTTCTGCAGGAGTTGCCAGGCTGCCACCTGTAAAGAAGAGGATGTGTCACCCATACCTTCCGATGGAATTTCTCTCCGGAGAGAGGTGAGGAAGTAAAAAAAGAGTGGGGGCCGGGACAGGAGGGGTATCTCAGGCAGGGCAATAGAAAGCTTCCAGAAGAGCGCCCGGGGCCAGGACCATCCTGGCTGGCCTGCAGGCACCAAGTTGGCCTGCGTGCTGTCACTGGTGTGGCTCCACGGCCCTTCCTCTAGGCTTTCAAGCCCTTGTACATATTCAGGTGTTTTACCTGGGAAGGGTGGGAACAGTTCAGCTGCAGCTGGCCTGGGGCTCAGCTCACGTTTACTCACAGATGCCTCGGCACGGTCCCCCAGCTTTGCAATGAGGACGCTCCTTGCATGGGGGGTGGGTTGCTGGCTGTATGGGAGGTGATTCCCCACCTCTGACCAATTTCAGAATTGTTTACCGCTGGAGCAAGTGCCCTGACAGGGTTTCCCTCTGTATAACTGGTGGGTTCAGGTTTTTTTTTCTTTTATGGTTCAAGTTAGATTTGATTCCTCTTTTATGTATTTATAGATATAAGCATGGAAATAATTCATTCCTATAAATACATCTGTGTGAAGGGAAGAACATTTTTCTGTTTTATGTTAAAATTTTATTTTTTTAAATTTTGAAATTTAATTTTATTTATTTTTTTATACAGCAGGTTATTATTAGTTATGTATTTTATGCATGTATATGTATACAGGTCAATCCCAATCTCCCAACTCATCCCACCACCACCACCCCATGGCTTCCCACACTTGGTGTCCATACGTTTGTTCTCTACCTCTGTGTCTCTATTTCTTCCCTGCAAACCAGTTCATCTGTACCATTTTTTAGGTTCCACATATATGCATTAATATACAATATTTGTTTTCCTCTTTCTGACTTACTTCATTCTGTATGACAGTCTCTAGATCCATCGATGTCTCTACAAATGACCCAGTTTCATTCCTTTTTATGGCTGAGTAATATTCCATTTTATATATGTACCACATCTTTATCCATTCATCTGTCTGTGGGCATTTAGGTTGCTTGCATTACCTGGCTATTGTAAATAGTGCTGCAATGAACATTGTGGTGGATGTGCGTTTTTGATTTATGGTTTTCTCTGGGTATATGCCCAGAAGTGGGATTGCTGGATCAGATGGTAATTCTATTTCTAGTTTTTTTAAGGAAACTCCATACTGTTCTCCATAGTGACTGTATCAATTTACATCCCCACCAATAGTGGAAGAGGGCTCCTTTTGTCCACACCCTCCCCAGAATTTGTTGTTTGTAGCTTTTCTGATGATGCCGATTCTAACAGGTGTGAGGTGATACCTCATTGTAGTTTTGATTTGCATTTCTCTAATAATTAGTGCTGTTGAGCAGCTTTTCATGTGCGTCTTGGCCATCTCTGTGTCTTCTTTGAAGAAACGTCTCTTTAGATCTTCTGCCCATTTTTGTATTGGGTTGTTTGTTTTTTTAATATTAAGCTTCATGAGCTGTTTATAGATATTGGAGATTAAACCTTTGTCCATTGATTCGTTTGCAACGATTTTCGCCCATTCTGAGGGATGCCTTTTTCCATTCCCGTTTTTTTAACAAAAAAGGAAAGAAAGAAAAAGAAGCAGAACACTAATGTGCGTAAAATATGCCATTTGAAATGGTGGTTTTGAAATATGGATGTCCTTTGAATTTTTTGGTCGATATGTGACCCCAGGATTTGTTTTCAGGGCAGGTGTCATTTATAGGCCTGCAATGATTTTGAATATCAACTGACCATTAGCGCTGGGATTAAAGCTGCTGTTGCGTGAAACGGCCACAAGGTGGCAGCAGTTCTCCCTTACCAAATCTGGTTACTAGAGCAACAGAGCCTCAATGGAAGTCGTGTTCTAGATTGGAATTTAGAATGGAATGTGCCAGGAGAAAGCCCCTCAAGTTTGTCTCACTACTTCTTGTTCGTGTTTTTAATTTTTTTTATTTTCTATTAAAGCAAGTTTGATTACAATGTTTGGCTTGTTGTAGGTTTGGAAGATGTGGTTCTTTTACACATATAGAGATGTCTGTTCTTCCTGGGATCCTTTTCCCATGTACGCTAGGACAGAATGTTGAGTAGTCTTCTCTTGGTATTCTGTAGGTCTTTGGTGATTATATATGTCACCTGTGTTTGATTATTTCTGTTAACCCCGATATCGTAATGAAACCAATCCTCACACCTTTCCATTGGTGAACCATAAGTTTGTTTAATGAATCTGTGATTGCCCTTCTCCGTGGAAATATCTGCCCTGGTATCCATTTTTAGGTAACACCTATAAGTGATATGATACGATATGTGTCTTTCACTTTCTGACTTACTACAAGTCACGTGATTACCTCTAGACTCAACTACGGGGCTGCAAATGGCATTGTGTCCTTTTTTTTCCTTGGCTTCTATTCTGCCTTAGCGAGGTCCATTTTCAACAATGTGATTCCCTGAGGGTTGTGGATTAGCTGACCTGGGCGGCCTTACCCTGCTGGCCGGCCCTCCCCAGGTGTGCCTGGTTGAGGTCAATATAAACAGCGCTCCAGGCAGCAATAGCCCCTGAAGTTGTGCCTGACTCCATATTCTCTGCCCCGTCAGCAGTCTCGGGGCTGTGCTGGTGGGAGGGAGTGAGGGGCCAAGGCTTTGTTGGTGGCCCGGTGTGAGTGGGGCTCTGCTGGCCTTTCTGCAGGAGTTGCCAGGCTGCCACCTGTAAAGAAGAGGATGTGTCACCCATACCTTCCTCTGGAATTTCTCTCCGGACAGAGGTGAGGAAGGAAAAAAGCAGTGGGGGCCGGGACAGGAGGGGTATCTCAGGCAGGGCAATAGAAAGCTTCCAGAACAGCGCCCGGGGCCAGGACCATCCTGGCTGGCCTGCAGGCACCAAGTTGGCCTGCGTGCTGTCGCTGGTGTGGCTCCACGGCCCTTCCTCTAGGCTTTCAAGCCCTTGTACATATTCAGGTGTTTTACCTGGGAAGGGTGGGAACAGTTCAGCAGCAGCTGGCCTGGGGCTCAGCTCACTTTTACTCACAGATGCCTCAGCATGGTCCCCCAGCTTTGCAATGAGGACGCTCCTTGCATGGGGGGTGGGTTTCTGGCTGTATGGGAGGTGATTCCCCACCTCTGACCAATTTCAGAATTGTTTACCGCTGGAGCAAGTGCCCTGCTAGGGTTTCCCTCTGTATAACTGGTTGGTTCAGGTTTTTTTTTCTTTTATGGTTCAAGTTAGATTTGATTCCTCTTTTATGTATTTATAGATATAAGCATGGAAATAATTCATTCCTATAAATACATCTGTGTGAAGGGAAGAACTTTTTTCTGTTTTATTTTAAAAGTTTATTTTTTAAAATTTTGAAATTTAATTTTATTTATTGTTTTATACAGCCGGTTATTATTAGTTATGTATTGTATGCATATACATGTATACAGGTCAATCCCAATCTCCCAACTCATCCCACCACCACCACCCCATGGCTTCCCACACTTGGTGTCCATACGTTTGTTCTCTACCTCTGTGTCTCTATTTCTTCCCTGCAAACCAGTTCATCTGTACCATTTTTTAGGTTCCACCTATATGCATTAATATACAATATTTGTTTTCCTCTTTCTGACTTACTTCATTCTGTATGACAGTCTCTAGATCCATCGATGTCTCTACAAATGACCCAGTTTCATTCCTTTTTATGGCTGAGTAATATTCCATTTTATATATGTACCACATCTTTATCCATTCATCTGTCTGTGGGCATTTAGCTTGCTTGCATTACCTGGCTATTGTAAATAGTGCTGCAATGATCATTGTGGTGGATGTGCGTTTTTGATTTATGGTTGTCTCTGGGTATGTGCCCAGAAGTGGGATTGCTGGATCAGATGGTAATTCTATTTCTAGTTTTTTTAAGGAAACTCCATACTGTTCTCCATAGTGACTGTATCAATTTACATCCCCACCAATAGTGGAAGAGGGCTCCTTTTGTCCACACCCTCCCCAGAATTTGTTGTTTGTAGATTTTCTGATGATGCCGATTCTAACAGGTGTGAGGTGATACCTCATTGTAGTTTTGATTTGCATTTCTCTAATAATTAGTGCTGTTGAGCAGCTTTTCATGTGCGTCTTGGCCATCTCTGTGTCTTCTTTGAAGAAACGTCTCTTTAGATCTTCTGCCCATTTTTGTATTGGGTTGTTTGTTTTTTTAATATTAAGCTGCATGAGCTGTTTATAGATAGTGGAGATTAAACCTTTGTCCATTGATTCGTTTGCAACGATTTTCGCCCATTCTGAGGGATGCCTTTTTCCATTCCCGTTTTTTTAACAAAAAAGGAAAGAAAGAAAAAGAAGCAGAACACTAATGTGCGTAAAATATGCCTTTTGAAATGGTCGTTTTGAAATATGGACGTCCTTTGAATTTTTTGGTCGATATGTGAACCCAGGATTCGTTTTCAGGGCAGGTGTCATTTACAGGCCTGCAATGATTTTGAATATCAACTGACCATTAGCGCTGGGATTAAAGCTGCTGTTGCGTGAAAGGGCCACAAGGTGGCAGCAGTCCTCCCTTACCAAATCTGGTTACTAGAGCAACAGAGCCTCAATGGAAGTTGTGTTCTAGATTGGAATTTAGAATGGAATGTGCCAGGAGAAAGCCCCTCAAGTTTGTCTCACTAATTCTTGTTCGTGTTTTTAATTTTTTTTTATTTTCTATTACAGCAAGTTTGATTACAATGTTTGGCTTGTTGTAGGTGTGGAAGATGTGGTTCTTTTACACATATAGAGATGTCTGTTCTTCCTGCGATCCTTTTCCCATGTACGTTAGGACAGAATGTTGAGTAGTCTTCTCTTGGTATTCCGTAGGTCTTTGGTGATTATATATGTCACCTGTGTTTGATTATGTCTGTTAACCCCGATATCGTAATGAAACCAATCCTCACACCTTTCCATTGGTGAACCATAAGTTTGTTTAATGAATCTGTGATTGCCCTTCTCCGTGGAAATATCTGCCCTGGTATCCATTTTTAGGTAATACCTATAAGTGATATGATACGATATGTGTCTTTCACTTTCTGACTTACTCCAAGTCACGTGATTACCTCTAGACTCATCTACGGGGCTGCAAATGGCATTGTGTCCTTTTTTTCCTTGGCTTCTATTCTGCCTTAGCGAGGTCCATTTTCAACAATGTGATTCCCTGAGGGTTGTGGATTAGCTAACCTGGGCAGCCTTACCCTGCCGGCCGGCCCTCCCCAGGTGTGCCTGGTTGAGGTCAATGGAAACAGCGCTCCAGGCAGCAATAGCCCCTGAAGTTGTGCCTGACTCCATATTCTCTGCCCCGTCAGCAGTCTCGGGGCTGTGCTGGTGGGAGGGAGTGAGGGGCCAAGGCTTTGTTGGTGGCCCGGTGTGAGTGGGGCTCTGCTGGCCTTTCTGCAGGAGTTGCCAGGCTGCCACCTGTAAAGAAGAGGATGTGTCACCCATACCTTCCGCTGGAATTTCTCTCCGGACAGAGGTGAGGAAGGAAAAAAGCAGTGGGTGCCGGGACAGGAGGGGTATCTCAGGCAGGGCAATAGAAAGCTTCCAGAACAGCGCCCGGGGCCAGGACCATCCTGGCTGGCCTGCAGGCACCAAGTTGGCCAGCGTGCTGTCGCTGGTGTGGCTCCACGGCCCTTCCTCTAGGCTTTAAAGCCCTTGTACATATTCAGGTGTTTTACCTGGGAAGGGTGGGAACAGTTCAGCAGCAGCTGGCCTGAGGTTCAGCTCACGTTTACTCACAAATGCCTCAGCACGGTCCCCCAGCTTTGCAATGAGGACGCTCCTTGCATGGGGGGTGGGTTGCTGGCTGTATGGGAGGTGATTCCCCACCTCTGACCAATTTCAGAATTGTTTACCGCTGGAGCAAGTGCCCTGACAGGGTTTCCCTCTGTATAACTGGTGGGTTCATGTTTTTTTTTTCTTTTATGGTTCAAGTGAGATTTGATTCCTGTTTTATGTATTTATAGATATAAGCATGGAAATAATTCATTCCTATAAATACATCTGTGTAAAGGGAAGAACTTTTTTCTGTTTTATTTTAAAATTTTATTTTTAAAAATTTTGAAATTTAATTTTATTTATTTTTTTTACAGCCGGTTATTATTAGTTATGTATTTTATGCATATACATGTATACAGGTCAATCCCAATCTCCCAACTCATCCCACCACCACCACCCCATGGCTTCCCACACTTGGTGTCCATACGTTTGTTCTCTACCTCTGTGTCTCTATTTCTTCCCTGCAAACCAGTTCATCTGTACCATTTTTTAGGTTCCACCTATATGCATTAATATACAATATTTGTTTTCCTCTTTCTGACTTACTTCATTCTGTATGACAGTCTCTAGATCCATCGATGTCTCTACAAATGACCCAGTTTCATTCCTTTTTATGGCTGAGTAATATTCCATTTTATATATGTACCACATCTTTATCCATTCATCTGTCTGTGGGCATTTAGGTTGCTTGCATTACCTGGCTATTGTAAATAGTGCTGCAATGAACATTGTGGTGAATGTGCCTTTTTGATTTATGGTTGTCTCTGGGTATATGCCCAGAAGTGGGATTGCTGGATCAGATGTTAATTCTATTTCTAGTTTTTTTAAGGAAACTCCATACTGTTCTCCATAGTGACTGTATCAATTTACATCCCCACCAATAGTGGAAGAGGGCTCCTTTTGTCCACACCCTCCCCAGAATTTGTTGTTTGTAGATTTTCTGATGATGCCGATTCTAACAGGTGTGAGGTGATACCTCATTGTAGTTTTGATTTGCATTTCTCTAATAATTAGTGCTGTTGAGCAGCTTTTCATGTGCGTCTTGGCCATCTCTGTGTCTTCTTTGAAGAAACGTCTCTTTAGATCTTCTGCCCATTTTTGTATTGGGTTGTTTGTTTTTTTAATATTAAGCTGCATGAGCTGTTTATAGATAGTGGAGATTAAACCTTTGTCCATTGATTCGTTTGCAACGATTTTCGCCCATTCTGAGGGATGCCTTTTTCCATTCCCGTTTTTTTAACAAAAAAGGAAAGAAAGAAAAAGAAGCAGAACACTAATGTGCGTAAAATATGCCTTTTGAAATGGTCGTTTTGAAATATGGACGTCCTTTGAATTTTTTGGTCGATATGTGATTCCAGGATTCGTTTTCAGGGCAGGTGTCATTTACAGGCCTGCAATGATTTTGAATATCAACTGACCATTAGCGCTGGGATTAAAGCTGCTGTTGCGTGAAACGGCCACAAGGTGGCAGCAGTCCTCCCTTACCAAATCTGCTTACTAGAGCAACAGAGCCTCAATGGAAGTCCTGTTCTAGATTGGAATTTAGAATGGAATGTGCCAGGAGAAAGCCCCTCAAGTTTGTCTCACTACTTCTTGTTTGTGTTTTTAATTTTTTTTTTATTTTCTATTACAGCAAGTTTGATTACAATGTTTGGCTTGTTGTAGGTTTGGAAGATGTGGTTCTTTTACACATATACAGATGTCTGTTCTTCCTGGGATCCTTTTCCCATGTACACTAGGACAGAATGTTGAGTAGTCTTCTCTTGGTATTCCGTAGGTCTTTGGTGATTATATATGTCACCTGTGTTTGATTATGTCTGTTAACCCCGATATCGTAATGAAACCAATCCTCACACCTTTCCATTGGTGAACCATAAGTTTGTTTAATGAATCTGTGATTGCCCTTCTCCGTGGAAATATCTGCCCTGGTATCCATTTTTAGGTAATACCTATAAGTGATATGATACGATATGTGTCTTTCACTTTCTGACTTACTACAAGTCACGTGATTACCTCTAGACTCAACTACGGGGCTGCAAAAGGCATTGTGTCCTTTTTTTCCTTGGCTTCTATTCTGCCTTAGCGAGGTCCATTTTCAACAATGTGATTCCCTGAGGGTTGTGGATTAGCTGACCTGGGCGGCCTTACCCTGCTGGCCGGCCCTCCCCAGGTGTGCCTGGTTGAGGTCAATATAAACAGCGCTCCAGGCAGCAATAGCCCCTGAAGTTGTGCCTGACTCCATATTCTCTGCCCCGTCAGCAGTCTCGGGGCTGTGCTGGTGGGAGGGAGTGAGGGGCCAAGGCTTTGTTGGTGGCCCGGTGTGAGTGGGGCTCTGCTGGCCTTTCTGCAGGAGTTGCCAGGCTGCCACCTGTAAAGAAGAGGATGTGTCACCCATACCTTCCGCTGGAATTTCTCTCCGGACAGAGGTGAGGAAGGAAAAAAGCAGTGGGTGCCGGGACAGGAGGGGTATCTCAGGCAGGGCAATAGAAAGCTTCCAGAACAGCGCCCGGGGCCAGGACCATCCTGGCTGGCCTGCAGGCACCAAGTTGGCCTGCGTGCTGTCGCTGGTGTGGCTCCACGGCCCTTCCTCTAGGCTTTCAAGCCCTTGTACATATTCAGGTGTTTTACCTGGGAAGGGTGGGAACAGTTCAGCAGCAGCTGGCCTGGGGCTCAGCTCACTTTTACTCACAGATGCCACAGCATGGTCCCCCAGCTTTGCAATGTGGACGCTCCTTGCATGGGGGGTGGGTTTCTGGCTGTATGGGAGGTGATTCCCCACCTCTGACCAATTTCAGAATTGTTTACCGCTGGAGCAAGTGCCCTGCTAGGGTTTCCCTCTGTATAACTGGTGGGTTCAGGTTTTTTTTTCTTTTATGGTTCAAGTTAGATTTGATTCCTCTTTTATGTATTTATAGATATAAGCATGGAAATAATTCATTCCTATAAATACATCTGTGTAAAGGGAAGAACTTTTTTCTGTTTTATTTGAAAATTTTATTTTTTAAAATTTTGAAATTTAATTTTATTTATTTTTTTATACAGCCGGTTATTATTAGTTATGTATTTTATGCATATACATGTATACAGGTCAATCCCAATCTCCCAACTCATCCCACCACCACCACCCCATGGCTTCCCACACTTGGTGTCCATACGTTTGTGCTCTACCTCTGTGTCTCTATTTCTTCCCTGCAAACCAGTTCATCTGTACCATTTTTTAGGTTCCACCTATATGCATTAATATACAATATTTGTTTTCCTCTTTCTGACTTACTTCATTCTGTATGACAGTCTCTAAATCTATCGATGCCTCTACAAATGACCCAGTTTCATTCCTTTTTATGGCTGAGTAATATTCCATTTTATATATGTACCACATCTTTATCCATTCATCTGTCTGTGGGCATTTAGGTTGCTTGCATTACCTAGCTATTGTAAATAGTGCTGCAATGAACATTGTGGTGAATGTGCCTTTTTGATTTATGGTTGTCTCTGGGTATATGCCCAGAAGTGGGATTGCTGGATCAGATGTTAATTCTATTTCTAGTTTTTTTAAGGAAACTCCATACTGTTCTCCATAGTGACTGTATCAATTTACATCCCCACCAATAGTGGAAGAGGGCTCCTTTTGTCCACACCCTCCCCAGAATTTGTTGTTTGTAGATTTTCTGATGATGCCGATTCTAACAGGTGTGAGGTGATACCTCATTGTAGTTTTGATTTGCATTTCTCTAATAATTAGTGCTGTTGAGCAGCTTTTCATGTGCGTCTTGGCCATCTCTGTGTCTTCTTTGAAGAAACGTCTCTTTAGATCTTCTGCCCATTTTTGTATTGGGTTGTTTGTTTTTTTAATATTAAGCTGCATGAGCTGTTTATAGATATTGGAGATTAAACCTTTGTCCATTGATTCGTTTGCAACGATTTTCGCCCATTCTGAGGGATGCCTTTTTCCATTCCCGTTTTTTTAACAAAAAAGGAAAGAAAGAAAAAGAAGCAGAACACTAATGTGCGTAAAATATGCCTTTTGAAATGGTCGTTTTGAAATATGGACGTCCTTTGAATTTTTTGGTCGATATGTGATTCCAGGATTCGTTTTCAGGGCAGGTGTCATTTACAGGCCAGCAATGATTTTGAATATCAACTGACCATTAGCGCTGGGATTAAAGCTGCTGTTGCGTGAAACGGCCACAAGGTGGCAGCAGTCCTCCCTTACCAAATCTGGTTACTAGAGCAACAGAGCCTCAATGGAAGTCGTGTTCTAGATTGGAATTTAGAATGGAATGTGCCAGGAGAAAGCCCCTCAAGTTTGTCTCACTACTTCTTGTTCGTGTTTTTAATTTTTTTTTTATTTTCTATTACAGCAAGTTTGATTACAATGTTTGGCTTGTTGTAGGTTTGGAAGATGTGGTTCTTTTACACATATAGAGATGTCTGTTCTTCCTGGGATCCTTTTCCCATGTACGCTAGGACAGAATGTTGAGTAGTCTTCTCTTGGTATTCCGTAGGTCTTTGGTGATTATATATGTCACCTGTGTTTGATTATGTCTGTTAACCCCGATATCGTAATGAAACCAATCCTCACACCTTTCCATTGGTGAACCATAAGTTTGTTTAATGAATCTGTGATTGCCCTTCTCCGTGGAAATATCTGCCCTGGTATCCATTTTTAGTTAATACCTATAAGTGATATGATACGATATGTGTCTTTCACTTTCTGACTTACTCCAAGTCACGTGATAACCTCTAGACTCATCTATGGGGCTGCAAATGGCATTGTGTCCTTTTTTTCCTTGGCTTCTATTCTGCCTTAGCGAGGTCCATTTTCAACAATGTGATTCCCTGAGGGTTGTGGATTAGCTGACCTGGGCGGCCTTACCCTGCTGGCCGGCCCTCCCCAGGTGTGCCTGGTTGAGGTCAATATAAACAGCGCTCCAGGCAGCAATAGCCCCTGAAGTTGTGCCTGACTCCATATTCTCTGCCCCGTCAGCAGTCTCGGGGCTGTGCTGGTGGGAGGGAGTGAGGGGCCAAGGCTTTGTTGGTGGCGTGGTGTGAGTGGGGATCTGCTGGCCTTTCTGCAGGAGTTGCCAGGCTGCCACCTGTAAAGAAGAGGATGTGTCACCCATACCTTCCGCTGGAATTTCTCTCCGGACAGAGGTGAGGAAGGAAAAAAGCAGTGGGTGCCGGGACAGGAGGGGTATCTCAGGCAGGGCAATAGAAAGCTTCCAGAACAGCGCCCGGGTCCAGGACCATCCTGGCTGGCCTGCAGGCACCAAGTTGGCCTGCGTGCTGTCGCTGGTGTGGCTCCACGGCCCTTCCTCTAGGCTTTCAAGCCCTTGTACATATTCAGGTGTTTTACCTGGGAAGGGTGGGAACAGTTCAGCAGCAGCTGGCCTGGGGCTCAGCTCACTTTTACTCACAGATGCCTCAGCATGGTCCCCCAGCTTTGCAATGAGGACGCTCCTTGCATGGGGGGTGGGTTTCTGGCTGTATGGGAGGTGATTCCCCACCTCTGACCAATTTCAGAATTGTTTACCGCTGGAGCAAGTGCCCTGCTAGGGTTTCCCTCTGTATAACTGGTTGGTTCAGGTTTTTTTTTTCTTTTATGGTTCAAGTTAGATTTGATTCCTCTTTTATGTATTTATAGATATAAGCATGGAAATAATTCATTCCTATAAATACATCTGTGTGAAGGGAAGAACTTTTTTCTGTTTTATTTTAAAAGTTTATTTTTTAAAATTTTGAAATTTAATTTTATTTATTTTTTTATACAGCCGGTTATTATTAGTTATGTATTGTATGCATATACATGTATACAGGTCAATCCCAATCTCCCAACTCATCCCACCACCACCACCCCATGGCTTCCCACACTTGGTGTCCATACGTTTGTTCTCTACCTCTGTGTCTCTATTTCTTCCCTGCAAACCAGTTCATCTGTACCATTTTTTAGGTTCCACCTATATGCATTAATATACAATATTTGTTTTCCTCTTTCTGACTTACTTCATTCTGTATGACAGTCTCTAGATCCATCGATGTCTCTACAAATGACCCAGTTTCATTCCTTTTTATGGCTGAGTAATATTCCATTTTATATATGTACCACATCTTTATCCATTCATCTGTCTGTGGGCATTTAGGTTGCTTGCATTACCTGGCTATTGTAAATAGTGCTGCAATGAACATTGTGGTGGATGTGCGTTTTTGATTTATGGTTGTCTCTGGGTATGTGCCCAGAAGTGGGATTGCTGGATCAGATGTTAATTCTATTTCTAGTTTTTTTAAGGAAACTCCATACTGTTCTCCATAGTGACTGTATCAATTTACATCCCCACCAATAGTGGAAGAGGGCTCCTTTTGTCCACACCCTCCCCAGAATTTGTTGTTTGTAGATTTTCTGATGATGCCGATTCTAACAGGTGTGAGGTGATACCTCATTGTAGTTTTGATTTGCATTTCTCTAATAATTAGTGCTGTTGAGCAGCTTTTCATGTGCGTCTTGGCCATCTCTGTGTCTTCTTTGAAGAAACGTCTCTTTAGATCTTCTGCCCATTTTTGTATTGGGTTGTTTGTTTTTTTAATATTAAGCTGCATGAGCTGTTTATAGATATTGGAGATTAAACCTTTGTCCATTGATTCGTTTGCAACGATTTTCGCCCATTCTGAGGGATGCCTTTTTCCATTCCCGTTTTTTTAAGAAAAAAGGAAAGAAAGAAAAAGAAGCAGAACACTAATGTGCGTAAAATATGCCTTTTGAAATGGTCGTTTTGAAATATGGACGTCCTTTGAATTTTTTGGTCGATATGTGAACCCAGGATTCGTTTTCAGGGCAGGTGTCATTTACAGGCCTGCAATGATTTTGAATATCAACTGACCATTAGCGCTGGGATTAAAGCTGCTGTTGCGTGAAAGGGCCACAAGGTGGCAGCAGTCCTCCCTTACCAAATCTGGTTACTAGAGCAACAGAGCCTCAATGGAAGTTGTTTTCTAGATTGAAATTTAGAATGGAATGTGCCAGGAGAAAGCCCCTCAAGTTTGTCTCACTACTTCTTGTTCGTGTTTTTAATTTTTTTTTATTTTCTATTACAGCAAGTTTGATTACAATGTTTGGCTTGTTGTAGGTGTGGAAGATGTGGTTCTTTTACACATATACAGATGTCTGTTCTTCCTGCGATCCTTTTCCCATGTACGTTAGGACAGAATGTTGAGTAGTCTTCTCTTGGTATTCCGTAGGTCTTTGGTGATTATATATGTCACCTGTGTTTGATTATGTCTGTTAACCCCGATATCGTAATGAAACCAATCCTCACACCTTTCCATTGGTGAACCATAAGTTTGTTTAATGAATCTGTGATTGCCCTTCTCCGTGGAAATATCTGCCCTGGTATCCATTTTTAGGTAATACCTATAAGTGATATGATACGATATGTGTCTTTCACTTTCTGACTTACTCCAAGTCACGTGATTACCTCTAGACTCATCTACGGGGCTGCAAATGGCATTGTGTCCTTTTTTTCCTTGGCTTCTATTCTGCCTTAGCGAGGTCCATTTTCAACAATGTGATTCCCTGAGGGTTGTGGATTAGCTAACCTG
The DNA here is from genome assembly GCF_025265405.1 of Mesoplodon densirostris. Taxonomy (NCBI): domain Eukaryota; kingdom Metazoa; phylum Chordata; class Mammalia; order Artiodactyla; family Ziphiidae; genus Mesoplodon; species Mesoplodon densirostris. The sequence continues at coordinate 243,673,840 of NC_082661.1, forward strand.
GGCAGCCTTACCCTGCCGGCCGGCCCTCCTCAGGTGTGCCTGGTTGAGGTCAATAGAAACAGCGCTCCAGGCAGCAATAGCCCCTGAAGTTGTGCCTGACTCCATATTCTCTGCCCCGTCAGCAGTCTCGGGGCTGTGCTGGTGGGAGGGAGTGAGGGGCCAAGGCTTTGTTGGTGGCCCGGTGTGAGTGGGGCTCTGCTGGCCTTTCTGCAGGAGTTGCCAGGCTCCCACCTGTAAAGAAGAGGATGTGTCACCCATACCTTCCGATGGAATTTCTCTCCGGAGAGAGGTGAGGAAATTAAAAAACATTGGGTCCGGGACAGAGGGGTATCTCAGGCAGGGCAATAGAAAGCTTCCAGAACAGCACCCGGGGCCAGGACCATCCTGGCTGTCCTGCAGGCACCAAGTTGGCCTGCGTGCGGTCGCTGGTGTGGCTCCACGGCCCTTCCTCTAGGCTTTCAAGCCCTTGTACATATTCAGGTGTTTTACCTGGGAAGGGTGGGAACAGTTCAGCAGCAGCTGGCCTGAGTTTCAGCTCACGTTTACTCACAAATGCCTCAGCACGGTCCCCCAGCTTTGCAATGAGGACGCTCCTTGCATGGGGGGTGGGTTGCTGGCTGTATGGGAGGTGATTCCCCACCTCTGACCAATTTCAGAATTGTTTACCGCTGGAGCAAGTGCCCTGATAGGGTTTCCCTCTGTATAACTGGTGGGTTCAGGTTTTTTTTTTCTTTTATGGTTCAAGTGAGATTTGATTCCTGTTTTATGTATTTATAGATATAAGCATGGAAATAATTCATTCCTATAAATACATCTGTGTAAAGGGAAGAACTTTTTTCTGTTTTATTTTAAAATTTTATTTTTAAAAATTTTGAAATTTAATTTTATTTATTTTTTTTACAGCCGGTTATTATTAGTTATGTATTTTATGCATATACATGTATACAGGTCAATCCCAATCTCCCAACTCATCCCACCACCACCACCCCATGGCTTCCCACACTTGGTGTCCATACGTTTGTCCTCTACCTCTGTGTCTCTATTTCTTCCCTGCAAACCAGTTCATCTGTACCATTTTTTAGGTTCCACCTATATGCATTAATATACAATATTTGTTTTCCTCTTTCTGACTTACTTCATTCTGTATGACAGTCTCTAGATCCATCGATGTCTCTACAAATGACCCAGTTTCATTCCTTTTTATGGCTGAGTAATATTCCATTTTATATATGTACCACATCTTTATCCATTCATCTGTCTGTGGGCATTTAGGTTGCTTGCATTACCTGGCTATTGTAAATAGTGCTGCAATGAACATTGTGGTGAATCTGCCTTTTTGATTTATGGTTTTCTCTGGGTATATGCCCAGAAGTGGGATTGCTGGATCAGATGGTAATTCTCTTTCTAGTTTTTTAAAGGAAACTCCATACTGTTCTCCATAGTGTCTGTATCAATTTACATCCCCACCAATAGTGGAAGAGGGCTCCTTTTGTCCACACCCTCCCCAGAATTTGTTGTTTGTAGATTTTCTGATGATGCCAATTCTAACAGGTGTGAGGTGATACCTCATTGTAGTTTTGATTTGCATTTCTCTAATAATTAGTGCTGTTGAGCAGCTTTTCATGTGCGTCTTGGCCATCTCTGTGTCTTCTTTGAAGAAACGTCTCTTTAGATCTTCTGCCCATTTTTGTATTGGGTTGTTTGTTTTTTTAATATTAAGCTGCATGAGCTGTTTATAGATATTGGAGATTAAACCTTTGTCCATTGATTCGTTTGCAATGATTTTCGCCCATTCTGAGGGATGCCTTTTTCCATTCCCGTTTTTTGAACAAAAAAGGAAAGAAAGAAAAAGAAGCAGAACACTAATGTGCGTAAAATATGCCTTTTGAAATGGTCGTTTTGAAATATGGACGTCCTTTGAATTTTTTGGTCGATATGTGATTCCAGGATTCGTTTTCAGGGCAGGTGTCATTTACAGGCCTGCAATGATTTTGAATATCAACTGACCATTAGCGCTGGGATTAAAGCTGCTGTTGCGTGAAACGGCCACAAGGTGGCAGCAGTCCTCCCTTACCAAATCTGGTTACTAGAGCAACAGAGCCTCAATGGAAGTCGTGTTCTAGATTGGAATTTAGAATGGAATGTGCCAGGAGAAAGCCCCTCAAGTTTGTCTCACTACTTCTTGTTCGTGTTTTTAATTTTTTTTTTATTTTCTATTACAGCAAGTTTGATTACAATGTTTGGCTTGTTGTAGGTTTGGAAGATGTGGTTCTTTTACACATATAGAGATGTCTGTTCTTCCTGGGATCCTTTTCCCATGTACGCTAGGACAGAATGTTGAGTAGTCTTCTCTTGGTATTCCGTAGGTCTTTGGTGATTATATATGTCACCTGTGTTTGATTATGTCTGTTAACCCCGATATCGTAATGAAACCAATCCTCACACCTTTCCATTGGTGAACCATAAGTTTGTTTAATGAATCTGTGATTGCCCTTCTCCGTGGAAATATCTGCCCTGGTATCCATTTTTAGTTAATACCTATAAGTGATATGATACGATATGTGTCTTTCACTTTCTGACTTACTCCAAGTCACGTGATAACCTCTAGACTCATCTATGGGGCTGCAAATGGCATTGTGTCCTTTTTTTCCTTGGCTTCTATTCTGCCTTAGCGAGGTCCATTTTCAACAATGTGATTCCCTGAGGGTTGTGGATTAGCTGACCTGGGCGGCCTTACCCTGCTGGCCGGCCCTCCCCAGGTGTGCCTGGTTGAGGTCAATATAAACAGCGCTCCAGGCAGCAATAGCCCCTGAAGTTGTGCCTGACTCCATATTCTCTGCCCCGTCAGCAGTCTCGGGGCTGTGCTGGTGGGAGGGAGTGAGGGGCCAAGGCTTTGTTGGTGGCGTGGTGTGAGTGGGGATCTGCTGGCCTTTCTGCAGGAGTTGCCAGGCTGCCACCTGTAAAGAAGAGGATGTGTCACCCATACCTTCCGCTGGAATTTCTCTCCGGACAGAGGTGAGGAAGGAAAAAAGCAGTGGGTGCCGGGACAGGAGGGGTATCTCAGGCAGGGCAATAGAAAGCTTCCAGAACAGCGCCCGGGTCCAGGACCATCCTGGCTGGCCTGCAGGCACCAAGTTGGCCTGCGTGCTGTCGCTGGTGTGGCTCCACGGCCCTTCCTCTAGGCTTTCAAGCCCTTGTACATATTCAGGTGTTTTACCTGGGAAGGGTGGGAACAGTTCAGCAGCAGCTGGCCTGGGGCTCAGCTCACTTTTACTCACAGATGCCTCAGCATGGTCCCCCAGCTTTGCAATGAGGACGCTCCTTGCATGGGGGGTGGGTTTCTGGCTGTATGGGAGGTGATTCCCCACCTCTGACCAATTTCAGAATTGTTTACTGCTGGAGCAAGTGCCCTGCTAGGGTTTCCCTCTGTATAACTGGTTGGTTCAGGTTTTTTTTTTCTTTTATGGTTCAAGTTAGATTTGATTCCTCTTTTATGTATTTATAGATATAAGCATGGAAATAATTCATTCCTATAAATACATCTGTGTGAAGGGAAGAACTTTTTTCTGTTTTATTTTAAAAGTTTATTTTTTAAAATTTTGAAATTTAATTTTATTTATTTTTTTATACAGCCGGTTATTATTAGTTATGTATTGTATGCATATACATGTATACAGGTCAATCCCAATCTCCCAACTCATCCCACCACCACCACCCCATGGCTTCCCACACTTGGTGTCCATACGTTTGTGCTCTACCTCTGTGTCTCTATTTCTTCCCTGCAAACCAGTTCATCTGTACCATTTTTTAGGTTCCACCTATATGCATTAATATACAATATTTGTTTTCCTCTTTCTGACTTACTTCATTCTGTATGACAGTTCCTAGATCCATCGATGTCTCTACAAATGACCCAGTTTCATTCCTTTTTATGGCTGAGTAATATTCCATTTTATATATGTACCACATCTTTATCCATCCATCTGTCTGTGGGCATTTAGGTTGCTTGCATTACCTGGCTATTGTAAATAGTGCTGCAATGAACATTGTGGTGGATGTGCCTTTTTGATTTATGGTTTTCTCTGGGTATATGCCCAGAAGTGGGATTGCTGGATCAGATGGTAATTCTATTTCTAGTTTTTTTAAGGAAACTCCATACTGTTCTCCATAGTGACTGTATGAATTTACATCCCCACCAATAGTGGAAGAGGGCTCCTTTTGTCCACACCCTCCCCAGAATTTGTTGTTTGTAGATTTTCTGATGATGCCAATTCTAACAGGTGTGAGGTGATACCTCATTGTAGTTTTGATTTGCATTTCCCTAATAATTAGTGCTGTTGAGCAGCTTTTCATGTGCGTCTTGGCCATCTCTTTGTCTTCTTTGAAGAAACGTCTCTTTAGATCTTCTGCCCATTTTTGTATTGGGTTGTTTGTTTTTTTAATATTAAGCTTCATGAGCTGTTTATAGATATTGGAGATTAAACCTTTGTCCATTGATTCGTTTGCAACGATTTTCGCCCATTCTGAGGGATGCCTTTTTCCATTCCCGTTTTTTTAACAAAAAAGGAAAGAAAGAAAAAGAAGCAGAACACTAATGTGCGTAAAATATGCCTTTTGAAATGGTCGTTTTGAAATATGGACGTCCTTTGAATTTTTTGGTCGATATGTGATTCCAGGATTCGTTTTCAGGGCAGGTGTCATTTACAGGCCTGCAATGATTTTGAATATCAACTGACCATTAGCGCTGGGATTAAAGCTGCTGTTGCGTGAAACGGCCACAAGGTGGCAGCAGTCCTCCCTTACCAAATCTGGTTACTAGAGCAACAGAGCCTCAATGGAAGTTGTGTTCTAGATTGGAATTTAGAATGGAATGTGCCAGGAGAAAGCCCCTCAAGTTTGTCTCACTACTTCTTGTTCGTGTTTTTAATTTTTTTTTTTATTTTCTATTACAGCAAGTTTGATTACAATGTTTGGCTTGTTGTAGGTTTGGAAGATGTGGTTCTTTTACACATATAGAGATGTCTGTTCTTCCTGGGATCCTTTTCCCATGTACGCTAGGACAGAATGTTGAGTAGTCTTCTCTTGGTATTCCGTAGGTCTTTGGTGATTATATATGTCACCTGTGTTTGATTATGTCTGTTAACCCCGATATCGTAATGAAACCAATCCTCACACCTTTCCATTGGTGAACCATAAGTTTGTTTAATGAATCTGTGATTGCCCTTCTCCGTGGAAATATCTGCCCTGGTATCCATTTTTAGGTAATACCTATAAGTGATATGATACGATATGTGTCTTTCACTTTCTGACTTACTCCAAGTCACGTGATAACCTCTAGACTCATCTATGGGGCTGCAAATGGCATTGTGTCCTTTTTTTCCTTGGCTTCTATTCTGCCTTAGCGAGGTCCATTTTCAACAATGTGATTCCCTGAGGGTTGTGGATTAGCTGACCTGGGCGGCCTTACCCTGCTGGCCGGCCCTCCCCAGGTGTGCCTGGTTGAGGTCAATATAAACAGCGCTCCAGGCAGCAATAGCCCCTGAAGTTGTGCCTGACTCAATATTCTCTGCCCCGTCAGCAGTCTCGGGGCTGTGCTGGTGGGAGGGAGTGAGGGGCCAAGGCTTTGTTGGTGGCGTGGTGTGAGTGGGGATCTGCTGGCCTTTCTGCAGGAGTTGCCAGGCTGCCACCTGTAAAGAAGAGGATGTGTCACCCATACCTTCCGCTGGAATTTCTCTCCGGACAGAGGTGAGGAAGGAAAAAAGCAGTGGGTGCCGGGACAGGAGGGGTATCTCAGGCAGGGCAATAGAAAGCTTCCAGAACAGCGCCCGGGGCCAGGACCATCCTGGCTGGCCTGCAGGCACCAAGTTGGCCTGCGTGCTGTCGCTGGTGTGGCTCCACGGCCCTTCCTCTAGGCTTTCAAGCCCTTGTACATATTCAGGTGTTTTACCTGGGAAGGGTGGGAACAGTTCAGCAGCAGCTGGCCTGGGGCTCAGCTCACTTTTACTCACAGATGCCTCAGCATGGTCCCCCAGCTTTGCAATGAGGACGCTCCTTGCATGGGGGGTGGGTTTCTGGCTGTATGGGAGGTGATTCCCCACCTCTGACCAATTTCAGAATTGTTTACCGCTGGAGCAAGTGCCCTGCTAGGGTTTCCCTCTGTATAACTGGTTGGTTCAGGTTTTTTTTTCTTTTATGGTTCAAGTTAGATTTGATTCCTCTTTTATGTATTTATAGATATAAGCATGGAAATAATTCATTCCTATAAATACATCTGTGTGAAGGGAAGAACTTTTTTCTGTTTTATTTTAAAAGTTTATTTTTTAAAATTTTGAAATTTAATTTTATTTATTGTTTTATACAGCCGGTTATTATTAGTTATGTATTGTATGCATATACATGTATACAGGTCAATCCCAATCTCCCAACTCATCCCACCACCACCACCCCATGGCTTCCCACACTTGGTGTCCATACGTTTGTTCTCTACCTCTGTGTCTCTATTTCTTCCCTGCAAACCAGTTCATCTGTACCATTTTTTAGGTTCCACCTATATGCATTAATATACAATATTTGTTTTCCTCTTTCTGACTTACTTCATTCTGTATGACAGTCTCTAGATCCATCGATGTCTCTACAAATGACCCAGTTTCATTCCTTTTTATGGCTGAGTAATATTCCATTTTATATATGTACCACATCTTTATCCATTCATCTGTCTGTGGGCATTTAGCTTGCTTGCATTACCTGGCTATTGTAAATAGTGCTGCAATGATCATTGTGGTGGATGTGCGTTTTTGATTTATGGTTGTCTCTGGGTATGTGCCCAGAAGTGGGATTGCTGGATCAGATGGTAATTCTATTTCTAGTTTTTTTAAGGAAACTCCATACTGTTCTCCATAGTGACTGTATCAATTTACATCCCCACCAATAGTGGAAGAGGGCTCCTTTTGTCCACACCCTCCCCAGAATTTGTTGTTTGTAGATTTTCTGATGATGCCGATTCTAACAGGTGTGAGGTGATACCTCATTGTAGTTTTGATTTGCATTTCTCTAATAATTAGTGCTGTTGAGCAGCTTTTCATGTGCGTCTTGGCCATCTCTGTGTCTTCTTTGAAGAAACGTCTCTTTAGATCTTCTGCCCATTTTTGTATTGGGTTGTTTGTTTTTTTAATATTAAGCTGCATGAGCTGTTTATAGATAGTGGAGATTAAACCTTTGTCCATTGATTCGTTTGCAACGATTTTCGCCCATTCTGAGGGATGCCTTTTTCCATTCCCGTTTTTTTAACAAAAAAGGAAAGAAAGAAAAAGAAGCAGAACACTAATGTGCGTAAAATATGCCTTTTGAAATGGTCGTTTTGAAATATGGACGTCCTTTGAATTTTTTGGTCGATATGTGAACCCAGGATTCGTTTTCAGGGCAGGTGTCATTTACAGGCCTGCAATGATTTTGAATATCAACTGACCATTAGCGCTGGGATTAAAGCTGCTGTTGCGTGAAAGGGCCACAAGGTGGCAGCAGTCCTCCCTTACCAAATCTGGTTACTAGAGCAACAGAGCCTCAATGGAAGTTGTGTTCTAGATTGGAATTTAGAATGGAATGTGCCAGGAGAAAGCCCCTCAAGTTTGTCTCACTACTTCTTGTTCGTGTTTTTAATTTTTTTTTATTTTCTATTACAGCAAGTTTGATTACAATGTTTGGCTTGTTGTAGGTGTGGAAGATGTGGTTCTTTTACACATATAGAGATGTCTGTTCTTCCTGCGATCCTTTTCCCATGTACGTTAGGACAGAATGTTGAGTAGTCTTCTCTTGGTATTCCGTAGGTCTTTGGTGATTATATATGTCACCTGTGTTTGATTATGTCTGTTAACCCCGATATCGTAATGAAACCAATCCTCACACCTTTCCATTGGTGAACCATAAGTTTGTTTAATGAATCTGTGATTGCCCTTCTCCGTGGAAATATCTGCCCTGGTATCCATTTTTAGGTAATACCTATAAGTGATATGATACGATATGTGTCTTTCACTTTCTGACTTACTCCAAGTCACGTGATTACCTCTAGACTCATCTACGGGGCTGCAAATGGCATTGTGTCCTTTTTTTCCTTGGCTTCTATTCTGCCTTAGCGAGGTCCATTTTCAACAATGTGATTCCCTGAGGGTTGTGGATTAGCTAACCTGGGCAGCCTTACCCTGCCGGCCGGCCCTCCCCAGGTGTGCCTGGTTGAGGTCAATAGAAACAGCGCTCCAGGCAGCAATAGCCCCTGAAGTTGTGCCTGACTCCATATTCTCTGCCCCGTCAGCAGTCTCGGGGCTGTGCTGGTGGGAGGGAGTGAGGGGCCAAGGCTTTGTTGGTGGCCCGGTGTGAGTGGGGCTCTGCTGGCCTTTCTGCAGGAGTTGCCAGGCTGCCACCTGTAAAGAAGAGGATGTGTCACCCATACCTTCCGCTGGAATTTCTCTCCGGACAGAGGTGAGGAAGGAAAAAAGCAGTGGGTGCCGGGACAGGAGGGGTATCTCAGGCAGGGCAATAGAAAGCTTCCAGAACAGCGCCCGGGGCCAGGACCATCCTGGCTGGCCTGCAGGCACCAAGTTGGCCTGCGTGCTGTCGCTGGTGTGGCTCCACGGCCCTTCCTCTAGGCTTTCAAGCCCTTGTACATATTCAGGTGTTTTACCTGGGAAGGGTGGGAACAGTTCAGCAGCAGCTGGCCTGGGGCTCAGCTCACTTTTACTCACAGATGCCTCAGCATGGTCCCCCAGCTTTGCAATGAGGACGCTCCTTGCATGGGGGGTGGGTTGCTGGCTGTATGGGAGGTGATTCCCCACCTCTGACCAATTTCAGAATTGTTTACCGCTGGAGCAAGTGCCCTGCTAGGGTTTCCCTCTGTATAACTGGTTGGTTCAGGTTTTTTTTTTCTTTTATGGTTCAAGTTAGATTTGATTCCTCTTTTATGTATTTATAGATATAAGCATGGAAATAATTCATTCCTATAAATACATCTGTGTGAAGGGAAGAACTTTTTTCTGTTTTATTTTAAAAGTTTATTTTTTAAAATTTTGAAATTTAATTTTATTTATTTTTTTATACAGCCGGTTATTATTAGTTATGTATTGTATGCATATACATGTATACAGGTCAATCCCAATCTCCCAACTCATCCCACCACCACCACCCCATGGCTTCCCACACTTGGTGTCCATACGTTTGTTCTCTACCTCTGTGTCTCTATTTCTTCCCTGCAAACCAGTTCATCTGTACCATTTTTTAGGTTCCACCTATATGCATTAATATACAATATTTGTTTTCCTCTTTCTGACTTACTTCATTCTGTATGACAGTTCCTAGATCCATCGATGTCTCTACAAATGACCCAGTTTCATTCCTTTTTATGGCTGAGTAATATTCCATTTTATATATGTACCACATCTTTATCCATCCATCTGTCTGTGGGCATTTAGGTTGCTTGCATTACCTGGCTATTGTAAATAGTGCTGCAATGAACATTGTGGTGGATGTGCCTTTTTGATTTATGGTTTTCTCTGGGTATATGCCCAGAAGTGGGATTGCTGGATCAGATGGTAATTCTATTTCTAGTTTTTTTAAGGAAACTCCATACTGTTCTCCATAGTGACTGTATGAATTTACATCCCCACCAATAGTGGAAGAGGGCTCCTTTTGTCCACACCCTCCCCAGAATTTGTTGTTTGTAGATTTTCTGATGATGCCAATTCTAACAGGTGTGAGGTGATACCTCATTGTAGTTTTGATTTGCATTTCCCTAATAATTAGTGCTGTTGAGCAGCTTTTCATGTGCGTCTTGGCCATCTCTTTGTCTTCTTTGAAGAAACGTCTCTTTAGATCTTCTGCCCATTTTTGTATTGGGTTGTTTGTTTTTTTAATATTAAGCTTCATGAGCTGTTTATAGATATTGGAGATTAAACCTTTGTCCATTGATTCGTTTGCAACGATTTTCGCCCATTCTGAGGGATGCCTTTTTCCATTCCCGTTTTTTTAACAAAAAAGGAAAGAAAGAAAAAGAAGCAGAACACTAATGTGCGTAAAATATGCCTTTTGAAATGGTCGTTTTGAAATATGGACGTCCTTTGAAATTTTTTGGTCGATATGTGATTCCAGGATTCGTTTTCAGGGCAGGTGTCATTTACAGGCCTGCAATGATTTTGAATATCAACTGACCATTAGCGCTGGGATTAAAGCTGCTGTTGCGTGAAACGGCCACAAGGTGGCAGCAGTCCTCCCTTACCAAATCTGGTTACTAGAGCAACAGAGCCTCAATGGAAGTTGTGTTCTAGATTGGAATTTAGAATGGAATGTGCCAGGAGAAAGCCCCTCAAGTTTGTCTCACTACTTCTTGTTCGTGTTTTTAATTTTTTTTTTTATTTTCTATTACAGCAAGTTTGATTACAATGTTTGGCTTGTTGTAGGTTTGGAAGATGTGGTTCTTTTACACATATAGAGATGTCTGTTCTTCCTGGGATCCTTTTCCCATGTACGCTAGGACAGAATGTTGAGTAGTCTTCTCTTGGTATTCCGTAGGTCTTTGGTGATTATATATGTCACCTGTGTTTGATTATGTCTGTTAACCCCGATATCGTAATGAAACCAATCCTCACACCTTTCCATTGGTGAACCATAAGTTTGTTTAATGAATCTGTGATTGCCCTTCTCCGTGGAAATATCTGCCCTGGTATCCATTTTTAGGTAATACCTATAAGTGATATGATACGATATGTGTCTTTCACTTTCTGACTTACTCCAAGTCACGTGATAACCTCTAGACTCATCTATGGGGCTGCAAATGGCATTGTGTCCTTTTTTTCCTTGGCTTCTATTCTGCCTTAGCGAGGTCCATTTTCAACAATGTGATTCCCTGAGGGTTGTGGATTAGCTGACCTGGGCGGCCTTACCCTGCTGGCCGGCCCTCCCCAGGTGTGCCTGGTTGAGGTCAATATAAACAGCGCTCCAGGCAGCAATAGCCCCTGAAGTTGTGCCTGACTCAATATTCTCTGCCCCGTCAGCAGTCTCGGGGCTGTGCTGGTGGGAGGGAGTGAGGGGCCAAGGCTTTGTTGGTGGCGTGGTGTGAGTGGGGATCTGCTGGCCTTTCTGCAGGAGTTGCCAGGCTGCCACCTGTAAAGAAGAGGATGTGTCACCCATACCTTCCGCTGGAATTTCTCTCCGGACAGAGGTGAGGAAGGAAAAAAGCAGTGGGTGCCGGGACAGGAGGGGTATCTCAGGCAGGGCAATAGAAAGCTTCCAGAACAGCGCCCGGGGCCAGGACCATCCTGGCTGGCCTGCAGGCACCAAGTTGGCCTGCGTGCTGTCGCTGGTGTGGCTCCACGGCCCTTCCTCTAGGCTTTCAAGCCCTTGTACATATTCAGGTGTTTTACCTGGGAAGGGTGGGAACAGTTCAGCAGCAGCTGGCCTGGGGCTCAGCTCACTTTTACTCACAGATGCCTCAGCATGGTCCCCCAGCTTTGCAATGAGGACGCTCCTTGCATGGGGGGTGGGTTTCTGGCTGTATGGGAGGTGATTCCCCACCTCTGACCAATTTCAGAATTGTTTACCGCTGGAGCAAGTGCCCTGCTAGGGTTTCCCTCTGTATAACTGGTTGGTTCAGGTTTTTTTTTCTTTTATGGTTCAAGTTAGATTTGATTCCTCTTTTATGTATTTATAGATATAAGCATGGAAATAATTCATTCCTATAAATACATCTGTGTGAAGGGAAGAACTTTTTTCTGTTTTATTTTAAAAGTTTATTTTTTAAAATTTTGAAATTTAATTTTATTTATTGTTTTATACAGCCGGTTATTATTAGTTATGTATTGTATGCATATACATGTATACAGGTCAATCCCAATCTCCCAACTCATCCCACCACCACCACCCCATGGCTTCCCACACTTGGTGTCCATACGTTTGTTCTCTACCTCTGTGTCTCTATTTCTTCCCTGCAAACCAGTTCATCTGTACCATTTTTTAGGTTCCACCTATATGCATTAATATACAATATTTGTTTTCCTCTTTCTGACTTACTTCATTCTGTATGACAGTCTCTAGATCCATCGATGTCTCTACAAATGACCCAGTTTCATTCCTTTTTATGGCTGAGTAATATTCCATTTTATATATGTACCACATCTTTATCCATTCATCTGTCTGTGGGCATTTAGCTTGCTTGCATTACCTGGCTATTGTAAATAGTGCTGCAATGATCATTGTGGTGGATGTGCGTTTTTGATTTATGGTTGTCTCTGGGTATGTGCCCAGAAGTGGGATTGCTGGATCAGATGGTAATTCTATTTCTAGTTTTTTTAAGGAAACTCCATACTGTTCTCCATAGTGACTGTATCAATTTACATCCCCACCAATAGTGGAAGAGGGCTCCTTTTGTCCACACCCTCCCCAGAATTTGTTGTTTGTAGATTTTCTGATGATGCCGATTCTAACAGGTGTGAGGTGATACCTCATTGTAGTTTTGATTTGCATTTCTCTAATAATTAGTGCTGTTGAGCAGCTTTTCATGTGCGTCTTGGCCATCTCTGTGTCTTCTTTGAAGAAACGTCTCTTTAGATCTTCTGCCCATTTTTGTATTGGGTTGTTTGTTTTTTTAATATTAAGCTGCATGAGCTGTTTATAGATAGTGGAGATTAAACCTTTGTCCATTGATTCGTTTGCAACGATTTTCGCCCATTCTGAGGGATGCCTTTTTCCATTCCCGTTTTTTTAACAAAAAAGGAAAGAAAGAAAAAGAAGCAGAACACTAATGTGCGTAAAATATGCCTTTTGAAATGGTCGTTTTGAAATATGGACGTCCTTTGAATTTTTTGGTCGATATGTGAACCCAGGATTCGTTTTCAGGGCAGGTGTCATTTACAGGCCTGCAATGATTTTGAATATCAACTGACCATTAGCGCTGGGATTAAAGCTGCTGTTGCGTGAAAGGGCCACAAGGTGGCAGCAGTCCTCCCTTACCAAATCTGGTTACTAGAGCAACAGAGCCTCAATGGAAGTTGTGTTCTAGATTGGAATTTAGAATGGAATGTGCCAGGAGAAAGCCCCTCAAGTTTGTCTCACTACTTCTTGTTCGTGTTTTTAATTTTTTTTTATTTTCTATTACAGCAAGTTTGATTACAATGTTTGGCTTGTTGTAGGTGTGGAAGATGTGGTTCTTTTACACATATAGAGATGTCTGTTCTTCCTGCGATCCTTTTCCCATGTACGTTAGGACAGAATGTTGAGTAGTCTTCTCTTGGTATTCCGTAGGTCTTTGGTGATTATATATGTCACCTGTGTTTGATTATGTCTGTTAACCCCGATATCGTAATGAAACCAATCCTCACACCTTTCCATTGGTGAACCATAAGTTTGTTTAATGAATCTGTGATTGCCCTTCTCCGTGGAAATATCTGCCCTGGTATCCATTTTTAGGTAATACCTATAAGTGATATGATACGATATGTGTCTTTCACTTTCTGACTTACTCCAAGTCACGTGATTACCTCTAGACTCATCTACGGGGCTGCAAATGGCATTGTGTCCTTTTTTTCCTTGGCTTCTATTCTGCCTTAGCGAGGTCCATTTTCAACAATGTGATTCCCTGAGGGTTGTGGATTAGCTAACCTGGGCAGCCTTACCCTGCCGGCCGGCCCTCCCCAGGTGTGCCTGGTTGAGGTCAATAGAAACAGCGCTCCAGGCAGCAATAGCCCCTGAAGTTGTGCCTGACTCCATATTCTCTGCCCCGTCAGCAGTCTCGGGGCTGTGCTGGTGGGAGGGAGTGAGGGGCCAAGGCTTTGTTGGTGGCCCGGTGTGAGTGGGGCTCTGCTGGCCTTTCTGCAGGAGTTGCCAGGCTGCCACCTGTAAAGAAGAGGATGTGTCACCCATACCTTCCGCTGGAATTTCTCTCCGGACAGAGGTGAGGAAGGAAAAAAGCAGTGGGTGCCGGGACAGGAGGGGTATCTCAGGCAGGGCAATAGAAAGCTTCCAGAACAGCGCCCGGGGCCAGGACCATCCTGGCTGGCCTGCAGGCACCAAGTTGGCCTGCGTGCTGTCGCTGGTGTGGCTCCACGGCCCTTCCTCTAGGCTTTCAAGCCCTTGTACATATTCAGGTGTTTTACCTGGGAAGGGTGGGAACAGTTCAGCAGCAGCTGGCCTGGGGCTCAGCTCACTTTTACTCACAGATGCCTCAGCATGGTCCCCCAGCTTTGCAATGAGGACGCTCCTTGCATGGGGGGTGGGTTGCTGGCTGTATGGGAGGTGATTCCCCACCTCTGACCAATTTCAGAATTGTTTACCGCTGGAGCAAGTGCCCTGCTAGGGTTTCCCTCTGTATAACTGGTTGGTTCAGGTTTTTTTTTTCTTTTATGGTTCAAGTTAGATTTGATTCCTCTTTTATGTATTTATAGATATAAGCATGGAAATAATTCATTCCTATAAATACATCTGTGTGAAGGGAAGAACTTTTTTCTGTTTTATTTTAAAAGTTTATTTTTTAAAATTTTGAAATTTAATTTTATTTATTTTTTTATACAGCCGGTTATTATTAGTTATGTATTGTATGCATATACATGTATACAGGTCAATCCCAATCTCCCAACTCATCCCACCACCACCACCCCATGGCTTCCCACACTTGGTGTCCATACGTTTGTTCTCTACCTCTGTGTCTCTATTTCTTCCCTGCAAACCAGTTCATCTGTACCATTTTTTAGGTTCCACCTATATGCATTAATATACAATATTTGTTTTCCTCTTTCTGACTTACTTCATTCTGTATGACAGTCTCTAGATCCATCGATGTCTCTACAAATGACCCAGTTTCATTCCTTTTTATGGCTGAGTAATATTCCATTTTATATATGTACCACATCTTTATCCATTCATCTGTCTGTGGGCATTTAGGTTGCTTGCATTACCTGGCTATTGTAAATAGTGCTGCAATGAACATTGTGGTGGATGTGCGTTTTTGATTTATGGTTGTCTCTGGGTATGTGCCCAGAAGTGGGATTGCTGGATCAGATGTTAATTCTATTTCTAGTTTTTTTAAGGAAACTCCATACTGTTCTCCATAGTGACTGTATCAATTTACATCCCCACCAATAGTGGAAGAGGGCTCCTTTTGTCCACACCCTCCCCAGAATTTGTTGTTTGTAGATTTTCTGATGATGCCGATTCTAACAGGTGTGAGGTGATACCTCATTGTAGTTTTGATTTGCATTTCTCTAATAATTAGTGCTGTTGAGCAGCTTTTCATGTGCGTCTTGGCCATCTCTGTGTCTTCTTTGAAGAAACGTCTCTTTAGATCTTCTGCCCATTTTTGTATTGGGTTGTTTGTTTTTTTAATATTAAGCTGCATGAGCTGTTTATAGATATTGGAGATTAAACCTTTGTCCATTGATTCGTTTGCAACGATTTTCGCCCATTCTGAGGGATGCCTTTTTCCATTCCCGTTTTTTTAACAAAAAAGGAAAGAAAGAAAAAGAAGCAGAACACTAATGTGCGTAAAATATGCCTTTTGAAATGGTCGTTTTGAAATATGGACGTCCTTTGAATTTTTTGGTCGATATGTGAACCCAGGATTCGTTTTCAGGGCAGGTGTCATTTACAGGCCTGCAATGATTTTGAATATCAACTGACCATTAGCGCTGGGATTAAAGCTGCTGTTGCGTGAAAGGGCCACAAGGTGGCAGCAGTCCTCCCTTACCAAATCTGGTTACTAGAGCAACAGAGCCTCAATGGAAGTTGTTTTCTAGATTGAAATTTAGAATGGAATGTGCCAGGAGAAAGCCCCTCAAGTTTGTCTCACTACTTCTTGTTCGTGTTTTTAATTTTTTTTTATTTTCTATTACAGCAAGTTTGATTACAATGTTTGGCTTGTTGTAGGTGTGGAAGATGTGGTTCTTTTACACATATACAGATGTCTGTTCTTCCTGCGATCCTTTTCCCATGTACGTTAGGACAGAATGTTGAGTAGTCTTCTCTTGGTATTCCGTAGGTCTTTGGTGATTATATATGTCACCTGTGTTTGATTATGTCTGTTAACCCCGATATCGTAATGAAACCAATCCTCACACCTTTCCATTGGTGAACCATAAGTTTGTTTAATGAATCTGTGATTGCCCTTCTCCGTGGAAATATCTGCCCTGGTATCCATTTTTAGGTAATACCTATAAGTGATATGATACGATATGTGTCTTTCACTTTCTGACTTACTCCAAGTCACGTGATTACCTCTAGACTCATCTACGGGGCTGCAAATGGCATTGTGTCCTTTTTTTCCTTGGCTTCTATTCTGCCTTAGCGAGGTCCATTTTCAACAATGTGATTCCCTGAGGGTTGTGGATTAGCTAACCTGGGCAGCCTTACCCTGCCGGCCGGCCCTCCTCAGGTGTGCCTGGTTGAGGTCAATAGAAACAGCGCTCCAGGCAGCAATAGCCCCTGAAGTTGTGCCTGACTCCATATTCTCTGCCCCGTCAGCAGTCTCGGGGCTGTGCTGGTGGGAGGGAGTGAGGGGCCAAGGCTTTGTTGGTGGCCCGGTGTGAGTGGGGCTCTGCTGGCCTTTCTGCAGGAGTTGCCAGGCTCCCACCTGTAAAGAAGAGGATGTGTCACCCATACCTTCCGATGGAATTTCTCTCCGGAGAGAGGTGAGGAAATTAAAAAACATTGGGTCCGGGACAGAGGGGTATCTCAGGCAGGGCAATAGAAAGCTTCCAGAACAGCACCCGGGGCCAGGACCATCCTGGCTGTCCTGCAGGCACCAAGTTGGCCTGCGTGCGGTCGCTGGTGTGGCTCCACGGCCCTTCCTCTAGGCTTTCAAGCCCTTGTACATATTCAGGTGTTTTACCTGGGAAGGGTGGGAACAGTTCAGCAGCAGCTGGCCTGAGTTTCAGCTCACGTTTACTCACAAATGCCTCAGCACGGTCCCCCAGCTTTGCAATGAGGACGCTCCTTGCATGGGGGGTGGGTTGCTGGCTGTATGGGAGGTGATTCCCCACCTCTGACCAATTTCAGAATTGTTTACCGCTGGAGCAAGTGCCCTGATAGGGTTTCCCTCTGTATAACTGGTGGGTTCAGGTTTTTTTTTTCTTTTATGGTTCAAGTGAGATTTGATTCCTGTTTTATGTATTTATAGATATAAGCATGGAAATAATTCATTCCTATAAATACATCTGTGTAAAGGGAAGAACTTTTTTCTGTTTTATTTTAAAATTTTATTTTTAAAAATTTTGAAATTTAATTTTATTTATTTTTTTTACAGCCGGTTATTATTAGTTATGTATTTTATGCATATACATGTATACAGGTCAATCCCAATCTCCCAACTCATCCCACCACCACCACCCCATGGCTTCCCACACTTGGTGTCCATACGTTTGTCCTCTACCTCTGTGTCTCTATTTCTTCCCTGCAAACCAGTTCATCTGTACCATTTTTTAGGTTCCACCTATATGCATTAATATACAATATTTGTTTTCCTCTTTCTGACTTACTTCATTCTGTATGACAGTCTCTAGATCCATCGATGTCTCTACAAATGACCCAGTTTCATTCCTTTTTATGGCTGAGTAATATTCCATTTTATATATGTACCACATCTTTATCCATTCATCTGTCTGTGGGCATTTAGGTTGCTTGCATTACCTGGCTATTGTAAATAGTGCTGCAATGAACATTGTGGTGAATCTGCCTTTTTGATTTATGGTTTTCTCTGGGTATATGCCCAGAAGTGGGATTGCTGGATCAGATGGTAATTCTCTTTCTAGTTTTTTAAAGGAAACTCCATACTGTTCTCCATAGTGTCTGTATCAATTTACATCCCCACCAATAGTGGAAGAGGGCTCCTTTTGTCCACACCCTCCCCAGAATTTGTTGTTTGTAGATTTTCTGATGATGCCAATTCTAACAGGTGTGAGGTGATACCTCATTGTAGTTTTGATTTGCATTTCTCTAATAATTAGTGCTGTTGAGCAGCTTTTCATGTGCGTCTTGGCCATCTCTGTGTCTTCTTTGAAGAAACGTCTCTTTAGATCTTCTGCCCATTTTTGTATTGGGTTGTTTGTTTTTTTAATATTAAGCTGCATGAGCTGTTTATAGATATTGGAGATTAAACCTTTGTCCATTGATTCGTTTGCAACGATTTTCGCCCATTCTGAGGGATGCCTTTTTCCATTCCCGTTTTTTGAACAAAAAAGGAAAGAAAGAAAAAGAAGCAGAACACTAATGTGCGTAAAATATGCCTTTTGAAATGGTCGTTTTGAAATATGGACGTCCTTTGAATTTTTTGGTCGATATGTGATTCCAGGATTCGTTTTCAGGGCAGGTGTCATTTACAGGCCTGCAATGATTTTGAATATCAACTGACCATTAGCGCTGGGATTAAAGCTGCTGTTGCGTGAAACGGCCACAAGGTGGCAGCAGTCCTCCCTTACCAAATCTGGTTACTAGAGCAACAGAGCCTCAATGGAAGTCGTGTTCTAGATTGGAATTTAGAATGGAATGTGCCAGGAGAAAGCCCCTCAAGTTTGTCTCACTACTTCTTGTTCGTGTTTTTAATTTTTTTTTTATTTTCTATTACAGCAAGTTTGATTACAATGTTTGGCTTGTTGTAGGTTTGGAAGATGTGGTTCTTTTACACATATAGAGATGTCTGTTCTTCCTGGGATCCTTTTCCCATGTACGCTAGGACAGAATGTTGAGTAGTCTTCTCTTGGTATTCCGTAGGTCTTTGGTGATTATATATGTCACCTGTGTTTGATTATGTCTGTTAACCCCGATATCGTAATGAAACCAATCCTCACACCTTTCCATTGGTGAACCATAAGTTTGTTTAATGAATCTGTGATTGCCCTTCTCCGTGGAAATATCTGCCCTGGTATCCATTTTTAGTTAATACCTATAAGTGATATGATACGATATGTGTCTTTCACTTTCTGACTTACTCCAAGTCACGTGATAACCTCTAGACTCATCTATGGGGCTGCAAATGGCATTGTGTCCTTTTTTTCCTTGGCTTCTATTCTGCCTTAGCGAGGTCCATTTTCAACAATGTGATTCCCTGAGGGTTGTGGATTAGCTGACCTGGGCGGCCTTACCCTGCTGGCCGGCCCTCCCCAGGTGTGCCTGGTTGAGGTCAATATAAACAGCGCTCCAGGCAGCAATAGCCCCTGAAGTTGTGCCTGACTCCATATTCTCTGCCCCGTCAGCAGTCTCGGGGCTGTGCTGGTGGGAGGGAGTGAGGGGCCAAGGCTTTGTTGGTGGCGTGGTGTGAGTGGGGATCTGCTGGCCTTTCTGCAGGAGTTGCCAGGCTGCCACCTGTAAAGAAGAGGATGTGTCACCCATACCTTCCGCTGGAATTTCTCTCCGGACAGAGGTGAGGAAGGAAAAAAGCAGTGGGTGCCGGGACAGGAGGGGTATCTCAGGCAGGGCAATAGAAAGCTTCCAGAACAGCGCCCGGGTCCAGGACCATCCTGGCTGGCCTGCAGGCACCAAGTTGGCCTGCGTGCTGTCGCTGGTGTGGCTCCACGGCCCTTCCTCTAGGCTTTCAAGCCCTTGTACATATTCAGGTGTTTTACCTGGGAAGGGTGGGAACAGTTCAGCAGCAGCTGGCCTGGGGCTCAGCTCACTTTTACTCACAGATGCCTCAGCATGGTCCCCCAGCTTTGCAATGAGGACGCTCCTTGCATGGGGGGTGGGTTTCTGGCTGTATGGGAGGTGATTCCCCACCTCTGACCAATTTCAGAATTGTTTACTGCTGGAGCAAGTGCCCTGCTAGGGTTTCCCTCTGTATAACTGGTTGGTTCAGGTTTTTTTTTTCTTTTATGGTTCAAGTTAGATTTGATTCCTCTTTTATGTATTTATAGATATAAGCATGGAAATAATTCATTCCTATAAATACATCTGTGTGAAGGGAAGAACTTTTTTCTGTTTTATTTTAAAAGTTTATTTTTTAAAATTTTGAAATTTAATTTTATTTATTTTTTTATACAGCCGGTTATTATTAGTTATGTATTGTATGCATATACATGTATACAGGTCAATCCCAATCTCCCAACTCATCCCACCACCACCACCCCATGGCTTCCCACACTTGGTGTCCATACGTTTGTTCTCTACCTCTGTGTCTCTATTTCTTCCCTGCAAACCAGTTCATCTGTACCATTTTTTAGGTTCCACCTATATGCATTAATATACAATATTTGTTTTCCTCTTTCTGACTTACTTCATTCTGTATGACAGTCTCTAGATCCATCGATGTCTCTACAAATGACCCAGTTTCATTCCTTTTTATGGCTGAGTAATATTCCATTTTATATATGTACCACATCTTTATCCATTCATCTGTCTGTGGGCATTTAGGTTGCTTGCATTACCTGGCTATTGTAAATAGTGCTGCAATGAACATTGTGGTGGATGTGCGTTTTTGATTTATGGTTGTCTCTGGGTATGTGCCCAGAAGTGGGATTGCTGGATCAGATGTTAATTCTATTTCTAGTTTTTTTAAGGAAACTCCATACTGTTCTCCATAGTGACTGTATCAATTTACATCCCCACCAATAGTGGAAGAGGGCTCCTTTTGTCCACACCCTCCCCAGAATTTGTTGTTTGTAGATTTTCTGATGATGCCGATTCTAACAGGTGTGAGGTGATACCTCATTGTAGTTTTGATTTGCATTTCTCTAATAATTAGTGCTGTTGAGCAGCTTTTCATGTGCGTCTTGGCCATCTCTGTGTCTTCTTTGAAGAAACGTCTCTTTAGATCTTCTGCCCATTTTTGTATTGGGTTGTTTGTTTTTTTAATATTAAGCTGCATGAGCTGTTTATAGATATTGGAGATTAAACCTTTGTCCATTGATTCGTTTGCAACGATTTTCGCCCATTCTGAGGGATGCCTTTTTCCATTCCCGTTTTTTTAACAAAAAAGGAAAGAAAGAAAAAGAAGCAGAACACTAATGTGCGTAAAATATGCCTTTTGAAATGGTCGTTTTGAAATATGGACGTCCTTTGAATTTTTTGGTCGATATGTGAACCCAGGATTCGTTTTCAGGGCAGGTGTCATTTACAGGCCTGCAATGATTTTGAATATCAACTGACCATTAGCGCTGGGATTAAAGCTGCTGTTGCGTGAAAGGGCCACAAGGTGGCAGCAGTCCTCCCTTACCAAATCTGGTTACTAGAGCAACAGAGCCTCAATGGAAGTTGTTTTCTAGATTGAAATTTAGAATGGAATGTGCCAGGAGAAAGCCCCTCAAGTTTGTCTCACTACTTCTTGTTCGTGTTTTTAATTTTTTTTTATTTTCTATTACAGCAAGTTTGATTACAATGTTTGGCTTGTTGTAGGTGTGGAAGATGTGGTTCTTTTACACATATACAGATGTCTGTTCTTCCTGCGATCCTTTTCCCATGTACGTTAGGACAGAATGTTGAGTAGTCTTCTCTTGGTATTCCGTAGGTCTTTGGTGATTATATATGTCACCTGTGTTTGATTATGTCTGTTAACCCCGATATCGTAATGAAACCAATCCTCACACCTTTCCATTGGTGAACCATAAGTTTGTTTAATGAATCTGTGATTGCCCTTCTCCGTGGAAATATCTGCCCTGGTATCCATTTTTAGGTAATACCTATAAGTGATATGATACGATATGTGTCTTTCACTTTCTGACTTACTCCAAGTCACGTGATTACCTCTAGACTCATCTACGGGGCTGCAAATGGCATTGTGTCCTTTTTTTCCTTGGCTTCTATTCTGCCTTAGCGAGGTCCATTTTCAACAATGTGATTCCCTGAGGGTTGTGGATTAGCTAACCTGGGCAGCCTTACCCTGCCGGCCGGCCCTCCTCAGGTGTGCCTGGTTGAGGTCAATAGAAACAGCGCTCCAGGCAGCAATAGCCCCTGAAGTTGTGCCTGACTCCATATTCTCTGCCCCGTCAGCAGTCTCGGGGCTGTGCTGGTGGGAGGGAGTGAGGGGCCAAGGCTTTGTTGGTGGCCCGGTGTGAGTGGGGCTCTGCTGGCCTTTCTGCAGGAGTTGCCAGGCTCCCACCTGTAAAGAAGAGGATGTGTCACCCATACCTTCCGATGGAATTTCTCTCCGGAGAGAGGTGAGGAAATTAAAAAACATTGGGTCCGGGACAGAGGGGTATCTCAGGCAGGGCAATAGAAAGCTTCCAGAACAGCACCCGGGGCCAGGACCATCCTGGCTGTCCTGCAGGCACCAAGTTGGCCTGCGTGCGGTCGCTGGTGTGGCTCCACGGCCCTTCCTCTAGGCTTTCAAGCCCTTGTACATATTCAGGTGTTTTACCTGGGAAGGGTGGGAACAGTTCAGCAGCAGCTGGCCTGAGTTTCAGCTCACGTTTACTCACAAATGCCTCAGCACGGTCCCCCAGCTTTGCAATGAGGACGCTCCTTGCATGGGGGGTGGGTTGCTGGCTGTATGGGAGGTGATTCCCCACCTCTGACCAATTTCAGAATTGTTTACCGCTGGAGCAAGTGCCCTGATAGGGTTTCCCTCTGTATAACTGGTGGGTTCAGGTTTTTTTTTTCTTTTATGGTTCAAGTGAGATTTGATTCCTGTTTTATGTATTTATAGATATAAGCATGGAAATAATTCATTCCTATAAATACATCTGTGTAAAGGGAAGAACTTTTTTCTGTTTTATTTTAAAATTTTATTTTTAAAAATTTTGAAATTTAATTTTATTTATTTTTTTTACAGCCGGTTATTATTAGTTATGTATTTTATGCATATACATGTATACAGGTCAATCCCAATCTCCCAACTCATCCCACCACCACCACCCCATGGCTTCCCACACTTGGTGTCCATACGTTTGTCCTCTACCTCTGTGTCTCTATTTCTTCCCTGCAAACCAGTTCATCTGTACCATTTTTTAGGTTCCACCTATATGCATTAATATACAATATTTGTTTTCCTCTTTCTGACTTACTTCATTCTGTATGACAGTCTCTAGATCCATCGATGTCTCTACAAATGACCCAGTTTCATTCCTTTTTATGGCTGAGTAATATTCCATTTTATATATGTACCACATCTTTATCCATTCATCTGTCTGTGGGCATTTAGGTTGCTTGCATTACCTGGCTATTGTAAATAGTGCTGCAATGAACATTGTGGTGAATGTGCCTTTTTGATTTATGGTTTTCTCTGGGTATATGCCCAGAAGTGGGATTGCTGGATCAGATGGTAATTCTCTTTCTAGTTTTTTAAAGGAAACTCCATACTGTTCTCCATAGTGTCTGTATCAATTTACATCCCCACCAATAGTGGAAGAGGGCTCCTTTTGTCCACACCCTCCCCAGAATTTGTTGTTTGTAGATTTTCTGATGATGCCAATTCTAACAGGTGTGAGGTGATACCTCATTGTAGTTTTGATTTGCATTTCCCTAATAATTAGTGCTGTTGAGCAGCTTTTCATGTGCGTCTTGGCCATCTCTTTGTCTTCTTTGAAGAAACGTCTCTTTAGATCTTCTGCCCATTTTTGTATTGGGTTGTTTGTTTTTTTAATATTAAGCTGCATGAGCTGTTTATAGATATTGGAGATTAAACCTTTGTCCATTGATTCGTTTGCAACGATTTTCGCCCATTCTGAGGGATGCCTTTTTCCATTCCCGTTTTTTGAACAAAAAAGGAAAGAAAGAAAAAGAAGCAGAACACTAATGTGCGTAAAATATGCCTTTTGAAATGGTCGTTTTGAAATATGGACGTCCTTTGAATTTTTTGGTCGATATGTGATTCCAGGATTCGTTTTCAGGGCAGGTGTCATTTACAGGCCTGCAATGATTTTGAATATCAACTGACCATTAGCGCTGGGATTAAAGCTGCTGTTGCGTGAAACGGCCACAAGGTGGCAGCAGTCCTCCCTTACCAAATCTGGTTACTAGAGCAACAGAGCCTCAATGGAAGTCGTGTTCTAGATTGGAATTTAGAATGGAATGTGCCAGGAGAAAGCCCCTCAAGTTTGTCTCACTACTTCTTGTTCGTGTTTTTAATTTTTTTTTTATTTTCTATTACAGCAAGTTTGATTACAATGTTTGGCTTGTTGTAGGTTTGGAAGATGTGGTTCTTTTACACATATAGAGATGTCTGTTCTTCCTGGGATCCTTTTCCCATGTACGCTAGGACAGAATGTTGAGTAGTCTTCTCTTGGTATTCCGTAGGTCTTTGGTGATTATATATGTCACCTGTGTTTGATTATGTCTGTTAACCCCGATATCGTAATGAAACCAATCCTCACACCTTTCCATTGGTGAACCATAAGTTTGTTTAATGAATCTGTGATTGCCCTTCTCCGTGGAAATATCTGCCCTGGTATCCATTTTTAGTTAATACCTATAAGTGATATGATACGATATGTGTCTTTCACTTTCTGACTTACTCCAAGTCACGTGATAACCTCTAGACTCATCTATGGGGCTGCAAATGGCATTGTGTCCTTTTTTTCCTTGGCTTCTATTCTGCCTTAGCGAGGTCCATTTTCAACAATGTGATTCCCTGAGGGTTGTGGATTAGCTGACCTGGGCGGCCTTACCCTGCTGGCCGGCCCTCCCCAGGTGTGCCTGGTTGAGGTCAATATAAACAGCGCTCCAGGCAGCAATAGCCCCTGAAGTTGTGCCTGACTCCATATTCTCTGCCCCGTCAGCAGTCTCGGGGCTGTGCTGGTGGGAGGGAGTGAGGGGCCAAGGCTTTGTTGGTGGCGTGGTGTGAGTGGGGATCTGCTGGCCTTTCTGCAGGAGTTGCCAGGCTGCCACCTGTAAAGAAGAGGATGTGTCACCCATACCTTCCGCTGGAATTTCTCTCCGGACAGAGGTGAGGAAGGAAAAAAGCAGTGGGTGCCGGGACAGGAGGGGTATCTCAGGCAGGGCAATAGAAAGCTTCCAGAACAGCGCCCGGGTCCAGGACCATCCTGGCTGGCCTGCAGGCACCAAGTTGGCCTGCGTGCTGTCGCTGGTGTGGCTCCACGGCCCTTCCTCTAGGCTTTCAAGCCCTTGTACATATTCAGGTGTTTTACCTGGGAAGGGTGGGAACAGTTCAGCAGCAGCTGGCCTGGGGCTCAGCTCACTTTTACTCACAGATGCCTCAGCATGGTCCCCCAGCTTTGCAATGAGGACGCTCCTTGCATGGGGGGTGGGTTTCTGGCTGTATGGGAGGTGATTCCCCACCTCTGACCAATTTCAGAATTGTTTACTGCTGGAGCAAGTGCCCTGCTAGGGTTTCCCTCTGTATAACTGGTTGGTTCAGGTTTTTTTTTTCTTTTATGGTTCAAGTTAGATTTGATTCCTCTTTTATGTATTTATAGATATAAGCATGGAAATAATTCATTCCTATAAATACATCTGTGTGAAGGGAAGAACTTTTTTCTGTTTTATTTTAAAAGTTTATTTTTTAAAATTTTGAAATTTAATTTTATTTATTTTTTTATACAGCCGGTTATTATTAGTTATGTATTGTATGCATATACATGTATACAGGTCAATCCCAATCTCCCAACTCATCCCACCACCACCACCCCATGGCTTCCCACACTTGGTGTCCATACGTTTGTTCTCTACCTCTGTGTCTCTATTTCTTCCCTGCAAACCAGTTCATCTGTACCATTTTTTAGGTTCCACCTATATGCATTAATATACAATATTTGTTTTCCTCTTTCTGACTTACTTCATTCTGTATGACAGTCTCTAGATCCATCGATGTCTCTACAAATGACCCAGTTTCATTCCTTTTTATGGCTGAGTAATATTCCATTTTATATATGTACCACATCTTTATCCATTCATCTGTCTGTGGGCATTTAGGTTGCTTGCATTACCTGGCTATTGTAAATAGTGCTGCAATGAACATTGTGGTGGATGTGCGTTTTTGATTTATGGTTGTCTCTGGGTATGTGCCCAGAAGTGGGATTGCTGGATCAGATGTTAATTCTATTTCTAGTTTTTTTAAGGAAACTCCATACTGTTCTCCATAGTGACTGTATCAATTTACATCCCCACCAATAGTGGAAGAGGGCTCCTTTTGTCCACACCCTCCCCAGAATTTGTTGTTTGTAGATTTTCTGATGATGCCGATTCTAACAGGTGTGAGGTGATACCTCATTGTAGTTTTGATTTGCATTTCTCTAATAATTAGTGCTGTTGAGCAGCTTTTCATGTGCGTCTTGGCCATCTCTGTGTCTTCTTTGAAGAAACGTCTCTTTAGATCTTCTGCCCATTTTTGTATTGGGTTGTTTGTTTTTTTAATATTAAGCTGCATGAGCTGTTTATAGATATTGGAGATTAAACCTTTGTCCATTGATTCGTTTGCAACGATTTTCGCCCATTCTGAGGGATGCCTTTTTCCATTCCCGTTTTTTTAACAAAAAAGGAAAGAAAGAAAAAGAAGCAGAACACTAATGTGCGTAAAATATGCCTTTTGAAATGGTCGTTTTGAAATATGGACGTCCTTTGAATTTTTTGGTCGATATGTGAACCCAGGATTCGTTTTCAGGGCAGGTGTCATTTACAGGCCTGCAATGATTTTGAATATCAACTGACCATTAGCGCTGGGATTAAAGCTGCTGTTGCGTGAAAGGGCCACAAGGTGGCAGCAGTCCTCCCTTACCAAATCTGGTTACTAGAGCAACAGAGCCTCAATGGAAGTTGTTTTCTAGATTGAAATTTAGAATGGAATGTGCCAGGAGAAAGCCCCTCAAGTTTGTCTCACTACTTCTTGTTCGTGTTTTTAATTTTTTTTTATTTTCTATTACAGCAAGTTTGATTACAATGTTTGGCTTGTTGTAGGTGTGGAAGATGTGGTTCTTTTACACATATACAGATGTCTGTTCTTCCTGCGATCCTTTTCCCATGTACGTTAGGACAGAATGTTGAGTAGTCTTCTCTTGGTATTCCGTAGGTCTTTGGTGATTATATATGTCACCTGTGTTTGATTATGTCTGTTAACCCCGATATCGTAATGAAACCAATCCTCACACCTTTCCATTGGTGAACCATAAGTTTGTTTAATGAATCTGTGATTGCCCTTCTCCGTGGAAATATCTGCCCTGGTATCCATTTTTAGGTAATACCTATAAGTGATATGATACGATATGTGTCTTTCACTTTCTGACTTACTCCAAGTCACGTGATTACCTCTAGACTCATCTACGGGGCTGCAAATGGCATTGTGTCCTTTTTTTCCTTGGCTTCTATTCTGCCTTAGCGAGGTCCATTTTCAACAATGTGATTCCCTGAGGGTTGTGGATTAGCTAACCTGGGCAGCCTTACCCTGCCGGCCGGCCCTCCTCAGGTGTGCCTGGTTGAGGTCAATAGAAACAGCGCTCCAGGCAGCAATAGCCCCTGAAGTTGTGCCTGACTCCATATTCTCTGCCCCGTCAGCAGTCTCGGGGCTGTGCTGGTGGGAGGGAGTGAGGGGCCAAGGCTTTGTTGGTGGCCCGGTGTGAGTGGGGCTCTGCTGGCCTTTCTGCAGGAGTTGCCAGGCTCCCACCTGTAAAGAAGAGGATGTGTCACCCATACCTTCCGATGGAATTTCTCTCCGGAGAGAGGTGAGGAAATTAAAAAACATTGGGTCCGGGACAGAGGGGTATCTCAGGCAGGGCAATAGAAAGCTTCCAGAACAGCACCCGGGGCCAGGACCATCCTGGCTGTCCTGCAGGCACCAAGTTGGCCTGCGTGCGGTCGCTGGTGTGGCTCCACGGCCCTTCCTCTAGGCTTTCAAGCCCTTGTACATATTCAGGTGTTTTACCTGGGAAGGGTGGGAACAGTTCAGCAGCAGCTGGCCTGAGTTTCAGCTCACGTTTACTCACAAATGCCTCAGCACGGTCCCCCAGCTTTGCAATGAGGACGCTCCTTGCATGGGGGGTGGGTTGCTGGCTGTATGGGAGGTGATTCCCCACCTCTGACCAATTTCAGAATTGTTTACGGCTGGAGCAAGTGCCCTGATAGGGTTTCCCTCTGTATAACTGGTGGGTTCAGGTTTTTTTTTTCTTTTATGGTTCAAGTGAGATTTGATTCCTGTTTTATGTATTTATAGATATAAGCATGGAAATAATTCATTCCTATAAATACATCTGTGTAAAGGGAAGAACTTTTTTCTGTTTTATTTTAAAATTTTATTTTTAAAAATTTTGAAATTTAATTTTATTTATTTTTTTTACAGCCGGTTATTATTAGTTATGTATTTTATGCATATACATGTATACAGGTCAATCCCAATCTCCCAACTCATCCCACCACCACCACCCCATGGCTTCCCACACTTGGTGTCCATACGTTTGTCCTCTACCTCTGTGTCTCTATTTCTTCCCTGCAAACCAGTTCATCTGTACCATTTTTTAGGTTCCACCTATATGCATTAATATACAATATTTGTTTTCCTCTTTCTGACTTACTTCATTCTGTATGACAGTCTCTAGATCCATCGATGTCTCTACAAATGACCCAGTTTCATTCCTTTTTATGGCTGAGTAATATTCCATTTTATATATGTACCACATCTTTATCCATTCATCTGTCTGTGGGCATTTAGGTTGCTTGCATTACCTGGCTATTGTAAATAGTGCTGCAATGAACATTGTGGTGAATGTGCCTTTTTGATTTATGGTTTTCTCTGGGTATATGCCCAGAAGTGGGATTGCTGGATCAGATAGTAATTCTCTTTCTAGTTTTTTAAAGGAAACTCCATACTGTTCTCCATAGTGTCTGTATCAATTTACATCCCCACCAATAGTGGAAGAGGGCTCCTTTTGTCCACACCCTCCCCAGAATTTGTTGTTTGTAGATTTTCTGATGATGCCAATTCTAACAGGTGTGAGGTGATACCTCATTGTAGTTTTGATTTGCATTTCCCTAATAATTAGTGCTGTTGAGCAGCTTTTCATGTGCGTCTTGGCCATCTCTTTGTCTTCTTTGAAGAAAGGTCTCTTTAGATCTTCTGCCCATTTTTGTATTGGGTTGTTTGTTTTTTTAATATTAAGCTGCATGAGCTGTTTATAGATATTGGAGATTAAACCTTTGTCCATTGATTCGTTTGCAACGATTTTCGCCCATTCTGAGGGATGCCTTTTTCCATTCCCGTTTTTTTAACAAAAAAGGAAAGAAAGAAAAAGAAGCAGAACACTAATGTGCGTAAAATATGCCTTTTGAAATGGTCGTTTTGAAATATGGACGTCCTTTGAATTTTTTGGTCGATATGTGATTCCAGGATTCGTTTTCAGGGCAGGTGTCATTTACAGGCCTGCAATGATTTTGAATATCAACTGACCATTAGCGCTGGGATTAAAGCTGCTGTTGCGTGAAACGGCCACAAGGTGGCAGCAGTCCTCCCTTACCAAATCTGGTTACTAGAGCAACAGAGCCTCAATGGAAGTCGTGTTCTAGATTGGAATTTAGAATGGAATGTGCCAGGAGAAAGCCCCTCAAGTTTGTCTCACTACTTCTTGTTCGTGTTTTTAATTTTTTTTTTATTTTCTATTACAGCAAGTTTGATTACAATGTTTGGCTTGTTGTAGGTTTGGAAGATGTGGTTCTTTTACACATATAGAGATGTCTGTTCTTCCTGCGATCCTTTTCCCATGTACGCTAGGACAGAATGTTGAGTAGTCTTCTCTTGGTATTCCGTAGGTCTTTGGTGATTATATATGTCACCTGTGTTTGATTATGTGTGTTAACCCCGATATCGTAATGAAACCAATCCTCACACCTTTCCATTGGTGAACCATAAGTTTGTTTAATGAATCTGTGATTGCCCTTCTCCGTGGAAATATCTGCCCTGGTATCCATTTTTAGGTAACACCTATAAGTGATATGATACGATATGTGTCTTTCACTTTCTGACTTACTACAAGTCACGTGATTACCTCTAGACTCAACTACGGGGCTGCAAATGGCATTGTGTCCTTTTTTTCCTTGGCTTCTATTCTGCCTTAGCGAGGTCCATTTTCAACAATGTGATTCCCTGAGGGTTGTGGATTAGCTGACCTGGGCAGCCTTACCCTGCTGGCCGGCCCTCCCCAGGTGTGCCTGGTTGAGGTCAATAGAAACAGCGCTCCAGGCAGCAATAGCCCCTGAAGTTGTGCCTGACTCCATATTCTCTGCCCCGTCAGCAGTCTCGGGGCTGTGCTGGTGGGAGGGAGTGAGGGGCCAAGGCTTTGTTGGTGGCCCGGTGTGAGTGGGGCTCTGCTGGCCTTTCTGCAGGAGTTGCCAGGCTGCCACCTGTAAAGAAGAGGATGTGTCACCCATACCTTCCTCTGGAATTTCTCTCCGGACAGAGGTGAGGAAGGAAAAAAGCAGTGGGGGCCGGGACAGGAGGGGTATCTCAGGCAGGGCAATAGAAAGCTTCCAGAACAGCGCCCGGGGCCAGGACCATCCTGGCTGGCCTGCAGGCACCAAGTTGGCCTGCGTGCTGTCGCTGGTGTGGCTCCACGGCCCTTCCTCTAGGCTTTCAAGCCCTTGTACATATTCAGGTGTTTTACCTGGGAAGGGTGGGAACAGTTCAGCAGCAGCTGGCCTGGGGCTCAGCTCACTTTTACTCACAGATGCCTCAGCATGGTCCCCCAGCTTTGCAATGAGGACGCTCCTTGCATGGGGGGTGGGTTTCTGGCTGTATGGGAGGTGATTCCCCACCTCTGACCAATTTCAGAATTGTTTACCGCTGGAGCAAGTGCCCTGACAGGGTTTCCCTCTGTATAACTGGTGGGTTCAGGTTTTTTTTTCTTTTATGGTTCAAGTTAGATTTGATTCCTCTTTTATGTATTTATAGATATAAGCATGGAAATAATTCATTCCTATAAATACATCTGTGTGAAGGGAAGAACTTTTTTCTGTTTTATTTTAAAAGTTTATTTTTTAAAATTTTGAAATTTAATTTTATTTATTTTTTTACAGCCGGTTATTATTAGTTATGTATTGTATGCATATACATGTATACAGGTCAATCCCAATCTCCCAACTCATCCCACCACCACCACCCCATGGCTTCCCACACTTGGTGTCCATACGTTTGTTCTCTACCTCTGTGTCTCTATTTCTTCCCTGCAAACCAGTTCATCTGTACCATTTTTTAGGTTCCACCTATATGCATTAATATACAATATTTGTTTTCCTCTTTCTGACTTACTTCATTCTGTATGACAGTCTCTAGATCCATCGATGTCTCTACAAATGACCCAGTTTCATTCCTTTTTATGGCTGAGTAATATTCCATTTTATATATGTACCACATCTTTATCCATTCATCTGTCTGTGGGCATTTAGGTTGCTTGCATTACCTGGCTATTGTAAATAGTGCTGCAATGAACATTGTGGTGGATGTGCGTTTTTGATTTATGGTTTTCTCTGGGTATATGCCCAGAAGTGGGATTGCTGGATCAGATGTTAATTCTATTTCTAGTTTTTTTAAGGAAACTCCATACTGTTCTCCATAGTGACTGTATCAATTTACATCCCCACCAATAGTGGAAGAGGGCTCCTTTTGTCCACACCCTCCCCAGAATTTGTTGTTTGTAGATTTTCTGATGATGCCGATTCTAACAGGTGTGAGGTGATACCTCATTGTAGTTTTGATTTGCATTTCTCTAATAATTAGTGCTGTTGAGCAGCTTTTCATGTGCGTCTTGGCCATCTCTGTGTCTTCTTTGAAGAAACGTCTCTTTAGATCTTCTGCCCATTTTTGTATTGGGTTGTTTGTTTTTTTAATATTAAGCTGCATGAGCTGTTTATAGATATTGGAGATTAAACCTTTGTCCATTGATTCGTTTGCAACGATTTTCGCCCATTCTGAGGGATGCCTTTTTCCATTCCCGTTTTTTTAACAAAAAAGGAAAGAAAGAAAAAGAAGCAGAACACTAATGTGTGTAAAATATGCCTTTTGAAATGGTCGTTTTGAAATATGGACGTCCTTTGAATTTTTTGGTCGATATGTGAACCCAGGATTCGTTTTCAGGGCAGGTGTGATTTACAGGCCTGCAATGATTTTGAATATCAACTGACCATTAGCGCTGGGATTAAAGCTGCTGTTGCGTGAAACGGCCACAAGGTGGCAGCAGTCCTCCCTTACCAAATCTGGTTACTAGAGTAACAGAGCCTCAATGGAAGTTGTGTTCTAGATTGGAATTTAGAATGGAATGTTCCAGGAGAAAGCCCCTCAAGTTTGTCTCACTACTTCTTGTTCGTGTTTTTAATTTTTTTTATTTTCTATTACAGCAAGTTTGATTACAATATTTGGCTTGTTGTAGGTGTGGAAGATGTGGTTCTTTTACACATATACAGATGTCTGTTCTTCCTGGGATCCTTTTCCCATGTACGTTAGGACAGAATGTTGAGTAGTCTTCTCTTGGTATTCCGTAGGTCTTTGGTGATTATATATGTCACCTGTGTTTGATTATGTCTGTTAATCCCGATATCGTAATGAAACCAATCCTCACACCTTTCCATTGGTGAACCATAAGTTTGTTTAATGAATCTGTGATTGCCCTTCTCCATGGAAATATCTGCCCTGGTATCCATTTTTAGGTAATACCTATAAGTGATATGATACGATATGTGTCTTTCACTTTCTGACTTACTCCAAGTCACGTGATTACCTCTAGACTCATCTACGGGGCTGCAAATAGCATTGTGTCCTTCTTTTCCTTGGCTTCTATTCTGCCTTAGCGAGGTCCATTTTCAACAATGTGATTCCCTGAGGGTTGTGGATTAGCTACCCTGGGCAGCCTTACCCTGCCGGCCGGCCCTCCCCAGGTGTGCCTGGTTGAGGTCAATAGAAACAGCGCTCCAGGCAGCAATAGCCCCTGAAGTTGTGCCTGACTCCATATTCTCTGCCCCGTCAGCAGTCTCGGGGCTGTGCTGGTGGGAGGGAGTGAGGGGCCAAGGCTTTGTTGGTGGCCCGGTGTGAGTGGGGCTCTGCTGGCCTTTCTGCAGGAGTTGCCAGGCTGCCACCTGTAAAGAAGAGGATGTGTCACCCATACATTCCGATGGAATTTCTCTCCGGAGAGAGGTGAGGAAGTAAAAAAACATTGGGTCCGGGACAGAGGGGTATCTCAGGCAGGGCAATAGAAAGCTTCCAGAACAGCACCCGGGGCCAGGACCATCCTGCCTCTCCTGCAGGCACCAAGTTGGCCTGCGTGCGGTCGCTGGTGTGGCTCCACGGCCCTTCCTCTAGGCTTTCAAGCCCTTGTACATATTCAGGTGTTTTACCTGGGAAGGGTGGGAACAGTTCAGCAGCAGCTGGCCTGAGGTTCAGCTCGCGTTTACTCACAAATGCCTCAGCACGGTCCCCCAGCTTTGCAATGAGGACGCTCCTTGCATGGGGGGTTGGTTTCTGGCTGTATGGGAGGTGATTCCCCACCTCTGACCAATTTCAGAATTGTTTACCGCTGGAGCAAGTGCCCTGATAGGGTTTCCCTCTGTATAACTGGTGGGTTCAGGTTTTATTTTTCTTTTATGGTTCAAGTGAGATTTGATTCCTGTTTTATGTATTTATAGATATAAGCATGGAAATAATTCATTCCTATAAATACATCTGTGTGAAGGGAAGAACTTTTTTCTGTTTTATTTATAAATTTTATTTTTTAAAATTTTGAAATTTAATTTTATTTATTTTTTTATACAGCCGGTTATTATTAGTTATGTATTTTATGCATATACATGTATACAGGTCAATCCCAATCTCCCAACTCATCCCACCACCACCACCCCATGGCTTCCCACACTTGGTGTCCATACGTTTGTGCTCTACCTCTGTGTCTCTATTTCTTCCCTGCAAACCAGTTCATCTGTACCATTTTTTAGGTTCCACCTATATGCATTAATATACAATATTTGTTTTCCTCTTTCTGACTTACTTCATTCTGTATGACAGTTCCTAGATCCATCGATGTCTCTACAAATGACCCAGTTTCATTCCTTTTTATGGCTGAGTAATATTCCATTTTATATATGTACCACATCTTTATCCATTCATCTGTCTGTGGGCATTTAGGTTGCTTGCATTACCTGGCTATTGTAAATAGTGCTGCAATGAACATTGTGATGAATGTGCCTTTTTGATTTATGGTTGTCTCTGGGTATATGCCCAGAAGTGGGATTGCTGGATCAGATGTTAATTCTATTTCTAGTTTTTTTAAGGAAACTCCATACTGTTCTCCATAGTGACTGTATCAATTTACATCCCCACCAATAGTGGAAGAGGGTTCCTTTTGTCCACACCCTCCCCAGAATTTGTTGTTTGTTGATTTTCTGAAGATGCCGATTCTAACAGGTGTGACGTGATACCTCATTGTAGTTTTGATTTGCATTTCTCTAATAATTAGTGCTGTTGAGCAGCTTTTCATGTGCGTCTTGGCCATCTCTGTGTCTTCTTTGAAGAAACGTCTCTTTAGATCTTCTGCCCATTTTTGTATTGGGTTGTTTGTTTTTTTAATATTAAGCTGCATGAGCTGTTTATAGATATTGGAGATTAAACCTTTGTCCATTGATTCGTTTGCAACGATTTTCGCCCATTCTGAGGGATGCCTTTTTCCATTCCCGTTTTTTTAACAAAAAAGGAAAGAAAGAAAAAGAAGCAGAACACTAATGTGCGTAAAATATGCCTTTTGAAATGGTCGTTTTGAAATATGGACGTCCTTTGAATTTTTTGGTCGATATGTGATTCCAGGATTCGTTTTCAGGGCAGGTGTCATTTACAGGCCTGCAATGATTTTGAATATCAACTGACCATTAGCGCTGGGATTAAAGCTGCTGTTGCGTGAAACGGCCACAAGGTGGCAGCAGTCCTCCCTTACCAAATCTGGTTACTAGAGCAACAGAGCCTCAATGGAAGTCGTGTTCTAGATTGGAATTTAGAATGGAATGTGCCAGGAGAAAGCCCCTCAAGTTTGTCTCACTACTTCTTGTTCGTGTTTTTAATTTTTTTTTTATTTTCTATTACAGCAAGTTTGATTACAATGTTTGGCTTGTTGTAGGTTTGGAAGATGTGGTTCTTTTACACATATAGAGATGTCTGTTCTTCCTGGGATCCTTTTCCCATGTACGCTAGGACAGAATGTTGAGTAGTCTTCTCTTGGTATTCCGTAGGTCTTTGGTGATTATATATGTCACCTGTGTTTGATTATGTCTGTTAACCCCGATATCGTAATGAAACCAATCCTCACACCTTTCCATTGGTGAACCATAAGTTTGTTTAATGAATCTGTGATTGCCCTTCTCCGTGGAAATATCTGCCCTGGTATCCATTTTTAGTTAATACCTATAAGTGATATGATACGATATGTGTCTTTCACTTTCTGACTTACTCCAAGTCACGTGATAACCTCTAGACTCATCTATGGGGCTGCAAATGGCATTGTGTCCTTTTTTTCCTTGGCTTCTATTCTGCCTTAGCGAGGTCCATTTTCAACAATGTGATTCCCTGAGGGTTGTGGATTAGCTGACCTGGGCGGCCTTACCCTGCTGGCCGGCCCTCCCCAGGTGTGCCTGGTTGAGGTCAATATAAACAGCGCTCCAGGCAGCAATAGCCCCTGAAGTTGTGCCTGACTCCATATTCTCTGCCCCGTCAGCAGTCTCGGGGCTGTGCTGGTGGGAGGGAGTGAGGGGCCAAGGCTTTGTTGGTGGCGTGGTGTGAGTGGGGATCTGCTGGCCTTTCTGCAGGAGTTGCCAGGCTGCCACCTGTAAAGAAGAGGATGTGTCACCCATACCTTCCGCTGGAATTTCTCTCCGGACAGAGGTGAGGAAGGAAAAAAGCAGTGGGTGCCGGGACAGGAGGGGTATCTCAGGCAGGGCAATAGAAAGCTTCCAGAAGAGCGCCCGGGGCCAGGACCATCCTGGCTGGCCTGCAGGCACCAAGTTGGCCTGCGTGCTGTCGCTGGTGTGGCTCCACGGCCCTTCCTCTAGGCTTTCAAGCCCTTGTACATATTCAGGTGTTTTACCTGGGAAGGGTGGGAACAGTTCAGCAGCAGCTGGCCTGGGGCTCAGCTCACTTTTACTCACAGATGCCTCAGCATGGTCCCCCAGCTTTGCAATGAGGACGCTCCTTGCATGGGGGGTGGGTTTCTGGCTGTATGGGAGGTGATTCCCCACCTCTGACCAATTTCAGAATTGTTTACCGCTGGAGCAAGTGCCCTGCTAGGGTTTCCCTCTGTATAACTGGATGGTTCAGGTTTTTTTTTTCTTTTATGGTTCAAGTTAGATTTGATTCCTCTTTTATGTATTTATAGATATAAGCATGGAAATAATTCATTCCTATAAATACATCTGTGTGAAGGGAAGAACTTTTTTCTGTTTTATTTTAAAAGTTTATTTTTTAAAATTTTGAAATTTAATTTTATTTATTTTTTTATACAGCCGGTTATTATTAGTTATGTATTGTATGCATATACATGTATACAGGTCAATCCCAATCTCCCAACTCATCCCACCACCACCACCCCATGGCTTCCCACACTTGGTGTCCATACGTTTGTTCTCTACCTCTGTGTCTCTATTTCTTCCCTGCAAACCAGTTCATCTGTACCATTTTTTAGGTTCCACCTATATGCATTAATATACAATATTTGTTTTCCTCTTTCTGACTTACTTCATTCTGTATGACAGTCTCTAGATCCATCGATGTCTCTACAAATGACCCAGTTTCATTCCTTTTTATGGCTGAGTAATATTCCATTTTATATATGTACCACATCTTTATCCATTCATCTGTCTGTGGGCATTTAGGTTGCTTGCATTACCTGGCTATTGTAAATAGTGCTGCAATGAACATTGTGGTGGATGTGCGTTTTTGATTTATGGTTGTCTCTGGGTATGTGCCCAGAAGTGGGATTGCTGGATCAGATGTTAATTCTATTTCTAGTTTTTTTAAGGAAACTCCATACTGTTCTCCATAGTGACTGTATCAATTTACATCCCCACCAATAGTGGAAGAGGGCTCCTTTTGTCCACACCCTCCCCAGAATTTGTTGTTTGTAGATTTTCTGATGATGCCGATTCTAACAGGTGTGAGGTGATACCTCATTGTAGTTTTGATTTGCATTTCTCTAATAATTAGTGCTGTTGAGCAGCTTTTCATGTGCGTCTTGGCCATCTCTGTGTCTTCTTTGAAGAAACGTCTCTTTAGATCTTCTGCCCATTTTTGTATTGGGTTGTTTGTTTTTTTAATATTAAGCTGCATGAGCTGTTTATAGATATTGGAGATTAAACCTTTGTCCATTGATTCGTTTGCAACGATTTTCGCCCATTCTGAGGGATGCCTTTTTCCATTCCCGTTTTTTTAACAAAAAAGGAAAGAAAGAAAAAGAAGCAGAACACTAATGTGCGTAAAATATGCCTTTTGAAATGGTCGTTTTGAAATATGGACGTCCTTTGAATTTTTTGGTCGATATGTGCACCCAGGATTCGTTTTCAGGGCAGGTGTCATTTACAGGCCTGCAATGATTTTGAATATCAACTGACCATTAGCGCTGGGATTAAAGCTGCTGTTGCGTGAAACGGCCACAAGGTGGCAGCAGTCCTCCCTTACCAAATCTGGTTACTAGAGCAACAGAGCCTCAATGGAAGTTGTGTTCTAGATTGAAATTTAGAATGGAATGTGCCAGGAGAAAGCCCCTCAAGTTTGTCTCACTACTTCTTGTTCGTGTTTTTAATTTTTTTTTATTTTCTATTACAGCAAGTTTGATTACAATGTTTGGCTTGTTGTAGGTGTGGAAGATGTGGTTCTTTTACACATATACAGATGTCTGTTCTTCCTGCGATCCTTTTCCCATGTACGTTAGGACAGAATGTTGAGTAGTCTTCTCTTGGTATTCCGTAGGTCTTTGGTGATTATATATGTCACCTGTGTTTGATTATGTCTGTTAACCCCGATATCGTAATGAAACCAATCCTCACACCTTTCCATTGGTGAACCATAAGTTTGTTTAATGAATCTGTGATTGCCCTTCTCCGTGGAAATATCTGCCCTGGTATCCATTTTTAGGTAATACCTATAAGTGATATGATACGATATGTGTCTTTCACTTTCTGACTTACTCCAAGTCACGTGATTACCTCTAGACTCATCTACGGGGCTGCAAATGGCATTGTGTCCTTTTTTTCCTTGGCTTCTATTCTGCCTTAGCGAGGTCCATTTTCAACAATGTGATTCCCTGAGGGTTGTGGATTAGCTAACCTGGGCAGCCTTACCCTGCCGGCCGGCCCTCCTCAGGTGTGCCTGGTTGAGGTCAATAGAAACAGCGCTCCAGGCAGCAATAGCCCCTGAAGTTGTGCCTGACTCCATATTCTCTGCCCCGTCAGCAGTCTCGGGGCTGTGCTGGTGGGAGGGAGTGAGGGGCCAAGGCTTTGTTGGTGGCCCGGTGTGAGTGGGGCTCTGCTGGCCTTTCTGCAGGAGTTGCCAGGCTGCCACCTGTAAAGAAGAGGATGTGTCACCCATACCTTCCGATGGAATTTCTCTCCGGAGAGAGGTGAGGAAGTTAAAAAACAGTGGGGGCCGGGACAGAGGGGTATCTCAGGCAGGGCAATAGAAAGCTTTCAGAACAGCACCCAGGGCCAGGACCATCCTGGCTGTCCTGCAGGCACCAAGTTGGCCTGCGTGCGGTCGCTGGTGTGGCTCCACGGCCCTTCCTCTAGGCTTTCAAGCCCTTGTACATATTCAGGTGTTTTACCTGGGAAGGGTGGGAACAGTTCAGCAGCAGCTGGCCTGAGTTTCAGCTCACGTTTACTCACAGATGCCTCAGCACGGTCCCCCAGCTTTGCAATGAGGACGCTCCTTGCATGGGGGGTGGGTTGCTGGCTGTATGGGAGGTGATTCCCCACCTCTGACCAATTTCAGAATTGTTTACCGCTGGAGCAAGTGCCCTGATAGGGTTTCCCTCTGTATAACTGGTGGGTTCAGGTTTTTTTTTTTCTTTTATGGTTCAAGTGAGATTTGATTCCTGTTTTATGTATTTATAGATATAAGCATGGAAATAATTCATTCCTATAAATACATCTGTGTAAAGGGAAGAACTTTTTTCTGTTTTATTTTAAAATTTTATTTTTAAAAATTTTGAAATTTAATTTTATTTATTTTTTTTACAGCCGGTTATTATTAGTTATGTATTTTATGCATATACATGTATACAGGTCAATCCCAATCTCCCAACTCATCCCACCACCACCACCCCATGGCTTCCCACACTTGGTGTCCATACGTTTGTCCTCTACCTCTGTGTCTCTATTTCTTCCCTGCAAACCAGTTCATCTGTACCATTTTTTAGGTTCCACCTATAGGCATTAATATACAATATTTGTTTTCCTCTTTCTGACTTACTTCATTCTGTATGACAGTCTCTAGATCCATCGATGTCTCTACAAATGACCCAGTTTCATTCCTTTTTATGGCTGAGTAATATTCCATTTTATATATGTACCACATCTTTATCCATTCATCTGTCTGTGGGCATTTAGGTTGCTTGCATTACCTGGCTATTGTAAATAGTGCTGCAATGAACATTGTGGTGAATGTGCCTTTTTGATTTATGGTTTTCTCTGGGTATATGCCCAGAAGTGGGATTGCTGGATCAGATGGTAATTCTCTTTCTAGTTTTTTAAAGGAAACTCCATACTGTTCTCCATAGTGTCTGTATCAATTTACATCCCCACCAATAGTGGAAGAGGGCTCCTTTTGTCCACACCCTCCCCAGAATTTGTTGTTTGTAGATTTTCTGATGATGCCAATTCTAACAGGTGTGAGGTGATACCTCATTGTAGTTTTGATTTGCATTTCCCTAATAATTAGTGCTGTTGAACAGCTTTTCATGTGCGTCTTGGCCATCTCTGTGTCTTCTTTGAAGAAACGTCTCTTTAGATCTTCTGCCCATTTTTGTATTGGGTTGTTTGTTTTTTTAATATTAAGCTGCATGAGCTGTTTATAGATATTGGAGATTAAACCTTTGTCCATTGATTCGTTTGCAACGATTTTCGCCCATTCTGAGGGATGCCTTTTTCCATTCCCGTTTTTTTAACAAAAAAGGAAAGAAAGAAAAAGAAGCAGAACACTAATGTGCGTAAAATATGCCTTTTGAAATGGTCGTTTTGAAATATGGACGTCCTTTGAATTTTTTGGTCGATATGTGATTCCAGGATTCGTTTTCAGGGCAGGTGTCATTTACAGGCCTGCAATGATTTTGAATATCAACTGACCATTAGCGCTGGGATTAAAGCTGCTGTTGCGTGAAACGGCCACAAGGTGGCAGCAGTCCTCCCTTACCAAATCTGGTTACTAGAGCAACAGAGCCTCAATGGAAGTCGTGTTCTAGATTGGAATTTAGAATGGAATGTGCCAGGAGAAAGCCCCTCAAGTTTGTCTCACTACTTCTTGTTCGTGTTTTTAATTTTTTTTTTATTTTCTATTACAGCAAGTTTGATTACAATGTTTGGCTTGTTGTAGGTTTGGAAGATGTGGTTCTTTTACACATACAGAGATGTCTGTTCTTCCTGGGATCCTTTTCCCATGTACGCTAGGACAGAATGTTGAGTAGTCTTCTCTTGGTATTCCGTAGGTCTTTGGTGATTATATATGTCACCTGTGTTTGATTATGTCTGTTAACCCCGATATCGTAATGAAACCAATCCTCACACCTTTCCATTGGTGAACCATAAGTTTGTTTAATGAATCTGTGATTGCCCTTCTCCGTGGAAATATCTGCCCTGGTATCCATTTTTAGGTAACACCTATAAGTGATATGATACGATATGTGTCTTTCACTTTCTGACTTACTACAAGTCACGTGATTACCTCTAGACTCATCTACGGGGCTGCAAATGGCATTGTGTCCTTTTTTTCCTTGGCTTCTATTCTGCCTTAGCGAGGTCCATTTTCAACAATGTGATTCCCTGAGGGTTGTGGATTAGCTGACCTGGGCGGCCTTACCCTGCTGGCAGGCCCTCCCCAGGTGTGCCTGGTTGAGGTCAATAGAAACAGCGCTCCAGGCAGCAATAGCCCCTGAAGTTGTGCCTGACTCCATATTCTCTGCCCCGTCAGCAGTCTCGGGGCTGTGCTGGTGGGAGGGAGTGAGGGGCCAAGGCTTTGTTGGTGGCCCGGTGTGAGTGGGGCTCTGCTGGCCTTTCTGCAGGAGTTGCCAGGCTGCCACCTGTAAAGAAGAGGATGTGTCACCCATACCTTCCTCTGGAATTTCTCTCCGGACAGAGGTGAGGAAGGAAAAAAGCAGTGGGGGCCGGGACAGGAGGGGTATCTCAGGCAGGGCAATAGAAAGCTTCCAGAACAGCGCCCGGGGCCAGGACCATCCTGGCTGGCCTGCAGGCACCAAGTTGGCCTGCGTGCTGTCGCTGGTGTGGCTCCACGGCCCTTCCTCTAGGCTTTCAAGCCCTTGTACATATTCAGGTGTTTTACCTGGGAAGGGTGGGAACAGTTCAGCAGCAGCTGGCCTGGGGCTCAGCTCACTT
This sequence comes from Mesoplodon densirostris, assembly GCF_025265405.1. Lineage (NCBI taxonomy): Eukaryota > Metazoa > Chordata > Mammalia > Artiodactyla > Ziphiidae > Mesoplodon > Mesoplodon densirostris. Next base: position 243,715,294 of record NC_082661.1, read on the forward strand.
TTACTCACAGATGCCTCAGCATGGTCCCCCAGCTTTGCAATGAGGACGCTCCTTGCATGGGGGGTGGGTTTCTGGCTGTATGGGAGGTGATTCCCCACCTCTGACCAATTTCAGAATTGTTTACCGCTGGAGCAAGTGCCCTGACAGGGTTTCCCTCTGTATAACTGGTGGGTTCAGGTTTTTTTTTCTTTTATGGTTCAAGTTAGATTTGATTCCTCTTTTATGTATTTATAGATATAAGCATGGAAATAATTCATTCCTATAAATACATCTGTGTGAAGGGAAGAACTTTTTTCTGTTTTATTTTAAAAGTTTATTTTTTAAAATTTTGAAATTTAATTTTATTTATTTTTTTATACAGCCGGTTATTATTAGTTATGTATTGTATGCATATACATGTATACAGGTCAATCCCAATCTCCCAACTCATCCCACCACCACCACCCCATGGCTTCCCACACTTGGTGTCCATACGTTTGTTCTCTACCTCTGTGTCTCTATTTCTTCCCTGCAAACCAGTTCATCTGTACCATTTTTTAGGTTCCACCTATATGCATTAATATACAATATTTGTTTTCCTCTTTCTGACTTACTTCATTCTGTATGACAGTCTCTAGATCCATCGATGTCTCTACAAATGACCCAGTTTCATTCCTTTTTATGGCTGAGTAATATTCCATTTTATATATGTACCACATCTTTATCCATTCATCTGTCTGTGGGCATTTAGGTTGCTTGCATTACCTGGCTATTGTAAATAGTGCTGCAATGAACATTGTGGTGAATGTGCCTTTTTGATTTATGGTTTTCTCTGGGTATATGCCCAGAAGTGGGATTGCGGGATCAGATGGTAATTCTATTTCTAGTTTTGTTAAGGAAACTCCATACTGTTCTCCATAGTGACTGTATCAATTTACATCCCCACCAATAGTGGAAGAGGGCTCCTTTTGTCCACACCCTCCCCAGAATTTGTTGTTTGTAGATTTTCTGATGATGCCGATTCTAACAGGTGTGAGGTGATACCTCATTGTAGTTTTGATTTGCATTTCTCTAATAATTAGTGCTGTTGAGCAGCTTTTCATGTGCGTCTTGGCCATCTCTGTGTCTTCTTTGAAGAAACGTCTCTTTAGATCTTCTGCCCATTTTTGTATTGGGTTGTTTGTTTTTTTAATATTAAGCTGCATGAGCTGTTTATAGATATTGGAGATTAAACCTTTGTCCATTGATTCGTTTGCAACGATTTTCGCCCATTCTGAGGGATGCCTTTTTCCATTCCCGTTTTTTTAACAAAAAAGGAAAGAAAGAAAAAGAAGCAGAACACTAATGTGTGTAAAATATGCCTTTTGAAATGGTCGTTTTGAAATATGGACGTCCTTTGAATTTTTTGGTCGATATGTGAACCCAGGATTCGTTTTCAGGGCAGGTGTCATTTACAGGCCTGCAATGATTTTGAATATCAACTGACCATTAGCGCTGGGATTAAAGCTGCTGTTGCGTGAAACGGCCACAAGGTGGCAGCAGTCCTCCCTTACCAAATCTGGTTACTAGAGTAACAGAGCCTCAATGGAAGTTGTGTTCTAGATTGGAATTTAGAATGGAATGTGCCAGGAGAAAGCCCCTCAAGTTTGTCTCACTACTTCTTGTTCGTGTTTTTAATTTTTTTTATTTTCTATTACAGCAAGTTTGATTACAATATTTGGCTTGTTGTAGGTGTGGAAGATGTGGTTCTTTTACACATATACAGATGTCTGTTCTTCCTGGGATCCTTTTCCCATGTACGTTAGGACAGAATGTTGAGTAGTCTTCTCTTGGTATTCCGTAGGTCTTTGGTGATTATATATGTCACCTGTGTTTGATTATGTCTGTTAACCCCGATATCGTAATGAAACCAATCCTCACACCTCTCCATTGGTGAACCATACGTTTGTTTAATGAATCTGTGATTGCCCTTCTCCGTGGAAATATCTGCCCTGGTATCTATTTTTAGGTAACACCTATAAGTGATATGATACGATATGTGTCTTTCACTTTCTGACTTACTCCAAGTCACGTGATTACCTCTAGACTCAACTACGGGGCTGCAAATGGCATTGTGTCCTTTTTTTCCTTGGCTTCTATTCTGCCTCAGCGAGGTCCATTTTCAACAATGTGATTCCCTGAGGGTTGTGGATTAGCTGACCTGGGCAGCCTTACCCTGCTGGCCGGCCCTCTCCAGGTGTGCCTGGTTGAGGTCAATAGAAACAGCGCTACAGGCAGCAATAGCCCCTGAAGTTGTGCCTGACTCCATATTCTCTGCCCCGTCAGCAGTCTCGGGGCTGTGCTGGTGGGAGGGAGTGAGGGGCCAAGGCTTTGTTGGTGGCCCGGTGTGAGTGGGGCTCTGCTGGCCTTTCTGCAGGAGTTGCCAGGCTGCCACCTGTAAAGAAGAGGATGTGTCACCCATACCTTCCGCTGGAATTTCTCTCCGGACAGAGGTGAGGAAGGAAAAAAGCAGTGGGGGCCGGGACAGGAGGGGTATCTCAGGCAGGGCAATAGAAAGCTTCCAGAAGAGCGCCCGGGGCCAGGACCATCCTGGCTGGCCTGCAGGCACCAAGTTGGCCTGCGTGCTGTCGCTGGTGTGGCTCCACGGCCCTTCCTCTAGGCTTTCAAGCCCTTGTACATATTCAGGTGTTTTACCTGGGAAGGGTGGGAACAGTTCAGCAGCAGCTGGCCTGGGGCTCAGGTCACGTTTACTCACAGATGCCTCAGCATGGTCCCCCAGCTTTGCAATGAGGACGCTCCTTGCATGGGGGGTGGGTTTCTGGCTGTATGGGAGGTGATTCCCCACCTCTGACCAATTTCAGAATTGTTTACGGCTGGAGCAAGTGCCCTGACAGGGTTTCCCTCTGTATAACTTGTGGGTTCAGGTTTTTTTTTCTTTTATGTTTCAAGTGAGATTTGATTCCTCTTTTATGTATTTATAAATATAAGCATGGAAATAATTCATTCCTATAAATACATCTGTGTGAAGGGAACAACTTTTTTCTGTTTTATTTTAAAAGTTTATTTTTTAAAATTTTGAAATTTAATTTTATTTATTTTTTTATACAGCCGGTTATTATTAGTTATGTATTTTATGCATATACATGTATACAGGTCAATCCCAATCTCCCAACTCATCCCACCACCACCACCCCATGGCTTCCCACACTTGGTGTCCATACGTTTGTGCTCTACCTCTGTGTCTCTATTTCTTCCCTGCAAACCAGTTCATCTGTACCATTTTTTAGGTTCCACCTATATGCATTAATATACAATATTTGTTTTCCTCTTTCTGACTTACTTCATTCTGTATGACAGTTCCTAGATCCATCGATGTCTCTACAAATGACCCAGTTTCATTCCTTTTTATGGCTGAGTAATATTCCATTTTATATATGTACCACATCTTTATCCATTCATCTGTCTGTGGGCATTTAGGTTGCTTGCATTACCTGGCTATTGTAAATAGTGCTGCAATGATCATTGTGGTGGATGTGCGTTTTTGATTTATGGTTGTCTCTGGGTATGTGCCCAGAAGTGGGATTGCTGGATCAGATGGTAATTCTATTTCTAGTTTTTTTAAGGAAACTCCATACTGTTCTCCATAGTGACTGTATCAATTTACATCCCCACCAATAGTGGAAGAGGGCTCCTTTTGTCCACACCCTCCCCAGAATTTGTTGTTTGTAGATTTTCTGATGATGCCGATTCTAACAGGTGTGAGGTGATACCTCATTGTAGTTTTGATTTGCATTTCTCTAATAATTAGTGCTGTTGAGCAGCTTTTCATGTGCGTCTTGGCCATCTCTGTGTCTTCTTTGAAGAAACGTCTCTTTAGATCTTCTGCCCATTTTTGTATTGGGTTGTTTGTTTTTTTAATATTAAGCTGCATGAGCTGTTTATAGATAGTGGAGATTAAACCTTTGTCCATTGATTCGTTTGCAACGATTTTCGCCCATTCTGAGGGATGCCTTTTTCCATTCCCGTTTTTTTAACAAAAAAGGAAAGAAAGAAAAAGAAGCAGAACACTAATGTGCGTAAAATATGCCTTTTGAAATGGTCGTTTTGAAATATGGACGTCCTTTGAATTTTTTGGTCGATATGTGAACCCAGGATTCGTTTTCAGGGCAGGTGTCATTTACAGGCCTGCAATGATTTTGAATATCAACTGACCATTAGCGCTGGGATTAAAGCTGCTGTTGCGTGAAAGGGCCACAAGGTGGCAGCAGTCCTCCCTTACCAAATCTGGTTACTAGAGCAACAGAGCCTCAATGGAAGTTGTGTTCTAGATTGGAATTTAGAATGGAATGTGCCAGGAGAAAGCCCCTCAAGTTTGTCTCACTACTTCTTGTTCGTGTTTTTAATTTTTTTTTATTTTCTATTACAGCAAGTTTGATTACAATGTTTGGCTTGTTGTAGGTGTGGAAGATGTGGTTCTTTTACACATATACAGATGTCTGTTCTTCCTGCGATCCTTTTCCCATGTACGTTAGGACAGAATGTTGAGTAGTCTTCTCTTGGTATTCCGTAGGTCTTTGGTGATTATATATGTCACCTGTGTTTGATTATGTCTGTTAACCCCGATATCGTAATGAAACCAATCCTCACACCTTTCCATTGGTGAACCATAAGTTTGTTTAATGAATCTGTGATTGCCCTTCTCCGTGGAAATATCTGCCCTGGTATCCATTTTTAGGTAATACCTATAAGTGATATGATACGATATGTGTCTTTCACTTTCTGACTTACTCCAAGTCACGTGATTACCTCTAGACTCATCTACGGGGCTGCAAATGGCATTGTGTCCTTTTTTTCCTTGGCTTCTATTCTGCCTTAGCGAGGTCCATTTTCAACAATGTGATTCCCTGAGGGTTGTGGATTAGCTAACCTGGGCAGCCTTACCCTGCCGGCCGGCCCTCCCCAGGTGTGCCTGGTTGAGGTCAATAGAAACAGCGCTCCAGGCAGCAATAGCCCCTGAAGTTGTGCCTGACTCCATATTCTCTGCCCCGTCAGCAGTCTCGGGGCTGTGCTGGTGGGAGGGAGTGAGGGGCCAAGGCTTTGTTGGTGGCCCGGTGTGAGTGGGGCTCTGCTGGCCTTTCTGCAGGAGTTGCCAGGCTGCCACCTGTAAAGAAGAGAATGTGTCACCCATACCTTCCGATGGAATTTCTCTCCGGAGAGAGGTGAGGAAGTAAAAAACAGTGGGGGCCGGGACAGAGGGGTATCTCAGGCAGGGCAATAGAAAGCTTCCAGAACAGCACCCGGGGCCAGGACCATCCTGGCTGTCCTGCAGGCACCAAGTTGGCCTGCGTGCGGTCACTGGTGTGGCTCCACGGCCCTTCCTCTAGGCTTTCAAGCCCTTGTACATATTCAGGTGTTTTACCTGGGAAGGGTGGGAACAGTTCAGCAGCAGCTGGCCTGAGGTTCAGCTCACGTTTACTCACAAATGCCTCAGCACGGTCCCCCAGCTTTGCAATGAGGACGCTCCTTGCATGGGGGGTGGGTTGCTGGCTGTATGGGAGGTGATTCCCCACCTCTGACCAATTTCAGAATTGTTTACCGCTGGAGCAAGTGCCCTGATAGGGTTTCCCTCTGTATAACTGGTGGGTTCAGGTTTTTTTTTTCTTTTATGGTTCAAGTGAGATTTGATTCCTGTTTTATGTATTTATAGATATAAGCATGGAAATAATTCATTCCTATAAATACATCTGTGTAAAGGGAAGAACTTTTTTCTGTTTTATTTTAAAATTTTATTTTTTAAAATTTTGAAATTTAATTTTATTTATTTTTTTATACAGCCGGTTATTATTAGTTATGTATTTTATGCATATACATGTATACAGGTCAATCCCAATCTCCCAACTCATCCCACCACCACCACCCCATGGCTTCCCACACTTGGTGTCCATACGTTTGTTCTCTACCTCTGTGTCTCTATTTCTTCCCTGCAAACCAGTTCATCTGTACCATTTTTTAGGTTCCACCTATATGCATTAATATACAATATTTGTTTTCCTCTTTCTGACTTACTTCATTCTGTATGACAGTCTCTAGATCCATCGATGTCTCTACAAATGACCCAGTTTCATTCCTTTTTATGGCTGAGTAATATTCCATTTTATATATGTACCACATCTTTATCCATTCATCTGTCTGTGGGCATTTAGGTTGCTTGCATTACCTGGCTATTGTAAATAGTGCTGCAATGAACATTGTGGTGAATGTGCCTTTTTGATTTATGGTTTTCTCTGGGTATATGCCCAGAAGTGGGATTGCTGGATCAGATGGTAATTCTCTTTCTAGTTTTTTAAAGGAAACTCCATACTGTTCTCCATAGTGTCTGTATCAATTTACATCCCCACCAATAGTGGAAGAGGGCTCCTTTTGTCCACACCCTCCCCAGAATTTGTTGTTTGTAGATTTTCTGATGATGCCGATTCTAACAGGTGTGAGGTGATACCTCATTGTAGTTTTGATTTGCATTTCCCTAATAATTAGTGCTGTTGAACAGCTTTTCATGTGCGTCTTGGCCATCTCTGTGTCTTCTTTGGAGAAACGTCTCTTTAGATCTTCTGCCCATTTTTGTATTGGGTTGTTTGTTTTTTTAATATTAAGCTGCATGAGCTGTTTATAGATATTGGAGATTAAACCTTTGTCCATTGATTCGTTTGCAACGATTTTCGCCCATTCTGAGGGATGCCTTTTTCCATTCCCGTTTTTTTAACAAAAAAGGAAAGAAAGAAAAAGAAGCAGAACACTAATGTGCGTAAAATATGCCTTTTGAAATGGTCGTTTTGAAATATGGACGTCCTTTGAATTTTTTGGTCGATATGTGATTCCAGGATTCGTTTTCAGGGCAGGTGTCATTTACAGGCCTGCAATGATTTTGAATATCAACTGACCATTAGCGCTGGGATTAAAGCTGCTGTTGCGTGAAACGGCCACAAGGTGGCAGCAGTCCTCCCTTACCAAATCTGGTTACTAGAGCAACAGAGCCTCAATGGAAGTCGTGTTCTAGATTGGAATTTAGAATGGAATGTGCCAGGAGAAAGCCCCTCAAGTTTGTCTCACTACTTCTTGTTCGTGTTTTTAATTTTTTTTTTATTTTCTATTACAGCAAGTTTGATTACAATGTTTGGCTTGTTGTAGGTTTGGAAGATGTGGTTCTTTTACACATATAGAGATGTCTGTTCTTCCTGGGATCCTTTTCCCATGTACGCTAGGACAGAATGTTGAGTAGTCTTCTCTTGGTATTCCGTAGGTCTTTGGTGATTATATATGTCACCTGTGTTTGATTATGTCTGTTAACCCCGATATCGTAATGAAACCAATCCTCACACCTTTCCATTGGTGAACCATAAGTTTGTTTAATGAATCTGTGATTGCCCTTCTCCGTGGAAATATCTGCCCTGGTATCCATTTTTAGGTAATACCTATAAGTGATATGATACGATATGTGTCTTTCACTTTCTGACTTACTACAAGTCACGTGATTACCTCTAGACTCAACTACGGGGCTGCAAAAGGCATTGTGTCCTTTTTTTCCTTGGCTTCTATTCTGCCTTAGCGAGGTCCATTTTCAACAATGTGATTCCCTGAGGGTTGTGGATTAGCTGACCTGGGCGGCCTTACCCTGCTGGCCGGCCCTCCCCAGGTGTGCCTGGTTGAGGTCAATATAAACAGCGCTCCAGGCAGCAATAGCCCCTGAAGTTGTGCCTGACTCCATATTCTCTGCCCCGTCAGCAGTCTCGGGGCTGTGCTGGTGGGAGGGAGTGAGGGGCCAAGGCTTTGTTGGTGGCCCGGTGTGAGTGGGGCTCTGCTGGCCTTTCTGCAGGAGTTGCCAGGCTGCCACCTGTAAAGAAGAGGATGTGTCACCCATACCTTCCGCTGGAATTTGGCTCCGGACAGAGGTGAGGAAGGAAAAAAGCAGTGGGTGCCGGGACAGGAGGGGTATCTCAGGCAGGGCAATAGAAAGCTTCCAGAACAGCGCCCGGGGCCAGGACCATCCTGGCTGGCCTGCAGGCACCAAGTTGGCCTGCGTGCTGTCGCTGGTGTGGCTCCACGGCCCTTCCTCTAGGCTTTCAAGCCCTTGTACATATTCAGGTGTTTTACCTGGGAAGGGTGGGAACAGTTCAGCAGCAGCTAGCCTGAGTTTCAGCTCACGTTTACTCACAAATGCCTCAGCACGGTCCCCCAGCTTTGCAATGAGGACGCTCCTTGCATGGGGGGTGGGTTGCTGGCTGTATGGGAGGTGATTCCCCACCTCTGACCAATTTCAGAATTGTTTACCGCTGGAGCAAGTGCCCTGATAGGGTTTCCCTCTGTATAACTGGTGGGTTCAGGTTTTTTTTTTCTTTTATGGTTCAAGTGAGATTTGATTCCTGTTTTATGTATTTATAGATATAAGCATGGAAATAATTCATTCCTATAAATACATCTGTGTAAAGGGAAGAACTTTTTTCTGTTTTATTTTAAAATTTTATTTTTAAAAATTTTGAAATTTAATTTTATTTATTTTTTTTACAGCCGGTTATTATTAGTTATGTATTTTATGCATATACATGTATACAGGTCAATCCCAATCTCCCAACTCATCCCACCACCACCACCCCATGGCTTCCCACACTTGGTGTCCATACGTTTGTTCTCTACCTCTGTGTCTCTATTTCTTCCCTGCAAACCAGTTCATCTGTACCATTTTTTAGGTTCCACCTATATGCATTAATATACAATATTTGTTTTCCTCTTTCTGACTTACTTCATTCTGTATGACAGTCTCTAGATCCATCGATGTCTCTACAAATGACCCAGTTTCATTCCTTTTTATGGCTGAGTAATATTCCATTTTATATATGTACCACATCTTTATCCATTCATCTGTCTGTGGGCATTTAGGTTGCTTGCATTACCTGGCTATTGTAAATAGTGCTGCAATGAACATTGTGGTGAATGTGCCTTTTTGATTTATGGTTTTCTCTGGGTATATGCCCAGAAGTGGGATTGCTGGATCAGATGGTAATTCTCTTTCTAGTTTTTTAAAGGAAACTCCATACTGTTCTCCATAGTGTCTGTATCAATTTACATCCCCACCAATAGTGGAAGAGGGCTCCTTTTGTCCACACCCTCCCCAGAATTTGTTGTTTGTAGATTTTCTGATGATGCCGATTCTAACAGGTGTGAGGTGATACCTCATTGTAGTTTTGATTTGCATTTCTCTAATAATTAGTGCTGTTGAGCAGCTTTTCATGTGCGTCTTGGCCATCTCTGTGTCTTCTTTGAAGAAACGTCTCTTTAGATCTTCTGCCCATTTTTGTATTGGGTTGTTTGTTTTTTTAATATTAAGCTGCATGAGCTGTTTATAGATAGTGGAGATTAAACCTTTGTCCATTGATTCGTTTGCAACGATTTTCGCCCATTCTGAGGGATGCCTTTTTCCATTCCCGTTTTTTTAACAAAAAAGGAAAGAAAGAAAAAGAAGCAGAACACTAATGTGCGTAAAATATGCCTTTTGAAATGGTCGTTTTGAAATATGGACGTCCTTTGAATTTTTTGGTCGATATGTGATTCCAGGATTCGTTTTCAGGGCAGGTGTCATTTACAGGCCTGCAATGATTTTGAATATCAACTGACCATTAGCGCTGGGATTAAAGCTGCTGTTGCGTGAAACGGCCACAAGGTGGCAGCAGTCCTCCCTTACCAAATCTGGTTACTAGAGCAACAGAGCCTCAATGGAAGTCGTGTTCTAGATTGGAATTTAGAATGGAATGTGCCAGGAGAAAGCCCCTCAAGTTTGTCTCACTACTTCTTGTTCGTGTTTTTAATTTTTTTTTTATTTTCTATTACAGCAAGTTTGATTACAATGTTTGGCTTGTTGTAGGTTTGGAAGATGTGGTTCTTTTACACATATAGAGATGTCTGTTCTTCCTGGGATCCTTTTCCCATGTACGCTAGGACAGAATGTTGAGTAGTCTTCTCTTGGTATTCCGTAGGTCTTTGGTGATTATATATGTCACCTGTGTTTGATTATGTCTGTTAACCCCGATATCGTAATGAAACCAATCCTCACACCTTTCCATTGGTGAACCATAAGTTTGTTTAATGAATCTGTGATTGCCCTTCTCCGTGGAAATATCTGCCCTGGTATCCATTTTTAGGTAATACCTATAAGTGATATGATACGATATGTGTCTTTCACTTTCTGACTTACTCCAAGTCACGTGATTACCTCTAGACTCATCTACGGGGCTGCAAATGGCATTGTGTCCTTTTTTTCCTTGGCTTCTATTCTGCCTTAGCGAGGTCCATTTTCAACAATGTGATTCCCTGAGGGTTGTGGATTAGCTAACCTGGGCAGCCTTACCCTGCCGGCCGGCCCTCCTCAGGTGTGCCTGGTTGAGGTCAATATAAACAGCGCTCCAGGCAGCAATAGCCCCTGAAGTTGTGCCTGACTCCATATTCTCTGCCCCGTCAGCAGTCTCGGGGCTGTGCTGGTGGGAGGGAGTGAGGGGCCAAGGCTTTGTTGGTGGCCCGGTGTGAGTGGGGCTCTGCTGGCCTTTCTGCAGGAGTTGCCAGGCTGCCACCTGTAAAGAAGAGGATGTGTCACCCATACCTTCCGATGGAATTTCTCTCCGGAGAGAGGTGAGGAAGTTAAAAAACAGTGGGGGCCGGGACAGAGGGGTATCTCAGGCAGGGCAATAGAAAGCTTCCAGAACAGCGCCCGGGGCCAGGACCATCCTGGCTGGCCTGCAGGCACCAAGTTGGCCTGCGTGCTGTTGCTGGTGTGGCTCCACGGCCCTTCCTCTAGGCTTTCAAGCCCTTGTACATATTCAGGTGTTTTACCTGGGAAGGGTGGGAACAGTTCAGCAGCAGCTGGCCTGGGGCTCAGCTCACTTTTACTCACAGATGCCTCAGCATGGTCCCCCAGCTTTGCAATGAGGACGCTCCTTGCATGGGGGGTGGGTTTCTGGCTGTATGGGAGGTGATTCCCCACCTCTGACCAATTTTAGAATTGTTTACCGCTGGAGCAAGTGCCCTGCTAGGGTTTCCCTCTGTATAACTGGTGGGTTCAGGTTTTTTTTTCTTTTATGGTTCAAGTTAGATTTGATTCCTCTTTTATGTATTTATAGATATAAGCATGGAAATAATTCATTCCTATAAATACATCTGTGTAAAGGGAAGAACTTTTTTCTGTTTTATTTTAAAATTTTATTTTTTAAAATTTTGAAATTTAATTTTATTTATTTTTTTATACAGCCGGTTATTATTAGTTATGTATTGTATGCATATACATGTATACAGGTCAATCCCAATCTCCCAACTCATCCCACCACCACCACCCCATGGCTTCCCACACTTGGTGTCCATACGTTTGTGCTCTACCTCTGTGTCTCTATTTCTTCCCTGCAAACCAGTTCATCTGTACCATTTTTTAGGTTCCACCTATATGCATTAATATACAATATTTGTTTTCCTCTTTCTGACTTACTTCATTCTGTATGACAGTCTCTAAATCTATCGATGCCTCTACAAATGACCCAGTTTCATTCCTTTTTATGGCTGAGTAATATTCCATTTTATATATGTACCACATCTTTATCCATTCATCTGTCTGTGGGCATTTAGGTGGCTTGCATTACCTGGCTATTGTAAATAGTGCTGCAATGAACATTGTGGTGAATGTGCCTGTTTGATTTATGGTTTTCTCTGGGTATATGCCCAGAAGTGGGATTGCTGGATCAGATGGTAATTCTCTTTCTAGTTTTTTAAAGGAAACTCCATACTGTTCTCCATAGTGTCTGTATCAATTTACATCCCCACCAATAGTGGAAGAGGGCTCCTTTTGTCCACACCCTCCCCAGAATTTGTTGTTTGTAGATTTTCTGATGATGCCAATTCTAACAGGTGTGAGGTGATACCTCATTGTAGTTTTGATTTGCATTTCCCTAATAATTAGTGCTGTTGAACAGCTTTTCATGTGCGTCTTGGCCATCTCTGTGTCTTCTTTGAAGAAACGTCTCTTTAGATCTTCTGCCCATTTTTGTATTGGGTTGTTTGTTTTTTTAATATTAAGCTGCATGAGCTGTTTATAGATATTGGAGATTAAACCTTTGTCCATTGATTCGTTTGCAACGATTTTCGCCCATTCTGAGGGATGCCTTTTTCCATTCCCGTTTTTTTAACAAAAAAGGAAAGAAAGAAAAAGAAGCAGAACACTAATGTGCGTAAAATATGCCTTTTGAAATGGTCGTTTTGAAATATGGACGTCCTTTGAATTTTTTGGTCGATATGTGATTCCAGGATTCGTTTTCAGGGCAGGTGTCATTTACAGGCCTGCAATGATTTTGAATATCAACTGACCATTAGCGCTGGGATTAAAGCTGCTGTTGCGTGAAACGGCCACAAGGTGGCAGCAGTCCTCCCTTACCAAATCTGGTTACTAGAGCAACAGAGCCTCAATGGAAGTCGTGTTCTAGATTGGAATTTAGAATGGAATGTGCCAGGAGAAAGCCCCTCAAGTTTGTCTCACTACTTCTTGTTCGTGTTTTTAATTTTTTTTTTTATTTTCTATTACAGCAAGTTTGATTACAATGTTTGGCTTGTTGTAGGTTTGGAAGATGTGGTTCTTTTACACATATAGAGATGTCTGTTCTTCCTGGGATCCTTTTCCCATGTACGCTAGGACAGAATGTTGAGTAGTCTTCTCTTGGTATTCCGTAGGTCTTTGGTGATTATATATGTCACCTGTGTTTGATTATGTCTGTTAACCCCGATATCGTAATGAAACCAATCCTCACACCTTTCCATTGGTGAACCATAAGTTTGTTTAATGAATCTGTGATTGCCCTTCTCCGTGGAAATATCTGCCCTGGTATCCATTTTTAGGTAATACCTATAAGTGATATGATACGATATGTGTCTTTCACTTTCTGACTTACTACAAGTCACGTGATTACCTCTAGACTCAACTACGGGGCTGCAAATGGCATTGTGTCCTTTTTTTCCTTGGCTTCTATTCTGCCTTAGCGAGGTCCATTTTCAACAATGTGATTCCCTGAGGGTTGTGGATTAGCTGACCTGGGCGGCCTTACCCTGCTGGCCGGCCCTCCCCAGGTGTGCCTGGTTGAGGTCAATATAAACAGCGCTCCAGGCAGCAATAGCCCCTGAAGTTGTGCCTGACTCCATATTCTCTGCCCCGTCAGCAGTCTCGGGGCTGTGCTGCTGGGAGGGAGTGAGGGGCCAAGGCTTTGTTGGTGGCCCGGTGTGAGTGGGGCTCTGCTGGCCTTTCTGCAGGAGTTGCCAGGCTGCCACCTGTAAAGAAGAGGATGTGTCACCCATACCTTCCGCTGGAATTTCTCTCCGGACAGAGGTGAGGAAGGAAAAAAGCAGTGGGTGCCGGGACAGGAGGGGTATCTCAGGCAGGGCAATAGAAAGCTTCCAGAACAGCGCCCGGGGCCAGGACCATCCTGGCTGGCCTGCAGGCACCAAGTTGGCCTGCGTGCTGTTGCTGGTGTGGCTCCACGGCCCTTCCTCTAGGCTTTCAAGCCCTTGTACATATTCAGGTGTTTTACCTGGGAAGGGTGGGAACAGTTCAGCAGCAGCTGGCCTGGGGCTCAGCTCACTTTTACTCACAGATGCCTCAGCATGGTCCCCCAGCTTTGCAATGAGGACGCTCCTTGCATGGGGGGTGGGTTTCTGGCTGTATGGGAGGTGATTCCCCACCTCTGACCAATTTCAGAATTGTTTACCGCTGGAGCAAGTGCCCTGCTAGGGTTTCCCTCTGTATAACTGGTGGGTTCAGGTTTTTTTTTCTTTTATGGTTCAAGTTAGATTTGATTCCTCTTTTATGTATTTATAGATATAAGCATGGAAATAATTCATTCCTATAAATACATCTGTGTAAAGGGAAGAACTTTTTTCTGTTTTATTTTAAAATTTTATTTTTTAAAATTTTGAAATTTAATTTTATTTATTTTTTTATACAGCCGGTTATTATTAGTTATGTATTGTATGCATATACATGTATACAGGTCAATCCCAATCTCCCAACTCATCCCACCACCACCACCCCATGGCTTCCCACACTTGGTGTCCATACGTTTGTGCTCTACCTCTGTGTCTCTATTTCTTCCCTGCAAACCAGTTCATCTGTACCATTTTTTAGGTTCCACCTATATGCATTAATATACAATATTTGTTTTCCTCTTTCTGACTTACTTCATTCTGTATGACAGTCTCTAAATCTATCGATGCCTCTACAAATGACCCAGTTTCATTCCTTTTTATGGCTGAGTAATATTCCATTTTATATATGTACCACATCTTTATCCATTCATCTGTCTGTGGGCATTTAGGTTGCTTGCATTACCTGGCTATTGTAAATAGTGCTGCAATGAACATTGTGGTGAATGTGCCTGTTTGATTTATGGTTTTCTCTGGGTATATGCCCAGAAGTGGGATTGCTGGATCAGATGGTAATTCTCTTTCTAGTTTTTTAAAGGAAACTCCATACTGTTCTCCATAGTGTCTGTATCAATTTACATCCCCACCAATAGTGGAAGAGGGCTCCTTTTGTCCACACCCTCCCCAGAATTTGTTGTTTGTAGATTTTCTGATGATGCCAATTCTAACAGGTGTGAGGTGATACCTCATTGTAGTTTTGATTTGCATTTCCCTAATAATTAGTGCTGTTGAACAGCTTTTCATGTGCGTCTTGGCCATCTCTGTGTCTTCTTTGAAGAAACGTCTCTTTAGATCTTCTGCCCATTTTTGTATTGGGTTGTTTGTTTTTTTAATATTAAGCTGCATGAGCTGTTTATAGATATTGGAGATTAAACCTTTGTCCATTGATTCGTTTGCAACGATTTTCGCCCATTCTGAGGGATGCCTTTTTCCATTCCCGTTTTTTTAACAAAAAAGGAAAGAAAGAAAAAGAAGCAGAACACTAATGTGCGTAAAATATGCCTTTTGAAATGGTCGTTTTGAAATATGGACGTCCTTTGAATTTTTTGGTCGATATGTGATTCCAGGATTCGTTTTCAGGGCAGGTGTCATTTACAGGCCTGCAATGATTTTGAATATCAACTGACCATTAGCGCTGGGATTAAAGCTGCTGTTGCGTGAAACGGCCACAAGGTGGCAGCAGTCCTCCCTTACCAAATCTGGTTACTAGAGCAACAGAGCCTCAATGGAAGTCGTGTTCTAGATTGGAATTTAGAATGGAATGTGCCAGGAGAAAGCCCCTCAAGTTTGTCTCACTACTTCTTGTTCGTGTTTTTAATTTTTTTTTTAATTTTCTATTACAGCAAGTTTGATTACAATGTTTGGCTTGTTGTAGGTTTGGAAGATGTGGTTCTTTTACACATATAGAGATGTCTGTTCTTCCTGGGATCCTTTTCCCATGTACGCTAGGACAGAATGTTGAGTAGTCTTCTCTTGGTATTCCGTAGGTCTTTGGTGATTATATATGTCACCTGTGTTTGATTATGTCTGTTAACCCCGATATCGTAATGAAACCAATCCTCACACCTTTCCATTGGTGAACCATAAGTTTGTTTAATGAATCTGTGATTGCCCTTCTCCGTGGAAATATCTGCCCTGGTATCCATTTTTAGGTAATACCTATAAGTGATATGATACGATATGTGTCTTTCACTTTCTGACTTACTCCAAGTCACGTGATTACCTCTAGACTCATCTACGGGGCTGCAAATGGCATTGTGTCCTTTTTTTCCTTGGCTTCTATTCTGCCTTAGCGAGGTCCATTTTCAACAATGTGATTCCCTGAGGGTTGTGGATTAGCTGACCTGGGCAGCCTTACCCTGCCGGCCGGCCCTCCCCAGGTGTGCCTGGTTGAGGTCAATATAAACAGCGCTCCAGGCAGCAATAGCCCCTGAAGTTGTGCCTGACTCCATATTCTCTGCCCCGTCAGCAGTCTCGGGTCTGTGCTGCTGGGAGGGAGTGAGAGGCCAAGGCTTTGTTGGTGGCCCGGTGTGAGTGGGGCTCTGCTGGCCTTTCTGCAGGAGTTGCCAGGCTGCCACCTGTTAAGAAGAGGATGTGTCACCCATACATTCCGATGGAATTTCTCTCCGGACAGAGGTGAGGAAGGAAAAAAGCAGTGGGGGCCGGGACAGGAGTGGTATCTCAGGCAGGGCAATAGAAAGCTTCCAGAAGAGCGCCCGGGGCCAGGACCATCCTGGCTGGCCTGCAGGCACCAAGTTGGCCTGCGTGCTGTCGCTGGTGTGGCTCCACGGCCCTTCCTCTAGGCTTTCAAGCCCTTGTACATATTCAGGTGTTTTACCTGGGAAGGGTGGGAACAGTTCAGCAGCAGCTGGCCTGGGGCTCAGCTCACTTTTACTCACAGATGCCTCAGCATGGTCCCCCAGCTTTGCAATGAGGACGCTCCTTGCATGAGGGGTGGGTTTCTGGCTGTATGGGAGGTGATTCCCCACCTCTGACCAATTTCAGAATTGTTTACCGCTGGAGCAAGTGCCCTGCTAGGGTTTCCCTCTGTATAACTGGTGGTTTCAGGTTTTTTTTTCTTTTATGGTTCAAGTTAGATTTGATTCCTCTTTTATGTATTTATAGATATAAGCATGGAAATAATTCATTCCTATAAATACATCTGTGTAAAGGGAAGAACTTTTTTCTGTTTTATTTTAAAATTTTATTTTTTAAAATTTTGAAATTTAATTTTATTTATTTTTTTATACAGCCGGTTATTATTAGTTATGTATTGTATGCATATACATGTATACAGGTCAATCCCAATCTCCCAACTCATCCCACCACCACCACCCCATGGCTTCCCACACTTGGTGTCCATACGTTTGTGCTCTACCTCTGTGTCTCTATTTCTTCCCTGCAAACCAGTTCATCTGTACCATTTTTTAGGTTCCACCTATATGCATTAATATACAATATTTGTTTTCCTCTTTCTGACTTACTTCATTCTGTATGACAGTCTCTAAATCTATCGATGCCTCTACAAATGACCCAGTTTCATTCCTTTTTATGGCTGAGTAATATTCCATTTTATATATGTACCACATCTTTATCCATTCATCTGTCTGTGGGCATTTAGGTTGCTTGCATTACCTAGCTATTGTAAATAGTGCTGCAATGAACATTGTGGTGAATGTGCCTTTTTGATTTATGGTTGTCTCTGGGTATATGCCCAGAAGTGGGATTGCTGGATCAGATGTTAATTCTATTTCTAGTTTTTTTAAGGAAACTCCATACTGTTCTCCATAGTGACTGTATCAATTTACATCCCCACCAATAGTGGAAGAGGGCTCCTTTTGTCCACACCCTCCCCAGAATTTGTTGTTTGTAGATTTTCTGATGATGCCGATTCTAACAGGTGTGAGGTGATACCTCATTGTAGTTTTGATTTGCATTTCTCTAATAATTAGTGCTGTTGAGCAGCTTTTCATGTGCGTCTTGGCCATCTCTGTGTCTTCTTTGAAGAAACGTCTCTTTAGATCTTCTGCCCATTTTTGTATTGGGTTGTTTGTTTTTTTAATATTAAGCTGCATGAGCTGTTTATAGATATTGGAGATTAAACCTTTGTCCATTGATTCGTTTGCAACGATTTTCACCCATTCTGAGGGATGCCTTTTTCCATTCCCGTTTTTTTAACAAAAAAGGAAAGAAAGAAAAAGAAGCAGAACACTAATGTGCGTAAAATATGCCTTTTGAAATGGTCGTTTTGAAATATGGACGTCCTTTGAATTTTTTGGTCGATATGTGACCCCAGGATTTGTTTTCAGGGCAGGTGTCATTTACAGGCCTGCAATGATTTTGAATATCAACTGACCATTAGCGCTGGGATTAAAGCTGCTGTTGCGTGAAAGGGCCACAAGGTGGCAGCAGTTCTCCCTTACCAAATCTGGTTACTAGAGCAACAGAGCCTCAATGGAAGTCGTGTTCTAGATTGGAATTTAGAATGGAATGTGCCAGGAGAAAGCCCCTCAAGTTTGTCTCACTACTTCTTGTTCCTGTTTTTAATTTTTTTTTAATTTTCTATTACAGCAAGTTTGATTACAATGTTTGGCTTGTTGTAGGTTTGGAAGATGTGGTTCTTTTACACATATACAGATGTCTGTTCTTCCTGGGATCCTTTTCCCATGTACGCTAGGACAGAATGTTGAGTAGTCTTCTCTTGGTATTCCGTAGGTCATTGGAGATTATATATGTCACCTGTGTTTGATTATGTCTGTTAACCCCGATATCGTAATGAAACCAATCCTCACACCTTTCCATTGGTGAACCATAAGTTTGTTTAATGAATCTGTGATTGCCCTTCTCCGTGGAAATATCTGCCCTGGTATCCATTTTTAGGTAATACCTATAAGTGATATGATACGATATGTGTCTTTCACTTTCTGACTTACTCCAAGTCACGTGATTACCTCTAGACTCATCTACGGGGCTGCAAATGGCATTGTGTCCTTTTTTTCCTTGGCTTCTATTCTGCCTTAGCGAGGTCCATTTTCAACAATGTGATTCCCTGAGGGTTGTGGATTAGCTGACCTGGGCAGCCTTAACCTGCCGGCCGGCCCTCCCCAGGTGTGCCTGGTTGAGGTCAATAGAAACAGCGCTCCAGGCAGCAATAGCCCCTGAAGTTGTGCCTGACTCCATATTCTCTGCCCCGTCAGCAGTCTCGGGGCTGTGCTGGTGGGAGGGAGTGAGGGGCCAAGGCTTTGTTGGTGGCCCGGTGTGAGTGGGGCTCTGCTGGCCTTTCTGCAGGAGTTGCCAGGCTGCCACCTGTAAAGAAGAGGATGTGTCACCCATACCTTCCGATGGAATTTCTCTCCGGAGAGAGGTGAGGAAGTAAAAAAAGAGTGGGGGCCGGGACAGGAGGGGTATCTCAGGCAGGGCAATAGAAAGCTTCCAGAAGAGCGCCCGGGGCCAGGACCATCCTGGCTGGCCTGCAGGCACCAAGTTGGCCTGCGTGCTGTCACTGGTGTGGCTCCACGGCCCTTCCTCTAGGCTTTCAAGCCCTTGTACATATTCAGGTGTTTTACCTGGGAAGGGTGGGAACAGTTCAGCAGCAGATGGCCTGGGGCTCAGCTCACGTTTACTCACAGATGCCTCGGCACGGTCCCCCAGCTTTGCAATGAGGACGCTCCTTGCATGGGGGGTGGGTTGCTGGCTGTATGGGAGGTGATTCCCCACCTCTGACCAATTTCAGAATTGTTTACCGCTGGAGCAAGTGCCCTGATAGGGTTTCCCTCTGTATAACTGGTGGTTTCAGGTTTTTTTTTTCTTTTATGGTTCAAGTTAGATTTGATTCCTCTTTTATGTATTTATAGATATAAGCATGGAAATAATTCATTCCTATAAATACATCTGTGTAAAGGGAAGAACTTTTTTCTGTTTTATTTTAAAATTTTATTTTTTAAAATTTTGAAATTTAATTTTATTTATTTTTTTATACAGCCGGTTATTATTAGTTATGTATTTTATGCATATACATGTATACAGGTCAATCCCAATCTCCCAACTCATCCCACCACCACCACCCCATGGCTTCCCACACTTGGTGTCCATACGTTTGTGCTCTACCTCTGTGTCTCTATTTCTTCCCTGCAAACCAGTTCATCTGTACCATTCTTTAGGTTCCACCTATATGCATTAATATACAATATTTGTTTTCCTCTTTCTGACTGACTTCATTCTGTATGACAGTCTCTAGATCCATTGATGTCTCTACAAATGACCCAGTTTCATTCCTTTTTATGGCTGAGTAATATTCCATTTTATATATGTACCACATCTTTATCCATTCATCTGTCTGTGGGCATTTAGGTTGCTTGCATTACCTAGCTATTGTAAATAGTGCTGCAATGATCATTGTGGTGAATGTGCCTTTTTGATTTATGGTTGTCTCTGGGTATATGCCCAGAAGTGGGATTGCTGGATCAGATGTTAATTCTATTTCTAGTTTTGTTAAGGAAACTCCATACTGTTCTCCATAGTGACTGTATCAATTTACATCCCCACCAATAGTGGAAGAGGGCTCCTTTTGTCCACACCCTCCCCAGAATTTGTTGTTTGTAGATTTTCTGATGATGCCGATTCTAACAGGTGTGAGGTGATACCTCATTGTAGTTTTGATTTGCATTTCTCTAATAATTAGTGCTGTTGAGCAGCTTTTCATGTGCGTCTTGGCCATCTCTGTGTCTTCTTTGAAGAAACGTCTCTTTAGATCTTCTGCCCATTTTTGTATTGGGTTGTTTGTTGTTTTAATATTAAGCTGCATGAGCTGTTTATAGATATTGGAGATTAAACCTTTGTCCATTGATTCGTTTGCAACGATTTTCGCCCATTCTGAGGGATGCCTTTTTCCATTCCCGTATTTTTAACAAAAAAGGAAAGAAAGAAAAAGAAGCAGAACACTAATGTGCGTAAAATATGCCTTTTGAAATGGTCGTTTTGAAATATGGACGTCCTTTGAATTTTTTGGTCGATATGTGAACCCAGGATTCGTTTTCAGGGCAGGTGTCATTTACAGGCCTGCAATGATTTTGAATATCAACTGACCATTAGCGCTGGGATTAAAGCTGCTGTTGCGTGAAACGGCCACAAGGTGGCAGCAGTCCTCCCTTACCAAATCTGGTTACTAGAGCAACAGAGCCTCAATGGAAGTCGTGTTCTAGATTGGAATTTAGAATGGAATGTGCCAGGAGAAAGCCCCTCAAGTTTGTCTCACTACTTCTTGTTCGTGTTTTTAATTTTTTTTTAATTTTCTATTACAGCAAGTTTGATTACAATGTTTGGCTTGTTGTAGGTTTGGAAGATGTGGTTCTTTTACACATATACAGATGTCTGTTCTTCCTGGGATCCTTTTCCCATGTACGCTAGGACAGAATGTTGAGTAGTCTTCTCTTGGTATTCCGTAGGTCATTGGAGATTATATATGTCACCTGTGTTTGATTATGTCTGTTAACCCCGATATCGTAATGAAACCAATCCTCACACCTTTCCATTGGTGAACCATAAGTTTGTTTAATGAATCTGTGATTGCCCTTCTCCGTGGAAATATCTGCCCTGGTATCCATTTTTAGGTAATACCTATAAGTGATATGATACGATATGTGTCTTTCACTTTCTGACTTACTCCAAGTCACGTGATTACCTCTAGACTCATCTACGGGGCTGCAAATGGCATTGTGTCCTTTTTTTCCTTGGCTTCTATTCTGCCTTAGCGAGGTCCATTTTCAACAATGTGATTCCCTGAGGGTTGTGGATTAGCTGACCTGGGCAGCCTTAACCTGCCGGCCGGCCCTCCCCAGGTGTGCCTGGTTGAGGTCAATAGAAACAGCGCTCCAGGTAGCAATAGACCCTGAAGTTGTGCCTGACTCCATATTCTCTGCCCCGTCAGCAGTCTCAGGGCTGTGCTGGTGGGAGGGAGTGAGGGGCCAAGGCTTTGTTGGTGGCCCGGTGTGAGTGGGGCTCTGCTGGCCTTTCTGCAGGAGTTGCCACGCTGCCACCTGTAAAGAAGAGGATGTGTCACCCATACCTTCCGATGGAATTTCTCTCCGGAGAGAGGTGAGGAAGTAAAAAAAGAGTGGGGGCCGGGACAGGAGGGGTATCTCAGGCAGGGCAATAGAAAGCTTCCAGAAGAGCGCCCGGGGCCAGGACCATCCTGGCTGGCCTGCAGGCACCAAGTTGGCCTGCGTGCTGTCACTGGTGTGGCTCCACGGCCCTTCCTCTAGGCTTTCAAGCCCTTGTACATATTCAGGTGTTTTACCTGGGAAGGGTGGGAACAGTTCAGCAGCAGATGGCCTGGGGCTCAGCTCACGTTTACTCACAGATGCCTCGGCACGGTCCCCCAGCTTTGCAATGAGGACGCTCCTTGCATGGGGGGTGGGTTGCTTGCTGTATGGGAGGTGATTCCCCACCTCTGACCAATTTCAGAATTGTTTACCGCTGGAGCAAGTGCCCTGATAGGGTTTCCCTCTGTATAACTGGTGGTTTCAGGTTTTTTTTTCTTTTATGGTTCAAGTTAGATTTGATTCCTCTTTTATGTATTTATAGATATAAGCATGGAAATAATTCATTCCTATAAATACATCTGTGTGAAGGGAAGAACATTTTTCTGTTTTATGTTAAAATTTTATTTTTTTAAATTTTGAAATTTAATTTTATTTATTTTTTTATACAACAGGTTATTATTAGTTATGTATTGTATGCATATACATGTATACAGGTCAATCCCAATCTCCCAACTCATCCCAACACCACCAACCCATGGCTTCCCACACTTGGTGTCCATACGTTTGTTCTCTACCTCTGTGTCTCTATTTCTTCCCTGCAAACCAGTTCATCTGTACCATTTTTTAGGTTCCACCTATATGCATTAATATACAATATTTGTTTTCCTCTTTCTGACTTACTTCATTCTGTATGACAGTCTCTAGATCCATCGATGTCTCTACAAATGACCCAGTTTCATTCCTTTTTATGGCTGAGTAATATTCCATTTTATATATGTACCACATCTTTATCCATTCATCTGTCTGTGGGCATTTAGGTTGCTTGCATTACCTGGCTATTGTAAATAGTGCTGCAATGAACATTGTGGTGGATGCGCCTTTTTGATTTATGGTTTTCTCTGGGTATGTGCCCAGAAGTGGGATTGCTGGATCAGATGGTAATTCTATTTCTCGTTTTTTTAAGGAAACTCCATACTGTTCTCCATAGTGACTGTATCAATTTACATCCCCACCAATAGTGGAAGAGGGCTCCTTTTGTCCACACCCTCCCCAGAATTTGTTGTTTGTAGATTTTCTGATGATGCCGATTCTAACAGGTGTGAGGTGATACCTCATTGTAGTTTTGATTTGCATTTCTCTAATAATTAGTGCTGTTGAGCAGCTTTTCATGTGCGTCTTGGCCATCTCTGTGTCTTCTTTGAAGAAACGTCTCTTTAGATCATCTGCCCATTTTTGTATTGGGTTGTTTGTTTTTTTAATAGTAAGCTGCATGAGTTGTTTATATATATATTGGACATTAAACCTTTGTCCATTGATTCATTTGCAACGATTTTCGCCCATTCTGAGGGATGCCTTTTTCCATTCCCGTTTTTTTAACAAAAAAGGAAAGAAAGAAAAAGAAGCAGAACACTAATGTGCGTAAAATATGCCATTTGAAATGGTGGTTTTGAAATATGGACGTCCTTTGAATTTTTTGGTCGATATGTGACCCCAGGATTTGTTTTCAGGACAGGTGTCATTTATAGGCCTGCAATGATTTTGAATATCAACTGACCATTAGCGCTGGGATTAAAGCTGCTGTTGCGTGAAACGGCCACAAGGTGGCAGCAGTTCTCCCTTACCAAATCTGGTTACTAGAGCAACAGAGCCTCAATGGAAGTCGTGTTCTAGATTGGAATTTAGAATGGAATGTGCCAGGAGAAAGCCCCTCAAGTTTGTCTCACTACTTCTTGTTCGTGTTTTTAATTTTTTTTTAATTTTCTATTACAGCAAGTTTGATTACAATGTTTGGCCTGTTGTAGGTGTGGAAGATGTGGTTCTGTTACACATATACAGATGTCTGTTCTTCCTGGGATCCTTTTCCCATGTACGTTAGGACAGAATGTTGAGTAGTCTTCTCTTGGTATTCCGTAGGTCTTTGGTGATTTTATATGTCACCTGTGTTTGATTATGTCTGTTAACCCCAATATTGTAATGAAACCAATCCTCACACCTTTCCATTGGTGAACCATAAGTTTGTTTAATGAATCTGTGATTGCCCTTCTCCGTCGAAATATCTGCCCTGGTATCCATTTTTAGGTAATACCTATAAGTGATATGATACGATATGTGTCTTTCACTTTCTGACTTACTCCAAGTCACGTGATTACCTCTAGACTCATCTACGGGGCTGCAGATGGCATTGTGTCCTTTTTTCCCCTGGCTTCTATTCTGCCTTAGCGAGGTCCATTTTCAACAATGTGATTCCCTGAGGGTTTTGGATTAGCTGACCTGGGCAGCCTTACCCTGCCGGCCGGCCCTCCCCAGGTGTGCCTGGTTGAGGTCGATAGAAACAGCGCTCCAGGCAGCAATAGCCCATGAAGTTGTGCCTGACTCCATATTCTCTGCCCCGTCAGCAGTCTCGGGGCTGTGCTGGTGGGAGGGAGTGAGGGGCCAAGGCTTTGTTGGTGGCCCGGTGTGAGTGGGGCTCTGCTGGCCTTTCTGCAGGAGTTGCCAGGCTGCCACCTGTAAAGAAGAGGATGTGTCACCCATACCTTCCGATGGAATTTCTCTCCGGAGAGAGGTGAGGAAGTAAAAAAACAGTGGGGGCCGGGACAGAGGGGTATCTCAGGCAGGGCAATAGAAAGCTTCCAGAACAGCACCAGGGGCCAGAACCATCCTGGCTGTCCTGCAGGCACCAAGTTGGCCTGCGTGCTGTCGCTGGTGTGGCTCCACGGCCCTTCCTCTAGGCTTTCAAGCCCTTGTACATATTCAGGTGTTTTACCTGGGAAGGGTGGGAACAGTTCAGCAGCAGATGGCCTGGGGCTCAGCTCACGTTTACTCACAGATGCCTCGGCACGGTCCCCCAGCTTTGCAATGAGGACGCTCCTTGCATGGGGGGTGGGTTGCTGGCTGTATGGGAGGTGATTCCCCACCTCTGACCAATTTCAGAGTTGTTTACCGCTGGAGCAAGTGCCCTGATAGGGTTTCCCTCTGTATAACTGGTGGTTTCAGGTTTTTTTTTCTTTTATGGTTCAAGTTAGATTTGATTCCTCTTTTATGTATTTATAGATATAAGCATGGAAATAATTCATTCCTATAAATACATCTGTGTGAAGGGAAGAACATATTTCTGTTTTATGTTAAAATTTTATTTTTTTAAATTTTGAAATTTAATTTTATTTATTTTTTTATACAGCAGGTTATTATTAGTTATGTATTTTATGCATATACATGTATACAGGTCAATCCCAATCTCCCAACTCATCCCACCAGCACCACCCCATGGCTTCCCACACTTGGTGTCCATACGTTTGTTCTCTACCTCTGTGTCTCTATTTCTTCCCTGCAAACCAGTTCATCTGTACCATTTTTTAGGTTCCACCTATATGCATTAATATACAATATTTGTTTTCCTCTTTCTGACTTACTTCATTCTGTATGACAGTCTCTAGATCCATCGATGTCTCTACAAATGACCCAGTTTCATTCCTTTTTATGGCTGAGTAATATTCCATTTTATATATGTACCACATCTTTATCCATTCATCTGTCTGTGGGCATTTAGGTTGCTTGCATTACCTGGCTATTGTAAATAGTGCTGCAATGAACATTGTGGTGGATGCGCCTTTTTTTTTTTTTTTTTTTTTTTTTTTTGCGGTATGCGGGCCTCTCAGTGTTGTGGCCTCCCCCGTTGCGGAGCACAGGCTCCGGACGCGCAGGCTCCGGACGCGCAGGCTCAGCGGCCATGGCTCACGGGCCCAGCCGCTCCGCGACATATGGGATCCTCCAGACCGGGGCACGAACCCGTATCCCCTGCATCGGCAGGCGGACTCTCAACCACTTGTGCCACCAGGGAGGCCCGGATGCGCCTTTTTGATTTATGGTTGTCTCTGGGTATGTGCCCAGAAGTGGGATTGCTGGATCAGATGGTAATTCTATTTCTCGTTTTTTTAAGGAAACTCCATACTGTTCTCCATAGTGACTGTATCAATTTACATCCCCAACAATAGTGGAAGAGGGCTCCTTTTGTCCACACCCTCCCCAGAATTTGTTGTTTGTAGATTTTCTGATGATGCCGATTCTAACAGGTGTGAGGTGATACCTCATTGTAGTTTTGATTTGCATTTCTCTAATAATTAGTGCTGTTGAGCAGCTTTTCATGTGCGTCTTGGCCATCTCTGTGTCTTCTTTGAAGAAACGTCTCTTTAGATCATCTGCCCATTTTTGTATTGGGTTGTTTGTTTTTTTAATAGTAAGCTGCATGAGTTGTTTATATATATATTGGACATTAAACCTTTGTCCATTGATTCATTTGCAACGATTTTCGCCCATTCTGAGGGATGCCTTTTTCCATTCCCGTTTTTTTAACAAAAAAGGAAAGAAAGAAAAAGAAGCAGAACACTAATGTGCGTAAAATATGCCATTTGAAATGGTGGTTTTGAAATATGGACGTCCTTTGAATTTTTTTAGTCGATATGTGACCCCAGGATTTGTTTTCAGGGCAGGTGTCATTTATAGGCCTGCAATGATTTTGAATATCAACTGACCATTAGCGCTGGGATTAAAGCTGCTGTTGCGTGAAACGGCCACAAGGTGGCAGCAGTTCTCCCTTACCAAATCTGGTTACTAGAGCAACAGAGCCTCAATGGAAGTCGTGTTCTAGATTGGAATTTAGAATGGAATGTGCCAGGAGAAAGCCCCTCAAGTTTGTCTCACTACTTCTTGTTCGTGTTTTTAATTTTTTTTTAATTTTCTATTACAGCAAGTTTGATTACAATGTTTGGCCTGTTGTAGGTGTGGAAGATGTGGTTCTGTTACACATATACAGATGTCTGTTCTTCCTGGGATCCTTTTCCCATGTACGTTAGGACAGAATGTTGAGTAGTCTTCTCTTGGTATTCCGTAGGTCTTTGGTGATTTTATATGTCACCTGTGTTTGATTATGTCTGTTAACCCCAATATTGTAATGAAACCAATCCTCACACCTTTCCATTGGTGAACCATAAGTTTGTTTAATGAATCTGTGATTGCCCTTCTCCGTGGAAATATCTGCCCTGGTATCCATTTTTAGGTAATACCTATAAGTGATATGATACGATATGTGTCTTTCACTTTCTGACTTACTCCAAGTCACGTGATTACCTCTAGACTCATCTACGGGGCTGCAAATGGCATTGTGTCCTTTTTTCCCCTGGCTTCTATTCTGCCTTAGCGAGGTCCATTTTCAACAATGTGATTCCCTGAGGGTTGTGGATTAGCTGACCTGGGCAGCCTTACCCTGCCGGCCGGCCCTCCCCAGGTGTGCCTGGTTGAGGTCGATAGAAACAGCGCTCCAGGCAGCAATAGCCCCTGAAGTTGTGCCTGACTCCATATTCTCTGCCCCGTCAGCAGTCTCGGGGCTGTGCTGGTGGGAGGGAGTGAGGGGCCAAGGCTTTGTTGGTGGCCCGGTGTGAGTGGGGCTCTGCTGGCCTTTCTGCAGGAGTTGCCAGGCTGCCACCTGTAAAGAAGAGGATGTGTCACCCATACCTTCCGATGGAATTTCTCTCCGGAGAGAGGTGAGGAAGTAAAAAAACAGTGGGGGCCGGGACAGAGGGGTATCTCAGGCAGGGCAATAGAAAGCTTCCAGAACAGCACCCGGGGCCAGAACCATCCTGGCTGTCCTGCAGGCACCAAGTTGGCCTGCGTGCTGTCGCTGGTGTGGCTCCACGGCCCTTCCTCTAGGCTTTCAAGCCCTTGTACATATTCAGGTGTTTTACCTGGGAAGGGTGGGAACAGTTCAGCAGCAGCTGGCCTGGGGATCAGCTCACTTTTACTCACAGATGCCTCAGCATGGTCCCCCAGCTTTGCAATGAGGACGCTCCTTGCATGGGGGGTGGGTTGCTGGCTGTATGGGAGGTGATTCCCCACCTCTGACCAATTTCAGAATTGTTTACCGCTGGAGCAAGTGCCCTGACAGGGTTTCCCTCTGTATAACTGGTGGGTTCAGGGTTTTTTTTTCTTTTATGGTTCAAGTTAGATTTGATTCCTCTTTTATGTATTTATAGATATAAGCATGGAAATAATTCATTCCTATAAATACATCTGTGTGAAGGGAAGAAATTTTTTCAGTTTTATTTTAAAAGTTTATTTTTTAAAATTTTGAAATTTAATTTTATTTATTTTTTTATACATCCGGTTATTATTAGTTATGTATTTTATGCATATACATGTATACAGGTCAATCCCAATCTCCCAACTCATCCCACCACCACCACCCCATGGCTTCCCACACTTGGTGTCCATACGTTTGTTCTCTAGCTCTGTGTCTCTATTTCTTCCCTGCAAACCAGTTCATCTGTACCATTTTTTAGGTTCCACCTATATGCATTAATATACAATATTTGTTTTCCTCTTTCTGACTTACTTCATTCTGTATGACAGTCTCTAGATCCATCGATGTCTCTACAAATGACCCAGTTTCATTCCTTTTTATGGCTGAGTAATATTCCATTTTATATATGTACCACATCTTTATCCATTCATCTGTCTGTGGGCATTTAGGTTGCTTGCATTACCTGGCTATTGTAAATAGTGCTGCAATGAACATTGTGGTGGATGTTCGTTTTTGATTTATGGTTTTCTCTGGGTATATGCCCAGAAGTGGGATTTCTGGATCAGATGGTAATTTTATTTCTAGTTTTTTTAAGGAAACTCCATACTGTTCTCCATAGTGACTGTATCAATTTACATCCCCACCAATAGTGGAAGAGGGCTCCTTTTGTCCACACCCTCCCCAGAATTTGTTGTTTGTAGATTTTCTGATGATGCCGATTCTAACAGGTGTGAGGTGATACCTCATTGTAGTTTTGATTTGCATTTCTCTAATAATTAGTGCTGTTGAGCAGCTTTTCATGTGCGTCTTGGCCATCTCTGTGTCTTCTTTGAAGAAACGTCTCTTTAGATCTTCTGCCCATTTTTGTATTGGGTTGTTTGTTTTTTTAATATTAAGCTGCATGAGCTGTTTATAGATATTGGAGATTAAACCTTTGTCCATTGATTCGTTTGCAACGATTTTCGCCCATTCTGAGGGATGCCTTTTTCCATTCCCGTTTTTTTAACAAAAAAGGAAAGAAAGAAAAAGAAGCAGAACACTAATGTGCGTAAAATATGCCTTTTGAAATGGTCGTTTTGAAATATGGACGTCCTTTGAATTTTTTGGTCGATATGTGAACCCAGGATTCGTTTTCAGGGCAGGTGTCATTTACAGGCCTGCAATGATTTTGAATATCAACTGACCATTAGCGCTGGGATTAAAGCTGCTGTTGCGTGAAACGGCCACAAGGTGGCAGCAGTCCTCCCTTACCAAATCTGGTTACTAGAGTAACAGAGCCTCAATGGAAGTCGTGTTCTAGATTGGAATTTAGAATGGAATGTGCCAGGAGAAAGCCCCTCAAGTTTGTCTCACTACTTCTTGTTCGTGTTTTTAATTTTTTTTATTTTCTATTACAGCAAGTTTGATTACAATATTTGGCTTGTTGTAGGTGTGGAAGATGTGGTTCTTTTACACATATACAGATGTCTGTTCTTCCTGGGATACTTTTCCCATGTACGTTAGGACAGAATGTTGAGTAGTCTTCTCTTGGTATTCCGTAGGTCTTTGGTGATTATATATGTCACCTGTGTTTGATTATGTCTGTTAATCCTGATATCGTAATGAAACCAATCCTCACACGTTTCCATTGGTGAACCATAAGTTTGTTTAATGAATCTGTGATTGCCCTTCTCCATGGAAATATCTGCCCTGGTATCCATTTTTAGGTAATACCTATAAGTGATATGATACGATATGTGTCTTTCACTTTCTGACTTACTCCAAGTCACGTGATTACCTCTAGACTCATCTACGGGGCTGCAAATGGCATTGTGTCCTTCTTTTCCTTGGCTTCTATTCTGCCTTAGCGAGGTCCATTTTCAACAATGTGATTCCCTGAGGGTTGTGGATTAGCTACCCTGGGCAGCCTTACCCTGCCGGCCGGCCCTCCCCAGGTGTGCCTGGTTGAGGTCAATAGAAACAGCGCTCCAGGCAGCAATAGCCCCTGAAGTTGTGCCTGACTCCATATTCTCTGCCCCGTCAGCAGTCTCGGGGCTGTGCTGATGGGAGGGAGTGAGGGGCCAAGGCTTTGTTGGTGGCCCGGTGTGAGTGGGGCTCTGCTGGCCTTTCTGCAGGAGTTGCCAGGCTGCCACCTGTAAAGAAGAGGATGTGTCACCCATAACTTCCGATGGAATTTCTCTCCGAAGAGAGGTGAGGAAGTAAAAAAACAGTCGGGGCCGGGACAGAGGGGTATCTCAGGCAGGGCAATAGAAAGCTTCCAGAACAGCACCCGGGGCCAGGACCATCCTGGCTGTCCTGCAGGCACCAAGTTGGCCTGCGTGCGGTCGCTGGTGTGGCTCCACGGCCCTTCCTCTAGGCTTTCAAGCCCTTGTACATATTCAGGTGTTTTACCTGGGAAGGGTGGGAACAGTTCAGCAGCAGCTGGCCTGAGGTTCAGCTCACGTTTACTCACAAATACCTCAGCACGGTCCCCCAGCTTTGCAATGAGGACGCTCCTTGCATGGGGGGTGGGTTGCTGGCTCTATGGGAGGTGATTCCCCACCTCTGACCAATTTCAGAATTGTTTACCGCTGGAGCAAGTGCCCTGATAGGGTTTCCCTCTGTATAACTGGTGGGTTCAGGTTTTATTTTTCTTTTATGGTTCAAGTGAGATTTGATTCCTGTTTTATGTATTTATAGATATAAGCATGGAAGTAATTCATTCCTATAAATACATCTGTGTGAAGGGAAGAACTTTTTTCTGTTTTATTTATAAATTTTATTTTTTAAAATTTTGAAATTTAATTTTATTTATTTTTTTATACAGCCGGTTATTATTAGTTATATATTTTATGCATATACATGTATGCAGGTCAATCCCAATCTCCCAACTCATCCCACCACCACCACCCCATGGCTTCCCACACTTGGTGTCCATACGTTTGTGCTCTACCTCTGTGTCTCTATTTCTTCCCTGCAAACCAGTTCATCTGTACCATTTTTTAGGTTCCACCTATATGCATTAATATACAATATTTGTTTTCCTCTTTCTGACTTACTTCATTCTGTATGACAGTCTCTAAATCTATCGATGTCTCTACAAATGACCCAGTTTCATTCCTTTTTATGGCTGAGTAATATTCCATTTTATATATGTACCACATCTTTATCCATTCATCTGTCTGTGGGCATTTAGTTTGCTTGCATTACCTGCCTATTGTAAATAGTGCTGCAATGAACATTGTGGTGAATGTGCTTTTTGATTTATGGTTGTCTCTGGGTATATGCCCAGAAATGGGATTGCTGGATCAGATGGTAATTCTATTTCTAGTTTTTTTAAGGAAACTCCATACTGTTCTCCATAGTGACTGTATCAATTTACATCCCCACCAATAGTGGAAGAGGGCTCCTTTTGTCCACACCCTCCCCAGAATTTGTTGTTTGTAGATTTTCTGAAGATGCCGATTCTAACAGGTGTGAGGTGATACGTCCCTGTAGTTTTGATTTGCATTTCTCTAATAATTAGTGCTGTTGAACAGCTTTTCATGTGCGTCTTGGCCATCTCTTTGTCTTCTTTGAAGAAACGTCTCTTTAGATCTTCTGCCCATTTTTGTATTGGGTTGTTTGTTTTTTTAATATTAAGCTGCATGAGCTGTTTATAGATATTGGAGATTAAACCTTTGTCCATTGATTCGTTTGCAATGATTTTCGCCCATTCTGAGGGATGCCTTTTTCCATTCCCGTTTTTTTAACAAAAAAGGAAAGAAAGAAAAAGAAGCAGAACACTAATGTGCGTAAAATATGCCTTTTGAAACGGTCGTTTTGAAATATTGACGTCCTTTGAATTTTTTGGTCGATATGTGACCCCAGGATTTGTTTTCAGGGCAGGTGTCATTTACAGGCCTGCAATGATTTTGAATATCAACTGACCATTAGCGCTGTGATTAAAGCTGCTGTTGCGTGAAACGGCCACAAGGTGGCAGCAGTTCTCCCTTACCAAATCTGGTTACTAGAGCAACAGAGCCTCAATGGAAGTCGTGTTCTAGATTGGATTTTAGAATGGAATGTGCAAGGAGAAAGCCCCTCAAGTTTGTCTCACTACTTCTTGTTCGTGTTTTTAATTTACTTCTTTACTTTTTATTACAGCAAGTTTGATTACAATGTTTGGATTGTTGTAGGTGTGGAAGATGTGGTTCTTTTACACATATACAGATGTCTGTTCTTCCTGGGATCCTTTTCCCATGTACGTTAGGACAGAATGTTGAGTAGTCTTCTCT
This sequence comes from Mesoplodon densirostris, assembly GCF_025265405.1. NCBI lineage: Eukaryota > Metazoa > Chordata > Mammalia > Artiodactyla > Ziphiidae > Mesoplodon > Mesoplodon densirostris. Next base: position 243,747,357 of record NC_082661.1, read on the forward strand.
TGGTATTCCGTAGGTCTTTGGTGATTATATATGTCACCTGTGTTTGATTATGTCTGTTAACCCCGATATCGTAATGAAACCAATCCTCACACCTCTCCATTGGTGAACCATAAGTTTGTTTAATGAATCTGTGATTGCCCTTCTCCGTGGAAATATCTGCCCTGGTATCTATTTTTAGGTAACACCTATAAGTGATATGATACGATATGTGTCTTTCACTTTCTGACTTACTCCAAGTCACGTGATTACCTCTAGACTCAACTACGGGGCTGCAAATGGCATTGTGTCCTTTTTTTCCTTGGCTTCTATTCTGCCTCAGCGAGGTCCATTTTCAACAATGTGATTCCCTGAGGGTTGTGGATTAGCTGACCTGGGCAGCCTTACCCTGCCGGCCGGCCCTCCCCAGGTGTGCCTGGTTGAGGTCAATAGAAACAGCGCTCCAGGCAGCAATAGCCCCTGAAGTTGTGCCTGACTCCATATTCTCTGCCCCGTCATCAGTCTCGGGGCTGTGCTGGTGGGAGGGAGTGAGAGGCCAAGGCTTTGTTGGTGGCCCGGTGTGAGTGGGGCTCTGCTGGCCTTTCTGCAGGAGTTGCCAGGCTGCCACCTGTAAAGAAGAGGATGTGTCACCCATACCTTCCGCTGGAATTTCTCTCCGGACTGAGGTGAAGAAGGAAAAATGCAGTGGGGGCCGGGACAGGAGGGGTATCTCAGGCAGGGCAATAGAAAGCTTCCAGAATAGCGCCCGTGGCCAGGACCATCCTGACTGGCCTGCAGGCACCAAGTTGGCCTGCGTGCTGTCGCTGGTGTGGCTCCACGGCCCTTCCTCTAGGCTTTCAAGCCCTTGTACATATTCAGGTGTTTTACCTGGGAAGGGTGGGAACAGTTCAGCAGCAGATGGCCTGGGGCTCAGTTCACGTTTACTCACAGATGCCTCGGCACGGTCCCCCAGCTTTGCAATGAGGACGCTCCTTGCATGGGGGGTGGGTTGCTGGCTGTATGGGAGGTGATTCCCCACCTCTGACCAATTTCAGAATTGTTTACCGCTGGAGCAAGTGCCCTGATAGGGTTTCCCTCTGTATAACTGGTGGTTTCAGGTTTTTTTTCTTTTATGGTTCAAGTTAGATTTGATTCCTCTTTTATGTATTTATAGATATAAGCATGGAAATAATTCATTCCTATAAATACATCTGTGTGAAGGGAATAACATTTTTCTGTTTTATTTTAAAATTTTATTTTTTTAAATTTTGAAATTTAATTTTATTTATTTTTTTATACAGCAGGTTATTATTAGTTATGTATTTTATGCATATACATGTATACAGGTCAATCCCAATCTCCCAACTCATCCCACCAGCACCACCCCATGGCTTCCCACACTTGGTGTCCATACGTTTGTTCTCTACCTCTGTGTCTCTATTTCTTCCCTGCAAACCAGTTCATCTGTACCATTTTTTTATGTTCCACCTATATGCATTAATATACAATATTTGTTTTCCTCTTTCTGACTTACTTCATTCTGTATGACAGTTCCTAGATCCATCGATGTCTCTACAAATGACCCAGTTTCATTCCTTTTTATGGCTGAGTAATATTCCATTTTATATATGAACCACATCTTTATCCATTCATCTGTCTGTGGGCATTTAGCTTGCTTCCATTACCTGCCTATTGTAAATAGTGCTGCAATGAACATTGCGGTGAATGTGCCTTTTTGATTTATGGTTTTCTCTGGGTATATGCCCAGAAGTGGGATTGCTGGATCAGATGGTAATTCTCTTTCTAGTTTTTTTAAGGAAACTCCATACTGTTCTACATAGTGTCTGTATCAATTTACATCCCCACAAATAGTGGAAGAGGGCTCCTTTTGTCCACACCCTCCCCAGAATTAGTTGTTTGTAGATTTTCTGATGATGCCAATTCTAACAGGTGTGAGGTGATACCTCATTGTAGTTTTGATTTGCATTTCCCTAATAATTAGTGCTGTTGAGCAGCTTTTCATGTGCGTCTTGACCATCACTATGTCTTCTTTGAAGAAACGTCTCTTTAGATCTTCTGCCCATTTTTGTATTGGGTTGTTTGTTTTTTTAATATTAAGCTGCATGAGCTGTTTATAGATATTGGAGATTAAACCTTTGTCCATTGATTCGTTTGCAACGATTTTCGCCCATTCTGAGGGATGCCTTTTTCCATTCCCTTTTTTTAACAAAAAAGGAAAGAAAGAAAAAGAAGCAGAACACTAATGTGCGTAAAATATGCCTTTTGAAATGGTCGTTTTGAAATATGGACGTCCTTTGAATTTTTCGGTCGATATGTGATTCCAGGATTCGTTTTCAGGGCAGGTGTCATTTACAGGCCTGCAATGATTTTGAATATCAACTGACCATTAGCACTGGGATTAAAGCTGCTGTTGCGTGATACGGCCACAAGGTGGCAGCAGTTCTCCCTTACCAAATCTGGTTACTAGAGCAACAGAGCCTCAATGGAAGTCGTGTTCTAGATTGGAATTTAGAATGGAATGTGCCAGGAGAAAGCCCCTCAAGTTTGTCTCACTACTTCTTGTTCGTGTTTTTAATTTACTTCTTTATTTTTTATTACAGCAAGTTTGATTACAATGTTTGGCTTGTTGTAGGTGTGGAAGATGTGGTTCTTTTACACATATACAGATGTCTGTTCTTCCTGGGATCCTTTTCCCATGTACGCTAGGACAGAATGTTGAGTAGTCTTCTCTTGGTATTCCGTAGGTCTTTGGTGATTATATATGTCACCTGTGTTTGATTATGTCTGTTAACCCCGATATCGTAATGAAACCAATCCTCACACCTTTCCATTGGTGAACCATAAGTTTGTTTAATGAATCTGTGATTGCCCTTCTCCGTGGAAATATCTGCCCTGGTATCCATTTTTAGGTAACACCTATAAGTGATATGATACGATATGTGTCTTTCACTTTCTGACTTACTACAAGTCACGTGATTACCTCTAGACTCAACTACGGGGCTGCAAATGGCATTGTGTCCTTTTTTTCCTTGGCTTCTATTCTGCCTTAGCGAGGTCCATTTTCAACAATGTGATTCCCTGAGGGTTGTGGATTAGCTGACCTGGGCGGCCTTACCCTGCTGGCCGGCCCTCCCCAGGTGTGCCTGGTTGAGGTCAATATAAACAGCGCTCCAGGCAGCAATAGCCCCTGAAGTTGTGCCTGACTCCATATTCTCTGCCCCGTCAGCAGTCTGGGGGCTGTGCTGGTGGGAGGGAGTGAGGGGCCAAGGCTTTGTTGGTGGCCCGGTGTGAGTGGGGCTCTGCTGGCCTTTCTGCAGGAGTTGCCAGGCTGCCACCTGTAAAGAAGAGGATGTGTCACCCATACCTTCCGCTGGAATTTCTCTCCGGACAGAGGTGAGGAAGGAAAAAAGCAGTGGGGGCCGGGACAGGAGGGGTATCTCAGGCAGGGCAATAGAAAGCTTCCAGAAGAGCGCCCGGGGCCAGGACCATCCTGGCTGGCCTGCAGGCACCAAGTTGGCCTGCGTGCTGTCACTGGTGTGGCTCCACGGCCCTTCCTCTAGGCTTTCAAGCCCTTGTACATATTCAGGTGTTTTACCTGGGAAGGGTGGGAACAGTTCAGCAGCAGCTGGCCTGGGGCTCAGCTCACTTTTACTCACAGATGCCTCAGCATGGTCCCCCAGCTTTGCAATGAGGACGCTCCTTGCATGGGGGGTGGGTTTCTGGCTGTATGGGAGGTGATTCCCCACCTCTGACCAATTTCAGAATTGTTTACCGCTGGAGCAAGTGCCCTGACAGGGTTTCCCTCTGTATAACTGGTGGGTTCAGGTTTTTTTTTCTTTTATGGTTCAAGTTAGATTTGATTCCTCTTTTATGTATTTATAGATATAAGCATGGAAATAATTCATTCCTATAAATACATCTGTGTGAAGGGAAGAACTTTTTTCTGTTTTATTTTAAAAGTTTATTTTTTAAAATTTTGAAATTTAATTTTATTTATTTTTTTATACAGCCGGTTATTATTAGTTATGTATTGTATGCATATACATGTATACAGGTCAATCCCAATCTCCCAACTCATCCCACCACCACCACCCCATGGCTTCCCACACTTGGTGTCCATACGTTTGTTCTCTACCTCTGTGTCTCTATTTCTTCCCTGCAAACCAGTTCATCTGTACCATTTTTTAGGTTCCACCTATATGCATTAATATACAATATTTGTTTTCCTCTTTCTGACTTACTTCATTCTGTATGACAGTCTCTAGATCCATCGATGTCTCTACAAATGACCCAGTTTCATTCCTTTTTATGGCTGAGTAATATTCCATTTTATATATGTACCACATCTTTATCCATTCATCTGTCTGTGGGCATTTAGGTTGCTTGCATTACCTGGCTATTGTAAATAGTGCTGCAATGATCATTGTGGTGAATGTGCCTTTTTGATTTATGGTTTTCTCTGGGTATGTGCCCAGAAGTGGGATTGCTGGATCAGATGGTATTTCTATTTCTAGTTTTGTTAAGGAAACTCCATACTGTTCTCCATAGTGACTGTATCAATTTACATCCCCACCAATAGTGGAAGAGGGCTCCTTTTGTCCACACCCTCCCCAGAATTTGTTGTTTGTAGATTTTCTGATGATGCCGATTTTAACAGGTGTGGGGTGATACCTCATTGTAGTTTTGATTTGCATTTCTCTAATAATTAGTGCTGTTGAGCAGCTTTTCATGTGCGTCTTGGCCATCTCTGTGTCTTCTTTGAAGAAACGTCTCTTTAGATCTTCTGCCCATTTTTGTATTGGGTTGTTTGTTTTTTTAATAGTAAGCTGCATGAGCTGTTTATATATATATTGGAGATTAAACCTTTGTCCATTGATTCATTTGCAACGATTTTCGCCCATTCTGAGGGATGCCTTTTTCCATTCCCGTTTTTTTAACAAAAAAGGAAAGAAAGAAAAAGAAGCAGAACACTAATGTGCGTAAAATATGCCTTTTGAAATGGTCGTTTTGAAATATGGACGTCCTTTGAATTTTTTGGTCGATATGTGACCCCAGGATTTGTTTTCAGGGCAGGTGTCATTTACAGGCCTGCAATGATTTTGAATATCAACTGACCATTAGCGCTGGGATTAAAGCTGCTGTTGCGTGAAACGGCCACAAGGTGGCAGCAGTTCTCCCTTACCAAATCTGGTTACTAGAGCAACAGAGCCTCAATGGAAGTCGTGTTCTAGATTGGAATTTAGAATGGAATGTGCCAGGAGAAAGCCCCTCAAGTTTGTCTCACTACTTCTTGTTCCTGTTTTGAATTTTTTTTTTATTTTCTATTACAGCAAGTTTGATTACAATGTTTGGCTTGTTGTAGGTGTAGAAGATGTGGTTCTTTTACACATATACAGATGTCTGTTGTTCCTGGGATCCTTTTCCCATGTACGTTAGGACAGAATGTTGAGTAGTCTTCTCTTGGTATTCCGTAGGTCTTTGGTGATTTTATATGTCACCTGTGTTTGATTATGTCTGTTAACCAAGATATCATAATGAAACCAATCCTCACACCTTTCCATTGGTGAACCATAAGTTTGTTTAATGAATCTGTGATTGCCCTTCTCCGTGGAAATATCTGCCCTGGTATCCATTTTTAGGTAACACCTATAAGTGATATGATACGATATGTGTCTTTCACTTTCTGACTTACTCCAAGTCACGTGATTACCTCTAGATTCATCTACGGGGCTGCAAATGGCATTGTGTCCTTTTTTTCCTTGGCTTCTATTCTGCCTTAGCGAGGTCCATTTTCAACAATGTGATTCCCTGAGGGTTGTGGATTAGCTGACCTGGGCAGCCTTACCCTGCCGGCCGGCCCTCCCCAGGTGTGCCTGGTTGAGGTCAATATAAACAGCGCTCCAGGCAGCAATAGCCCCTGAAGTTGTGCCTGACTCCATATTCTCTGCCCCGTCAGCAGTCTCAGGGTTGTGCTGGTGGGAGGGAGTGAGGGGCCAAGGCTTTGTTGGTGGCCCGGTGTGAGTGGGGCTCTGCTGGCCTTTCTGCAGGAGTTGCCAGGCTGCCACCTGTAAAGAAGAGGATGTGTCACCCATACCTTCCGATGGAATTTCTCTCCGGACAGAGGTGAGGAAGGAAAAAAGCAGTGGGGGCCGGGACAAGAGGGGTATCTCAGGCAGGGCTATAGAAAGCTTCCAGAAGAGTGCCCGGGGCCAGGACCATCCTGGCTGGCCTGCAGGCACCAAGTTGGCCTGCGTGCTGTCGCTGGTGTGGCTCCACGGCCCTTCCTCTAGGCTTTCAAGCCCTTGTACATATTCAGGTGTTTTACCTGGGAAGGGTGGGAACAGTTCAGCAGCAGCTGGCCTGGGACTCAGCTCACGTTTACTCACAGATGCCTCAGCACGGTCCCCCAGCTTTGCAATGAGGACGCTCCTTGCATTGGGGGTGGGTTGCTTGCTGTATGGGAGGTGATTCCCCACCTCTGACCAATTTCAGAATTGTTTACTGCTGGAGCAAGTGCCCTGATAGGGTTTCCCTCTGTATAACTGGTGGGTTCAGGTTTTTTTTTTCTTTTATGGTTCAAGTTAGATTTGATTCCTCTTTTATGTATTTATAGATATAAGCATGGAAATAATTCATTCCTATAAATACATCTGTGTGAAGGGAAGAAGTTTTTTCTGTTTTATTTTAAAATTTTATTTTTTAAAATTTTGAAATTTAATTTTATTTATTTTTTTATACAGCAGGTTATTATTAGTTATGTATTTTATGCATATACATGTATACAGGTCAATCCCAATCTCCCAACTCATCCCACCACCACCACCCCATGGCTTCCCACACTTGGTGTCCATACGTTTGTTCTCTACCTCTGTGTCTCTATTTCTTCCCTGCAAACCAGTTCATCTGTACCATTTTTTAGGTTCCACATATATGCATTAATATACAATATTTGTTTTCCTCTTTCTGACTTACTTCATTCTGTATGACAGTCTCTAGATCCATCGATGTCTCTACAAATGACCCAGTTTCATTCCTTTTTATGGCTGAGTAATATTCCATTTTATATATGTACCACATCTTTATCCATTCATCTGTCTGTGGGCATTTAGCTTGCTTCCATTACCTGGCTATTGTAAATAGTGCTGCAATGATCATTGTGGTGAATGTGCCTTTTTGATTTATGGTTTTCTCTGGGTATGTGCCCAGAAGTGGGATTGCTGGATCAGATGGTAATTCTATTTCTAGTTTTTTTAAGGAAACTCCATACTGTTCTCCATAGTGACTGTATCAATTTACATCCCCACCAATAGTGGAAGAGGGCTCCTTTTGTCCACACCCTCCCCAGAATTTGTTGTTTGTAGATTTTCTGATGATGCCGATTTTAACAGGTGTGGGGTGATACCTCATTGTAGTTTTGATTTGCATTTCTCTAATAATTAGTGCTGTTGAGCAGCTTTTCATGTGCGTCTTGGCCATCTCTGTGTCTTCTTTGAAGAAACGTCTCTTTAGCTCTTCTGCCCATTTTTGTATTGGGTTGTTTGTTTTTTTAATAGTAAGCTGCATGAGCTGTTTATATATATATTGGAGATTAAACCTTTGTCCATTGATTCATTTGCAACGATTTTCGCCCATTCTGAGGGATGCCTTTTGCCATTCCCGTTTTTTGAACAAAAAAGGAAAGAAAGAAAAAGAAGCAGAACACTAATGTGCGTAAAATATGCCTTTTGAAATGGTCGTTTTGAAATATGGACGTCCTTTGAATTTTTTGGTCGATATGTGACCCCAGGATTTGTTTTCAGGGCAGGTGTCATTTACAGGCCTGCAATGATTTTGAATATCAACTGACCATTAGCGCTGGGATTAAAGCTGCTGTTGCGTGAAACGGCCACAAGGTGGCAGCAGTTCTCCCTTACCAAATCTGGTTACTATAGCAACAGAGCCTCAATGGAAGTTGTGTTCTAGATTGGAATTTAGAATGGAATGTGCCAGGAGAAAGCCCCTCAAGTTTGTCTCACTACTTCTTGTTCCTGTTTTTATTTTATTTTTTTTATTTTCTATTACAGCAAGTTTGATTACAATGTTTGGCTTGTTGTAGGTGTGGAAGATGTGGTTCTTTTACACATATACAGATGTCTGTTCTTCCTGGGATCCTTTTCCCATGTACGTTAGGACAGAATGTTGAGTAGTCTTCTCTTGGTATTCCGTAGGTCTTTGGTGATTTTATATGTCACCTGTGTTTGATTATGTCTGTTAACCCCGATATCGTAATGAAACCAATCCTCACACCTTTCCATTGGTGAACCATAAGTTTGTTTAATGAATCTGTGATTGCCCTTCTCCGTGGAAATATCTGCCCTGGTATCCATTTTTAGGTAACACCTATAAGTGATATGATACGATATGTGTCTTTCACTTTCTGACTTACTCCAAGTCACGTGATTACCTCTAGACTCATCTACGGGGCTGCAAATGGCATTGTGTCCTTTTTTTCCTTGGCTTCTATTCTGCCTTAGCGAGGTCCATTTTCAACAATGTGATTCCCTGAGGGTTGTGGATTAGCTGACCTGGGCAGCCTTACCCTGCCGGCCGGCCCTCCTCAGGTGTGCCTGGTTGAGGTCAATATAAACAGCGCTCCAGGCAGCAATAGCCCCTGAAGTTGTGCCTGACTCCATATTCTCTGCCCCGTCAGCAGTCTCAGGGCTGTGCTGGTGGGAGGGAGTGAGGGGCCAAGGCTTTGTTGGTGGCCCGGTGTGAGTGGGGCTCTGCTGGCCTTTCTGCAGGAGTTGCCAGGCTGCCACCTGTAAAGAAGAGGATGTGTCACCCATACCTTCCGATGGAATTTCTCTCCGGACAGAGGTGAGGAAGGAAAAAAGCAGTGGGGGCCGGGACAGGAGGGGTATCTCAGGCAGGGCAATAGAAAGCTTCCAGAAGAGCGCCCGGGGCCAGGACCATCCTGGCTGGCCTGCAGGCACCAAGTTGGCCTGCGTGCTGTCGCTGGTGTGGCTCCACGGCCCTTCCTCTAGGCTCTGAAGCCCTTGTACATATTCAGGTGTTTTACCTGGGAAGGGTGGGAACAGTTCAGCAGCAGCTGGCCTGGGGCTCAGCTCACGTTTACTCACAGCTGCCTCAGCACGGTCCCCCAGCTTTGCAATGAGGACGCTCCTTGCATGGGGGGTGGGTTGCTGGCTGTATGGGAGGTGATTCCCCACCTCTGACCAATTTCAGAATTGTTTACTGCTGGAGCAAGTGCCCTGATAGGGTTTCCCTCTGTATAACTGGTGGGTTCAGGTTTTTTTTTTCTCTTATGGTTCAAGTTAGATTTGATTCCTCTTTTATGTATTTATAGATATAAGCATGGAAATAATTCATTCCTATAAATACATCTGTGTGAAGGGAAGAACTTTTTTCTGTTTTATTTTAAAATTTTATTTTTTAAAATTTTGAAATTTAATTTTATTTATTTGTTTATACAGCAGGTTATTATTAGTTATGTATTTTATGCGTATACATGTATACAGGTCAATCCCAATCTACCAACTCATCCCACCACCACCACCCCATGGCTTCCCACACTTGGTGTCCATACGTTTGTTCTCTACCTCTGTGTCTCTATTTCTTCCCTGCAAACCAGTTCATCTGTACCATTTTTTAGGTTCCACATATATGCATTAATATACAATATTTGTTTTCCTCTTTCTGACATACTTCATTCTGTATGACAGTCTCTAGATCCATCGATGTCTCTACAAATGACCCAGTTTCATTCCTTTTTATGGCTGAGTAATATTCCATTTTATATATGTACCACATCTTTATCCATTCATCTGTCTGTGGGCATTTAGCTTGCTTCCATTACCTGGCTATTGTAAATAGTGCTGCAATGATCATTGTGGTGAATGTGCCTTTTTGATTTATGGTTTTCTCTGGGTATGTGCCCAGAAGTGGGATTGCTGGATCAGATGGTAATTCTATTTCTAGTTTTTTTAAGGAAACTCCATACTGTTCTCCATAGTGACTGTATCAATTTACATCCCCACCAATAGTGGAAGAGGGTTCCTTTTGTCCACACCCTCCCCAGAATTTGTTGTTTGTAGATTTTCTGATGATGCCGATTTTAACAGGTGTGGGGTGATACCTCATTGTAGTTTTGATTTGCATTTCTCTAATAATTAGTGCTGTTGAGCAGCTTTTCATGTGCGTCTTGGCCATCTCTGTGTCTTCTTTGAAGAAACGTCTCTTTAGCTCTTCTGCCCATTTTTGTATTGGGTTGTTTGTTTTTTTAATAGTAAGCTGCATGAGCTGTTTATATATATATTGGAGATTAAACCTTTGTCCATTGATTCATTTGCAACGATTTTCGCCCATTCTGAGGGATGCCTTTTGCCATTCCCGTTTTTTGAACAAAAAAGGAAAGAAAGAAAAAGAAGCAGAACACTAATGTGCGTAAAATATGCCTTTTGAAATGGTCGTTTTGAAATATGGACGTCCTTTGAATTTTTTGGTCGATATGTGACCCCAGGATTTGTTTTCAGGGCAGGTGTCATTTACAGGCCTGCAATGATTTTGAATATCAACTGACCATTAGCGCTGGGATTAAAGCTGCTGTTGCGTGAAACGGCCACAAGGTGGCAGCAGTTCTCCCTTACCAAATCTGGTTACTAGAGCAACAGAGCCTCAATGGAAGTTGTGTTCTAGATTGGAATTTAGAATGGAATGTGCCAGGAGAAAGCCCCTCAAGTTTGTCTCACTACTTCTTGTTCCTGTTTTTATTTTATTTTTTTTATTTTCTATTACAGCAAGTTTGATTACAATGTTTGGCTTGTTGTAGGTGTGGATGATGTGGTTCTTTTACACATATACAGATGTCTGTTCTTCCTGGGATCCTTTTCCCATGTACGTTAGGACAGAATGTTGAGTAGTCTTCTCTTGGTATTCCGTAGGTCTTTGGTGATTTTATATGTCACCTGTGTTTGATTATGTCTGTTAACCCCGATATCGTAATGAAACCAATCCTCACACCTTTCCATTGGTGAACCATAAGTTTGTTTAATGAATCTGTGATTGCCCTTCTCCGTGGAAATATCTGCCCTGGTATCCATTTTTAGGTAACACCTATAAGTGATATGATACGATATGTGTCTTTCACTTTCTGACTTACTCCAAGTCACGTGATTACCTCTAGACTCATCTACGGGGCTGCAAATGGCATTGTGTCCTTTTTTTCCTTGGCTTCTATTCTGCCTTAGTGAGGTCCATTTTCAACAATGTGATTCCCTGAGGGTTGTGGATTAGCTGACCTCGGCAGCCTTACCCTGCCGGCCGGCCCTCCTCAGGTGTGCCTGGTTGAGGTCAATATAAACAGCGCTCCAGGCAGCAATAGCCCCTGAAGTTGTGCCTGACTCCATATTCTCTGCCCCGTCAGCAGTCTCAGGGCTGTGCTGGTGGGAGGGAGTGAGGGGCCAAGGCTTTGTTGGTGGCCCGGTGTGAGTGGGGCTCTGCTGGCCTTTCTGCAGGAGTTGCCAGGCTGCCACCTGTAAAGAAGAGGATGTGTCACCCATACCTTCCGATGGAATTTCTCTCCGGACAGAGGTGAGGAAGGAAAAAAGCAGTGGGGGCCGGGACAGGACGGGTATCTCAGGCAGGGCAATAGAAAGTTTCCAGAAGAGCGCCCGGGGCCAGGACCATCCTGGCTGGCCTGCAGGCACCAAGTTGGCCTGCGTGCTGTCGCTGGTGTGGCTCCACGGCCCTTCCTCTAGGCTCTCAAGCCCTTGTACATATTCAGGTGTTTTACCTGGGAAAGGTGGGAACAGTTCAGCAGCAGCTGGCCTGGGGCTCAGCTCACGTTTACTCACAGCTGCCTCAGCACGGTCCCCCAGCTTTGCAATGAGGACGCTCCTTGCATGGGGGGTGGGTTGCTGGCTGTATGGGAGGTGATTCCCCACCTCTGACCAATTTCAGAATTGTTTACTGCTGGAGCAAGTGCCCTGATAGGGTTTCCCTCTGTATAACTGGTGGGTTCAGGTTTTTTTTTTCTCTTATGGTTCAAGTTAGATTTGATTCCTCTTTTATGTATTTATAGATATAAGCATGGAAATAATTCATTCCTATAAATACATCTGTGTGAAGGGAAGAACTTTTTTCTGTTTTATTTTAAAATTTTATTTTTTAAAATTTTGAAATTTAATTTTATTTATTTGTTTATACAGCAGGTTATTATTAGTTATGTATTTTATGCGTATACATGTATACAGGTCAATCCCAATCTCCCAACTCATCCCACCACCACCACCCCATGGCTTCCCACACTTGGTGTCCATACGTTTGTTCTCTACCTCTGTGTCTCTATTTCTTCCCTGCAAACCAGTTCATCTGTACCATTTTTTAGGTTCCACATATATGCATTAATATACAATATTTGTTTTCCTCTTTCTGACATACTTCATTCTGTATGACAGTCTCTAGATCCATCGATGTCTCTACAAATGACCCAGTTTCATTCCTTTTTATGGCTGAGTAATATTCCATTTTATATATGTACCACATCTTTATCCATTCATCTGTCTGTGGGCATTTAGCTTGCTTCCATTACCTGGCTATTGTAAATAGTGCTGCAATGATCATTGTGGTGAATGTGCCTTTTTGATTTATGGTTTTCTCTGGGTATGTGCCCAGAAGTGGGATTGCTGGATCAGATGGTAATTCTATTTCTAGTTTTTTTAAGGAAACTCCATACTGTTCTCCATAGTGACTGTATCAATTTACATCCCCACCAATAGTGGAAGAGGGCTCCTTTTGTCCACACCCTCCCCAGAATTTGTTGTTTGTAGATTTTCTGATGATGCCGATTTTAACAGGTGTGGGGTGATACCTCATTGTAGTTTTGATTTGCATTTCTCTAATAATTAGTGCTGTTGAGCAGCTTTTCATGTGCGTCTTGGCCATCTCTGTGTCTTCTTTGAAGAAACGTCTCTTTAGCTCTTCTGCCCATTTTTGTATTGGGTTGTTTGTTTTTTTAATAGTAAGCTGCATGAGCTGTTTATATATATATTGGAGATTAAACCTTTGTCCATTGATTCATTTGCAACGATTTTCGCCCATTCTGAGGGATGCCTTTTGCCATTCCCGTTTTTTGAACAAAAAAGGAAAGAAAGAAAAAGAAGCAGAACACTAATGTGCGTAAAATATGCCTTTTGAAATGGTCGTTTTGAAATATGGACGTCCTTTGAATTTTTTGGTCGATATGTGACCCCAGGATTTGTTTTCAGGGCAGGTGTCATTTACAGGCCTGCAATGATTTTGAATATCAACTGACCATTAGCGCTGGGATTAAAGCTGCTGTTGCGTGAAACGGCCACAAGGTGGCAGCAGTTCTCCCTTACCAAATCTGGTTACTAGAGCAACAGAGCCTCAATGGAAGTTGTGTTCTAGATTGGAATTTAGAATGGAATGTGCCAGGAGAAAGCCCCTCAAGTTTGTCTCACTACTTCTTGTTCCTGTTTTTATTTTATTTTTTTTATTTTCTATTGCAGCAAGTTTGATTACAATGTTTGGCTTGTTGTAGGTGTGGAAGATGTGGTTCTTTTACACATATACAGATGTCTGTTCTTCCTGGGATCCTTTTCCCATGTACGTTAGGACAGAATGTTGAGTAGTCTTCTCTTGGTATTCCGTAGGTCTTTGGTGATTTTATATGTCACCTGTGTTTGATTATGTCTGTTAACCCCGATATCGTAATGAAACCAATCCTCACACCTTTCCATTGGTGAACCATAAGTTTGTTTAATGAATCTGTGATTGCCCTTCTCCGTGGAAATATCTGCCCTGGTATCCATTTTTAGGTAACACCTATAAGTGATATGATACGATATGTGTCTTTCACTTTCTGACTTACTCCAAGTCACGTGATTACCTCTAGACTCATCTACGGGGCTGCAAATGGCATTGTGTCCTTTTTTTCCTTGGCTTCTATTCTGCCTTAGTGAGGTCCATTTTCAACAATGTGATTCCCTGAGGGTTGTGGATTAGCTGACCTGGGCAGCCTTACCCTGCCGGCCGGCCCTCCTCAGGTGTGCCTGGTTGAGGTCAATATAAACAGCGCTCCAGGCAGCAATAGCCCCTGAAGTTGTGCCTGACTCCATATTCTCTGCCCCGTCAGCAGTCTCAGGGCTGTGCTGGTGGGAGGGAGTGAGGGGCCAAGGCTTTGTTGGTGGCCCGGTGTGAGTGGGGCTCTGCTGGCCTTTCTGCAGGAGTTGCCAGGCTGCCACCTGTAAAGAAGAGAATGTGTCACCCATACCTTCCGATGGAATTTCTCTCCGGACAGAGGTGAGGAAGGAAAAAAGCAGTGGGGGCCGGGACAGGAGGGGTATCTCAGGCAGGGCAATAGAAAGCTTCCAGAAGAGCGCCCGGGGCCAGGACCATCCTGGCTGGCCTGCAGGCACCAAGTTGGCCTGCGTGCTGTCGCTGGTGTGGCTCCACGGCCCTTCCTCTAGGCTCTCAAGCCCTTGTACATATTCAGGTGTTTTACCTGGGAAAGGTGGGAACAGTTCAGCAGCAGCTGGCCTGGGGCTCGGCTCACGTTTACTCACAGCTGCCTCAGCACGGTCCCCCAGCTTTGCAATGAGGACGCTCCTTGCATGGGGGGTGGGTTGCTGGCTGTATGGGAGGTGATTCCCCACCTCTGACCAATTTCAGAATTGTTTACTGCTGGAGCAAGTGCCCTGATAGGGTTTCCCTCTGTATAACTGGTGGGTTCAGGTTTTTTTTTTCTCTTATGGTTCAAGTTAGATTTGATTCCTCTTTTATGTATTTATAGATATAAGCATGGAAATAATTCATTCCTATAAATACATCTGTGTGAAGGGAAGAACTTTTTTCTGTTTTATTTTAAAATTTTATTTTTTAAAATTTTGAAATTTAATTTTATTTATTTGTTTATACAGCAGGTTATTATTAGTTATGTATTTTATGCGTATACATGTATACAGGTCAATCCCAATCTCCCAACTCATCCCACCACCACCACCCCATGGCTTCCCACACTTGGTGTCCATACGTTTGTTCTCTACCTCTGTGTCTCTATTTCTTCCCTGCAAACCAGTTCATCTGTACCATTTTTTAGGTTCCACATATATGCATTAATATACAATATTTGTTTTCCTCTTTCTGACATACTTCATTCTGTATGACAGTCTCTAGATCCATCGATGTCTCTACAAATGACCCAGTTTCATTCCTTTTTATGGCTGAGTAATATTCCATTTTATATATGTACCACATCTTTATCCATTCATCTGTCTGTGGGCATTTAGCTTGCTTCCATTACCTGGCTATTGTAAATAGTGCTGCAATGATCATTGTGGTGAATGTGCCTTTTTGATTTATGGTTTTCTCTGGGTATGTGCCCAGAAGTGGGATTGCTGGATCAGATGGTAATTCTATTTCTAGTTTTTTTAAGGAAACTCCATACTGTTCTCCATAGTGACTGTATCAATTTACATCCCCACCAATAGTGGAAGAGGGCTCCTTTTGTCCACACCCTCCCCAGAATTTGTTGTTTGTAGATTTTCTGATGATGCCGATTTTAACAGGTGTGGGGTGATACCTCATTGTAGTTTTGATTTGCATTTCTCTAATAATTAGTGCTGTTGAGCAGCTTTTCATGTGCGTCTTGGCCATCTCTGTGTCTTCTTTGAAGAAACGTCTCTTTAGATCTTCTGCCCATTTTTGTATTGGGTTGTTTGTTTTTTTAATAGTAAGCTGCATGAGCTGTTTATATATATATTGGAGATTAAACCTTTGTCCATTGATTCATTTGCAACGATTTTCGCCCATTCTGAGGGATGCCTTTTGCCATTCCCGTTGTTTTAACAAAAAAGGAAAGAAAGAAAAAGAAGCAGAACACTAATGTGCGTAAAATATGCCTTTTGAAATGGTCGTTTTGAAATATGGACGTCCTTTGAATTTTTTGGTCGATATGTGACCCCAGGATTTGTTTTCAGGACAGGTGTCATTTACAGGCCTGCAATGATTTTGAATATCAACTGACCATTAGCGCTGGGATTAAAGCTGCTGTTGCGTGGAACGGCCACAAGGTGGCAGCAGTTCTCCCTTACCAAATCTGGTTACTAGAGCAACAGAGCCTCAATGGAAGTCGTGTTCTAGATTGGAATTTAGAATGGAATGTGCCAGGAGAAAGCCCCTCAAGTTTGTCTCACTACTTCTTGTTCCTGTTTTTATTTTATTTTTTTTATTTTCTATTACAGCAAGTTTGATTACAATGTTTGGCTTGTTGTAGGTGTGGAAGATGTGGTTCTTTTACACATATACAGATGTCTGTTGTTCCTGGGATCCTTTTCCCATGTACGTTAGGACAGAATGTTGAGTAGTCTTCTCTTGGTATTCCGTAGGTCTTTGGTGATTTTATATGTCACCTGTGTTTGATTATGTCTGTTAACCCCGATATCGTAATGAAACCAATCCTCACACCTTTCCATTGGTGAACCATAAGTTTGTTTAATGAATCTGTGATTGCCCTTCTCCATGGAAATATCTGCCCTGGTATCCATTTTTAGGTAACACCTATAAGTGATATGATACGATATGTGTCTTTCACTTTCTGACTTACTCCAAGTCACGTGATTACCTCTAGACTCATCTACGGGGCTGCAAATGGCATTGTGTCCTTTTTTTCCTGGGCTTCTATTCTGCCTTAGTGAGGTCCATTTTCAACAATGTGATTCCCTGAGGGTTGTGGATTAGCTGACCTCGGCAGCCTTACCCTGCCGGCCGGCCCTCCTCAGGTGTGCCTGGTTGAGGTCAATATAAACAGCGCTCCAGGCAGCAATAGCCCCTGAAGTTGTGCCTGACTCCATATTCTCTGCCCCGTCAGCAGTCTCAGGGCTGTGCTGGTGGGAGGGAGTGAGGGGCCAAGGCTTTGTTTGTGGCCCGGTGTGAGTGGGGCTCTGCTGGCCTTTCTGCAGGAGTTGCCAGGCTGCCACCTGTAAAGAAGAGGATGTGTCACCCATACCTTCCGATGGAATTTCTCTCCGGACAGAGTTGAGGAAGGAACAAAAGCAGTGGGTGCCGGGACAGGAGGGGTATCCCAGGCAGGGCAATAGAAAGCTTCCAGAAGAGCGCCCGGGGCCAGGACCATCCTGGCTGGCCTGCAGGCACCAAGTTGGCCTGCGTGCTGTCGCTGGTGTGGCTCCACGGCCCTTCCTCTAGGCTTTCAAGCCCTTGTACATATTCAGGTGTTTTACCTGGGAAGGGTGGGAACAGTTCAGCAGCAGCTGGCCTGGGGCTCAGCTCACGTTTACTCACAGCTGCCTCAGCACGGTCCCCCAGCTTTGCAATGAGGACGCTCCTTGCATGGGGGGTGGGTTGCTGGCTGTATGGGAGGTGATTCCCCACCTCTGACCAATTTCAGAATTGTTTACTGCTGGAGCAAGTGCCCTGATAGGGTTTCCCTCTGTATAACTGGTGGGTTCAGGGTTTTTTTTTCTTTTATGGTTCAAGTTAGATTTGATTCCTCTTTTATGTATTTATAGATATAAGCATGGAAATAATTCATTCCTATAAATACATCTGTGTGAAGGGAAGAACTTTTTTCTGTTTTATTTTAAAATTTTATTTTTTAAAATTTTGAAATTTAATTTTATTTATTTTTTTATACAACAGGTTATTATTAGTTATGTATTTTATGCATATACATGTATACAGGTCAATCCCAATCTCCCAACTCATCCCACCACCACCACCCCATGGCTTCCCACACTTGGTGTCCATACGTTTGTTCTCTACCTCTGTGTCTCTATTTCTTCCCTGCAAACCAGTTCATCTGTACCATTTTTTAGGTTCCACATATATGCATTAATATACAATATTTGTTTTCCTCTTTCTGACTTACTTCATTCTGTATGACAGTCTCTAGGTCCATCGATGTCTCTACAAATGACCCAGTTTCATTCCTTTTTATGGCTGAGTAATATTCCATTTTATATATGTACCACATCTTTATCCATTCATCTGTCTGTGGGCATTTAGCTTGCTTCCATTACCTGGCTATTGTAAATAGTGCTGCAATGATCATTGTGGTGAATGTGCCTTTTTGATTTATGGTTTTCTCTGGGTATGTGCCCAGAAGTGGGATTGCTGGATCAGATGGTAATTCTATTTCTAGTTTTTTTAAGGAAACTCCATACTGTTCTCCATAGTGACTGTATCAATTTACATCCCCACCAATAGTGGAAGAGGGCTCCTTTTGTCCACACCCTCCCCAGAATTTGTTGTTTGTAGATTTTCTGATGATGCCGATTTTAACAGGTGTGGGGTGATACCTCATTGTAGTTTTGATTTGCATTTCTCTAATAATTAGTGCTGTTGAGCAGCTTTTCATGTGCGTCTTGGCCATCTCTGTGTCTTCTTTGAAGAAACGTCTCTTTAGATCTTCTGCCCATTTTTGTATTGGGTTGTTTGTTTTTTTAATAGTAAGCTGCATGAGCTGTTTATATATATATTGGAGATTAAACCTTTGTCCATTGATTCATTTGCAACGATTTTCGCCCATTCTGAGGGATGCCTTTTGCCATTCCCGTTTTTTGAACAAAAAAGGAAAGAAAGAAAAAGAAGCAGAACACTAATGTGCGTAAAATATGCCTTTTGAAATGGTCGTTTTGAAATATGGACGTCCTTTGAATTTTTTGGTCGATATGTGACCCCAGGATTTGTTTTCAGGGCAGGTGTCATTTACAGGCCTGCAATGATTTTGAATATCAACTGACCATTAGCGCTGGGATTAAAGCTGCTGTTGCGTGAAACGGCCACAAGGTGGCAGCAGTTCTCCCTTACCAAATCTGGTTACTAGAGCAACAGAGCCTCAATGGAAGTCGTGTTCTAGATTGGAATTTAGAATGGAATGTGCCAGGAGAAAGCCCCTCAAGTTTGTCTCACTACTTCTTGTTCCTGTTTTTAATTTTTTTTTATTTTCTATTACAGCAAGTTTGATTACAATGTTTGGCTTGTTGTAGGTGTAGAAGATGTGGTTCTTTTACACATATACAGATGTCTGTTGTTCCTGGGATCCTTTTCCCATGTACGTTAAGACAGAATGTTGAGTAGTCTTCTCTTGGTATTCCGTAGGTCTTTGGTGATTTTATATGTCACCTGTGTTTGATTATGTCTGTTAACCCCGATATCATAATGAAACCAATCCTCACACCTTTCCATTGGTGAACCATAAGTTTGTTTAATGAATCTGTGATTGCCCTTCTCCGTGGAAATATCTGCCCTGGTATCCATTTTTAGGTAACACCTATAAGTGATATGATACGATATGTGTCTTTCACTTTCTGACTTACTCCAAGTCACGTGATTACCTCTAGACTCATCTACGGGGCTGCAAATGGCATTGTGTCCTTTTTTTCCTTGGCTTCTATTCTGCCTTAGCGAGGTCCATTTTCAACAATGTGATTCCCTGAGGGTTGTGGATTAGCTGACCTGGGCAGCCTTACCCTGCCGGCCGGCCCTCCCCAGGTGTGCCTGGTTGAGGTCAATATAAACAGCGCTCCAGGCAGCAATAGCCCCTGAAGTTGTGCCTGACTCCATATTCTCTGCCCCGTCAGCAGTCTCAGGGCTGTGCTGGTGGGAGGGAGTGAGGGGCCAAGGCTTTGTTGGTGGCCCGGTGTGAGTGGGGCTCTGCTGGCCTTTCTGCAGGAGTTGCCAGGCTGCCACCTGTATAGAAGAGGATGTGTCACCCATACCTTCCAATGGAATTTCTCTCCGGACAGAGGTGAGGAAGGAAAAAAGCAGTGGGGGCCGGGACAAGAGGGGTATCTCAGGCAGGGCTATAGAAAGCTTCCAGAAGAGTGCCCGGGGCCAGGACCATCCTGGCTGGCCTGCAGGCACCAAGTTGGCCTGCGTGCTGTCGCTGGTGTGGCTCCACGGCCCTTCCTCTAGGCTTTCAAGCCCTTGTACATATTCAGGTGTTTTACCTGGGAAGGGTGGGAACAGTTCAGCAGCAGCTGGCCTGGGACTCAGCTCACGTTTACTCACAGATGCCTCAGCACGGTCCCCCAGCTTTGCAATGAGGACGCTCCTTGCATGGGGGGTGGGTTGCTTGCTGTATGGGAGGTGATTCCCCACCTCTGACCAATTTCAGAATTGTTTACTGCTGGAGCAAGTGCCCTGATAGGGTTTCCCTCTGTATAACTGGTGGGTTCAGGTTTTTTTTTTCTTTTATGGTTCAAGTTAGATTTGATTCCTCTTTTATGTATATATAGATATAAGCATGGAAATAATTCATTCCTATAAATACATCTGTGTGAAGGGAAGAACTTTTTTCTGTTTTATTTTAAAATTTTATTTTTTAAAATTTTGAAATTTAATTTTATTTATTTTTTTATACAGCAGGTTATTATTAGTTATGTATTTTATGCATATACATGTATACAGGTCAATCCCAATCTCCCAACTCATCCCACCACCACCACCCCATGGCTTCCCACACTTGGTGTCCATACGTTTGTTCTCTACCTCTGTGTCTCTATTTCTTCCCTGCAAACCAGTTCATCTGTACCATTTTTTAGGTTCCACATATATGCATTAATATACAATATTTGTTTTCCTCTTTCTGACTTACTTCATTCTGTATGACAGTCTCTAGATCCATCGATGTCTCTACAAATGACCCAGTTTCATTCCTTTTTATGGCTGAGTAATATTCCATTTTATATATGTACCACATCTTTATCCATTCATCTGTCTGTGGGCATTTAGCTTGCTTCCATTACCTGGCTATTGTAAATAGTGCTGCAATGATCATTGTGGTGAATGTGCCTTTTTGATTTATGGTTTTCTCTGGGTATGTGCCCAGAAGTGGGATTGCTGGATCAGATGGTAATTCTATTTCTAGTTTTTTTAAGGAAACTCCATACTGTTCTCCATAGTGACTGTATCAATTTACATCCCCACCAATAGTGGAAGAGGGCTCCTTTTGTCCACACCCTCCCCAGAATTTGTTGTTTGTAGATTTTCTGATGATGCCGATTTTAACAGGTGTGGGGTGATACCTCATTGTAGTTTTGATTTGCATTTCTCTAAAAATTAGTGCTGTTGAGCAGCTTTTCATGTGCGTCTTGGCCATCTCTGTGTCTTCTTTGAAGAAACGTCTCTTTAGATCTTCTGCCCATTTTTGTATTGGGTTGTTTGTTTTTTTAATAGTAAGCTGCATGAGCTGTTTATATATATATTGGAGATTAAACCTTTGTCCATTGATTCATTTGCAACGATTTTCGCCCATTCTGAGGGATGCCTTTTGCCATTCCCGTTTTTTGAACAAAAAAGGAAAGAAAGAAAAAGAAGCAGAACACTAATGTGCGTAAAATATGCCTTTTGAAATGGTCGTTTTGAAATATGGACGTCCTTTGAATTTTTTGGTCGATATGTGACCCCAGGATTTGTTTTCAGGGCAGGTGTCATTTACAGGCCTGCAATGATTTTGAATATCAACTGACCATTAGCGCTGGGATTAAAGCTGCTGTTGCGTGAAACGGCCACAAGGTGGCAGCAGTTCTCCCTTACCAAATCTGGTTACTAGAGCAACAGAGCCTCAATGGAAGTTGTGTTCTAGATTGGAATTTAGAATGGAATGTGCCAGGAGAAAGCCCCTCAAGTTTGTCTCACTACTTCTTGTTCCTGTTTTTATTTTATTTTTTTTATTTTCTATTACAGCAAGTTTGATTACAATGTTTGGCTTGTTGTAGGTGTGGAAGATGTGGTTCTTTTACACATATACAGATGTCTGTTCTTCCTGGGATCCTTTTCCCATGTACGTTAGGACAGAATGTTGAGTAGTCTTCTCTTGGTATTCCGTAGGTCTTTGGTGATTTTATATGTCACCTGTGTTTGATTATGTCTGTTAACCCCGATATCGTAATGAAACCAATCCTCACACCTTTCCATTGGTGAACCATAAGTTTGTTTAATGAATCTGTGATTGCCCTTCTCCGTGGAAATATCTGCCCTGGTATCCATTTTTAGGTAACACCTATAAGTGATATGATACGATATGTGTCTTTCACTTTCTGACTTACTCCAAGTCACGTGATTACCTCTAGACTCATCTACGGGGCTGCAAATGGCATTGTGTCCTTTTTTTCCTTGGCTTCTATTCTGCCTTAGTGAGGTCCATTTTCAACAATGTGATTCCCTGAGGGTTGTGGATTAGCTGACCTGGGCAGCCTTACCCTGCCGGCCGGCCCTCCTCAGGTGTGCCTGGTTGAGGTCAATATAAACAGCGCTCCAGGCAGCAATAGCCCCTGAAGTTGTGCCTGACTCCATATTCTCTGCCCCGTCAGCAGTCTCAGGGCTGTGCTGGTGGGAGGGAGTGAGGGGCCAAGGCTTTGTTGGTGGCCCGGTGTGAGTGGGGCTCTGCTGGCCTTTCTGCAGGAGTTGCCAGGCTGCCACCTGTAAAGAAGAGGATGTGTCACCCATACCTTCCGATGGAATTTCTCTCCGGACAGAGGTGAGGAAGGAAAAAAGCAGTGGGGTCTGGGACAGGAGGGGTATCTCAGGCAGGGCAATAGAAAGCTTCCAGAAGAGCGCCCGGGGCCAGGACCATCCTGGCTGGCCTGCAGGCACCAAGTTGGCCTGCGTGCTGTCGCTGGTGTGGCTCCACGGCCCTTCCTCTAGGCTTTCAAGCCCTTGTACATATTCAGGTGTTTTACCTGGGAAGGGTGGGAACAGTTCAGCTGCAGCTGGCCTGGGGCTCAGCTCACGTTTACTCACAGATGCCTCAGCACGGTCCCCCAGCTTTGCAATGAGGACGCTCCTTGCATGGGGGGTGGGTTGCTGGCTGTATGGGAGGTGATTCCCCACCTCTGACCAATTTCAGAATTGTTTACTGCTGGAGCAAGTGCCCTGATAGGGTTTCCCTCTGTATAACTGGTGGGTTCAGGGTTTTTTTTTTCTTTTATGGTTCCAGTTAGATTTGATTCCTCTTTTATGTATTTATAGATATAAGCATGGAAATAATTCATTCCTATAAATACATCTGTGTGAAGGGAAGAACTTTTTTCTGTTTTATTTTAAAATTTTATTTTTTAAAATTTTGAAATTTAATTTTATTTATTTGTTTATACAGCAGGTTATTATTAGTTATGTATTTTATGCATATACATGTATACAGGTCAATCCCAATCTCCCAACTCATCCCACCACCACCACCCCATGGCTTCCCACACTTGGTGTCCATACGTTTGTTCTCTACCTCTGTGTCTCTATTTCTTCCCTGCAAACCAGTTCATCTGTACCATTTTTTAGGTTCCACATATATGCATTAATATACAATATTTGTTTTCCTCTTTCTGACTTACTTCATTCTGTATGACAGTCTCTAGATCCATCGATGTCTCTACAAATGACCCAGTTTCATTCCTTTTTATGGCTGAGTAATATTCCATTTTATATATGTACCACATCTTTATCCATTCATCTGTCTGTGGGCATTTAGCTTGCTTCCATTACCTGGCTATTGTAAATAGTGCTGCAATGATCATTGTGGTGAATGTGCCTTTTTGATTTATGGTTTTCTCTGGGTATGTGCCCAGAAGTGGGATTGCTGGATCAGATGGTAATTCTATTTCTAGTTTTTTTAAGGAAACTCCATACTGTTCTCCATAGTGACTGTATCAATTTACATCCCCACCAATAGTGGAAGAGGGCTCCTTTTGTCCACACCCTCCCCAGAATTTGTTGTTTGTAGATTTTCTGATGATGCCGATTTTAACAGGTGTGGGGTGATACCTCATTGTAGTTTTGATTTGCATTTCTCTAAAAATTAGTGCTGTTGAGCAGCTTTTCATGTGCGTCTTGGCCATCTCTGTGTCTTCTTTGAAGAAACGTCTCTTTAGATCTTCTGCCCATTTTTGTATTGGGTTGTTTGTTTTTTTAATAGTAAGCTGCATGAGCTGTTTATATATATATTGGAGATTAAACCTTTGTCCATTGATTCATTTGCAACGATTTTCGCCCATTCTGAGGGATGCCTTTTGCCATTCCCGTTTTTTGAACAAAAAAGGAAAGAAAGAAAAAGAAGCAGAACACTAATGTGCGTAAAATATGCCTTTTGAAATGGTCGTTTTGAAATATGGACGTCCTTTGAATTTTTTGGTCGATATGTGACCCCAGGATTTGTTTTCAGGGCAGGTGTCATTTACAGGCCTGCAATGATTTTGAATATCAACTGACCATTAGCGCTGGGATTAAAGCTGCTGTTGCGTGAAGCGGCCACAAGGTGGCAGCAGTTCTCCCTTACCAAATCTGGTTACTAGAGCAACAGAGCCTCAATGGAAGTCGTGTTCTAGATTGGAATTTAGAATGGAATGTGCCAGGAGAAAGCCCCTCAAGTTTGTCTCACTACTTCTTGTTCCTGTTTTTATTTATTCTTTTTATTTTCTATTACAGCAAGTTTGATTACAATGTTTGGCTTGTTGTAGGTGTAGAAGATGTGGTTCTTTTACACATATACAGATGTCTGTTCTTCCTGGGATCCTTTTCCCATGTACGTTAGGACAGAATGTTGAGTAGTCTTCTCTTGGTATTCCGTAGGTCTTTGGTGATTATATATGTCACCTGTGTTTGATTATGTCTGTTAACCCCGATATCGTAATGAAACCAATCCTCACACCTTTCCATTGGTGAACCATAAGTTTGTTTAATGAATCTGTGATTGCCCTTCTCCGTGGAAATATCTGCCCTGGTATCCATTTTTAGGTAACACCTATAAGTGATATGATACGATATGTGTCTTTCACTTTCTGACTTACTCCAAGTCACGTGATTACCTCTAGACTCATCTACGGGGCTGCAAATGGCATTGTGTCCTTTTTTTCCTTGGCTTCTATTCTGCCTTAGCGAGGTCCATTTTCAACAATGTGATTCCCTGAGGGTTGTGGATTAGCTGACCTGGGCAGCCTTACCCTGCCGGCCGGCCCTCCCCAGGTGTGCCTGGTTGAGGTCAATATAAACAGCGCTCCAGGCAGCAATAGCCCCTGAAGTTGTGCCTGACTCCATATTCTCTGCCCCGTCAGCAGTCTCGGGGCTGTGCTGGTGGGAGGGAGTGAGGGGCCAAGGCTTTGTTGGTGGCCCGGTGTGAGTGGGGCTCTGCTGGCCTTTCTGCAGGAGTTGCCAGGCTGTCACCTGTTAAGAAGAGGATGTGTCACCCATACCTTCCGATGGAATTTCTCTCCGGACAGAGGTGAGGAAGGAAAAAAGCAGTGGGGGCCGGGACAGGAGGGGTATCTCAGGCAGGGCAATAGAAAGCTTCCAGAAGAGCGCCCAGGGCCAGGACCATCCTGGCTGGCCTGCAGGCACCAAGTTGGCCTGCGTGCTGTCGCTGGTGTGGCTCCACGGCCCTTCCTCTAGGCTTTCAAGCCCTTGTACATATTCAGGTGTTTTACCTGGGAAGGGTGGGAACAGTTCAGCAGCAGCTGGCCTGGGGCTCAGCTCACGTTTACTCACAGCTGCCTCAGCACGGTCCCCCAGCTTTGCAATGAGGACGCTCCTTGCATGGGGGGTGGGTTGCTGGCTGTATGGGAGGTGATTCCCCACCTCTGACCAATTTCAGAATTGTTTACTGCTGGAGCAAGTGCCCTGATAGGGTTTCCCTCTGTATAACTGGTGGGTTCAGGTTTTTTTTTCTTTTATGGTTCAAGTTAGATTTGATTCCTCTTTTATGTATTTATAGATATAAGCATGGAAATAATTCATTCCTATAAATACATCTGTGTGAAGGGAAGAACTTTTTTCTGTTTTATTTTAAAATTTTATTTTTTAAAATTTTGAAATTTAATTTTATTTATTTGTTTATACAGCAGGTTATTATCAGTTATGTATTTTATGCATATACATGTATACAGGTCAATCCCAATCTCCCAACTCATCCCACCACCACCACCCCATGGCTTCCCACACTTGGTGTCCATACGTTTGTTCTCTACCTCTGTGTCTCTATTTCTTCCCTGCAAACCAGTTCATCTGTACCATTTTTTAGGTTCCACATATATGCATTAATATACAATATTTGTTTTCCTCTTTCTGACTTACTTCATTCTGTATGACAGTCTCTAGATCCATCGATGTCTCTACAAATGACCCAGTTTCATTCCTTTTTATGGCTGAGTAATATTCCATTTTATATATGTACCACATCTTTATCCATTCATCTGTCTGTGGGCATTTAGCTTGCTTCCATTACCTGGCTATTGTAAATAGTGCTGCAATGATCATTGTGGTGAATGTGCCTTTTTGATTTATGGTTTTCTCTGGGTATGTGCCCAGAAGTGGGATTGCTGGATCAGATGGTAATTCTATTTCTAGTTTTTTTAAGGAAACTCCATACTGTTCTCCATAGTGACTGTATCAATTTACATCCCCACCAATAGTGGAAGAGGGCTCCTTTTGTCCACACCCTCCCCAGAATTTGTTGTTTGTAGATTTTCTGATGATGCCGATTTTAACAGGTGTGGGGTGATACCTCATTGTAGTTTTGATTTGCATTTCTCTAATAATTAGTGCTGTTGAGCAGCTTTTCATGTGCGTCTTGGCCATCTCTGTGTCTTCTTTGAAGAAACGTCTCTTTAGATCTTCTGCCCATTTTTGTATTGGGTTGTTTGTTTTTTTAATAGTAAGCTGCATGAGCTGTTTATATATATGTTGGAGATTAAACCTTTGTCCATTGATTCATTTGCAACGATTTTCGCCCATTCTGAGGGATGCCTTTTGCCATTCCCGTTTTTTGAACAAAAAAGGAAAGAAAGAAAAAGAAGCAGAACACTAATGTGCGTAAAATATGCCTTTTGAAATGGTCGTTTTGAAATATGGACGTCCTTTGAATTTTTTGGTCGATATGTGACCCCAGGATTTGTTTTCAGGGCAGGTGTCATTTACAGGCCTGCAATGATTTTGAATATCAACTGACCATTAGCGCTGGGATTAAAGCTGCTGTTGCGTGAAACGGCCACAAGGTGGCAGCAGTTCTCCCTTACCAAATCTGGTTACTAGAGCAACAGAGCCTCAATGGAAGTCGTGTTCTAGATTGGAATTTAGAATGGAATGTGCCAGGAGAAAGCCCCTCAAGTTTGTCTCACTACTTCTTGTTCCTGTTTTTAATTTTTTTTTATTTTCTATTACAGCAAGTTTGATTACAATGTTTGGCTTGTTGTAGGTGTAGAAGATGTGGTTCTTTTACACATATACAGATGTCTGTTCTTCCTGGGATCCTTTTCCCATGTACGTTAGGACAGAATGTTGAGTAGTCTTCTCTTGGTATTCCGTAGGTCTTTGGTGATTTTATATGTCACCTGTGTTTGATTATGTCTGTTAACCCCGATATCGTAATGAAACCAATCCTCACACCTTTCCATTGGTGAACCATAAGTTTGTTTAATGAATCTGTGATTGCCCTTCTCCGTGGAAATATCTGCCCTGGTATCCATTTTTAGGTAACACCTATAAGTGATATGATATGATATGTGTCTTTCACTTTCTGACTTACTCCAAGTCACGTGATTACCTCTAGACTCATCTACGGGGCTGCAAATGGCATTGTGTCCTTTTTTTCCTTGGCTTCTATTCTGCCTTAGCGAGGTCCATTTTCAACAATGTGATTCCCTGAGGGTTGTGGATTAGCTGACCTGGGCAGCCTTACCCTGCCGGCCGGCACTCCCCAGGTGTGCCTGGTTGAGGTCAATATAAACAGCGCTCCAGGCAGCAATAGCCCCTGAAGTTGTGCCTGACTCCATATTCTCTGCCCCGTCAGCAGTCTCAGGGCTGTGCTGGTGGGAAGGAGTGAGGAGCCAAGGCTTTGTTGGTGGCCCGGTGTGAGTGGGGCTCTGCTGGCCTTTCTGCAGGAGTTGCCAGGCTGCCACCTGTAAAGAAGAGGATGTGTCACCCATACCTTCCGCTGGAATTTCTCTCCGGACAGAGGTGAGGAAGGAAAAAAGCAGTGGGGGCCGGGACAGGAGTGGTATCTCAGGCAGGGCAATAGAAAGCTTTCAGAAGAGCGCCCGGGGCCAGGACCATCCTGGCTGGCCTGCAGGCACCAAGTTGGCCTGCGTGCTGTCACTGGTGTGGCTCCACGGGCCTTCCTCTAGGCTTTCAAGCCCTTGTACATATTCAGGTGTTTTACCTGGGAAGGGTGGGAACAGTTCAGCTGCAGCTGTCCTGGGGCTCAGCTCACGTTTACTCACAGATGCCTCAGCACGGTCCCCCAGCTTTGCAATGAGGATGCTCCTTGCATGGGGGGTGGGTTGCTGGCTGTATGGGAGGTGATTCCCCACCTCTGACCAATTTCAGAATTGTTTACTGCTGGAGCAAGTGCCCTGATAGGGTTTCCCTCTGTATAACTGGTGGGTTCAGGGTTTTTTTTTTTTTATGGTTCAAGTTAGATTTGATTCCTCTTTTATGTATTTATAGATATAAGCATGGAAATAATTCATTCCTATAAATACATCTGTGTGAAGGGAAGAACTTTTTTCTGTTTTATTTTAAAATTTTATTTTTTAAAATTTTGAAATTTAATTTTATTTATTTGTTTATACAGCAGGTTATTATTAGTTATGTATTTTATGCATATACATGTATACAGGTCAATCCAAATCTCCCAACTCATCCCACCACCACCACCCCATGGCTTCCCACACTTGGTGTCCATACGTTTGTTCTCTACCTCTGTGTCTCTATTTCTTCCCTGCAAACCAGTTCATCTGTACCATTTTTTAGGTTCCACATATATGCATTAATATATAATATTTGTTTTCCTCTTTCTGACTTACTTCATTCTGTATGACAGTCTCTAGATCCATCGATGTCTCTATAAATGACCCAGTTTCATTCCTTTTTATGGCTGAGTAATATTCCATTTTATATATGTACCACATCTTTATCCATTCATCTGTCTGTGGGCATTTAGCTTGCTTCCATTACCTGGCTATTGTAAATAGTGCTGCAATGATCATTGTGGTGAATGTGCCTTTTTGATTTATGGTTTTCTCTGGGTATGTGCCCAGAAGTGGGATTGCTGGATCAGATGGTAATTCTATTTCTAGTTTTTTTAAGGAAACTCCATACTGTTCTCCATAGTGACTGTATCAATTTACATCCCCACCAATAGTGGAAGAGGGCTCCTTTTGTCCACACCCTCCCCAGAATTTGTTGTTTGTAGATTTTCTGATGATGCCGATTTTAACAGGTGTGGGGTGATACCTCATTGTAGTTTTGATTTGCATTTCTCTAATAATTAGTGCTGTTGAGCAGCTTTTCATGTGCGTCTTGGCCATCTCTGTGTCTTCTTTGAAGAAACGTCTCTTTAGATCTTCTGCCCATTTTTGTATTGGGTTGTTTGTTTTTTTAATATTAAGCTGCATGAGCTGTTTATATATATATATTGGAGATTAAATCTTTGTCCATTGATTCATTTGCAACGATTTTCGCCCATTCTGAGGGATGCCTTTTTCCATTCCCGTTTTTTTAACAAAAAAGGAAAGAAAGAAAAAGAAGCAGAACACTAATGTGCGTAAAATATGCCTTTTGAAATGGTCGTTTTGAAATATGGACGTCCTTTGAATTTTTTGGTCGATATGTGACCCCAGGATTTGTTTTCAGGGCAGGTGTCATTTACAGGCCTGCCATGATTTTGAATATCAACTGACCATTAGCCCCGGGATTAAAGCTGCTGTTGCGTGAAACGGCCACAAGGTGGCAGCAGTTCTCCCTTACCAAATCTGGTTACTAGAGCAACAGAGCCTCAATGGAAGTCGTGTTCTAGATTGGAATTTAGAATGGAATGTGCCAGGAGAAAGCCCCTCAAGTTTGTCTCACTACTTCTTGTTCCTGTTTTTATTTATTTTTTTTATTTTCTATTACAGCAAGTTTGATTACAATGTTTGGCTTGTTGTAGGTGTAGAAGATGTGGTTCTTTTACACATATACAGATGTCTGTTCTTCCTGGGATCCTTTTCCCATGTACGTTAGGACAGAATGTTGAGTAGTCTTCTCTTGGTATTCCGTAGGTCTTTGGTGATTTTATATGTCACCTGTGTTTGATTATGTCTGTTAACCCCGATATCGTAATGAAACCAATCCTCACACCTTTCCATTGGTGAACCATAAGTTTGTTTAATGAATCTGTGATTGCCCTTCTCCGTGGAAATATCTGCCCTGGTATCCATTTTTAGGTAACACCTATAAGTGATATGATACGATATGTGTCTTTCACTTTCTGACTTACTCCAAGTCACGTGATTACCTCTAGACTCATCTACGGGGCTGCAAATGGCATTGTGTCCTTTTTTTCCTTGGCTTCTATTCTGCCTTAGTGAGGTCCATTTTCAACAATGTGATTCCCTGAGGGTTGTGGATTAGCTGACCTGGGCAGCCTTACCCTGCCGGCCGGCCCTCCTCAGGTGTGCCTGGTTGAGGTCAATATAAACAGCGCTCCAGGCAGCAATAGCCCCTGAAGTTGTGCCTGACTCCATATTCTCTGCCCCGTCAGCAGTCTCAGGGCTGTGCTGGTGGGAGGGAGTGAGGGGCCAAGGCTTTGTTGGTGGCCCGGTGTGAGTGGGGCTCTGCTGGCCTTTCTGCAGGAGTTGCCAGGCTGCCACCTGTAAAGAAGAGGATGTGTCACCCATACCTTCCGATGGAATTTCTCTCCGGACAGAGGTGAGGAAGGAAAAAAGCAGTGGGGGCCGGGACAGGAGGGGTATCTCAGGCAGGGCAATAGAAAGCTTCCAGAAGAGCGCCCGGGGCCAGGACCATCCTGGCTGGCCTGCAGGCACCAAGTTGGCCTGCGTGCTGTCGCTGGTGTGGCTCCACGGCCCTTCCTCTAGGCTCTCAAGCCCTTGTACATATTCAGGTGTTTTACCTGGGAAAGGTGGGAACAGTTCAGCAGCAGCTGGCCTGGGGCTCAGCTCACGTTTACTCACAGCTGCCTCAGCACGGTCCCCCAGCTTTGCAATGAGGACGCTCCTTGCATGGGGGGTGGGTTGCTGGCTGTATGGGAGGTGATTCCCCACCTCTGACCAATTTCAGAATTGTTTACTGCTGGAGCAAGTGCCCTGATAGGGTTTCCCTCTGTATAACTGGTGGGTTCAGGTTTTTTTTTTCTCTTATGGTTCAAGTTAGATTTGATTCCTCTTTTATGTATTTATAGATATAAGCATGGAAATAATTCATTCCTATAAATACATCTGTGTGAAGGGAAGAACTTTTTTCTGTTTTATTTTAAAATTTTATTTTTTAAAATTTTGAAATTTAATTTTATTTATTTGTTTATACAGCAGGTTATTATTAGTTATGTATTTTATGCGTATACATGTATACAGGTCAATCCCAATCTCCCAACTCATCCCACCACCACCACCCCATGGCTTCCCACACTTGGTGTCCATACGTTTGTTCTCTACCTCTGTGTCTCTATTTCTTCCCTGAAAACCAGTTCATCTGTACCATTTTTTAGGTTCCACATATATGCATTAATATACAATATTTGTTTTCCTCTTTCTGACATACTTCATTCTGTATGACAGTCTCTAGATCCATCGATGTCTCTACAAATGACCCAGTTTCATTCCTTTTTATGGCTGAGTAATATTCCATTTTATATATGTACCACATCTTTATCCATTCATCTGTCTGTGGGCATTTAGCTTGCTTCCATTACCTGGCTATTGTAAATAGTGCTGCAATGATCATTGTGGTGAATGTGCCTTTTTGATTTATGGTTTTCTCTGGGTATGTGCCCAGAAGTGGGATTGCTGGATCAGATGGTAATTCTATTTCTAGTTTTTTTAAGGAAACTCCATACTGTTCTCCATAGTGACTGTATCAATTTACATCCCCACCAATAGTGGAAGAGGGCTCCTTTTGTCCACACCCTCCCCAGAATTTGTTGTTTGTAGATTTTCTGATGATGCCGATTTTAACAGGTGTGGGGTGATACCTCATTGTAGTTTTGATTTGCATTTCTCTAATAATTAGTGCTGTTGAGCAGCTTTTCATGTGCGTCTTGGCCATCTCTGTGTCTTCTTTGAAGAAACGTCTCTTTAGATCTTCTGCCCATTTTTGTATTGGGTTGTTTGTTTTTTTAATAGTAAGCTGCATGAGCTGTTTATATATATATTGGAGATTAAACCTTTGTCCATTGATTCATTTGCAACGATTTTCGCCCATTCTGAGGGATGCCTTTTGCCATTCCCGTTGTTTTAACAAAAAAGGAAAGAAAGAAAAAGAAGCAGAACACTAATGTGCGTAAAATATGCCTTTTGAAATGGTCGTTTTGAAATATGGACGTCCTTTGAATTTTTTGGTCGATATGTGACCCCAGGATTTGTTTTCAGGACAGGTGTCATTTACAGGCCTGCAATGATTTTGAATATCAACTGACCATTAGCGCTGGGATTAAAGCTGCTGTTGCGTGAAACGGCCACAAGGTGGCAGCAGTTCTCCCTTACCAAATCTGGTTACTAGAGCAACAGAGCCTCAATGGAAGTCGTGTTCTAGATTGGAATTTAGAATGGAATGTGCCAGGAGAAAGCCCCTCAAGTTTGTCTCACTACTTCTTGTTCCTGTTTTTATTTTATTTTTTTTATTTTCTATTACAGCAAGTTTGATTACAATGTTTGGCTTGTTGTAGGTGTGGAAGATGTGGTTCTTTTACACATATACAGATGTCTGTTCTTCCTGGGATCCTTTTCCCATGTACGTTAGGACAGAATGTTGAGTAGTCTTCTCTTGGTATTCCGTAGGTCTTTGGTGATTTTATATGTCACCTGTGTTTGATTATGTCTGTTAACCCCGATATCGTAATGAAACCAATCCTCACACCTTTCCATTGGTGAACCATAAGTTTGTTTAATGAATCTGTGATTGCCCTTCTCCGTGGAAATATCTGCCCTGGTATCCATTTTTAGGTAACACCTATAAGTGATATGATACGATATGTGTCTTTCACTTTCTGACTTACTCCAAGTCACGTGATTACCTCTAGACTCATCTACGGGGCTGCAAATGGCATTGTGTCCTTTTTTTCCTGGGCTTCTATTCTGCCTTAGTGAGGTCCATTTTCAACAATGTGATTCCCTGAGGGTTGTGGATTAGCTGACCTCGGCAGCCTTACCCTGCCGGCCGGCCCTCCTCAGGTGTGCCTGGTTGAGGTCAATATAAACAGCGCTCCAGGCAGCAATAGCCCCTGAAGTTGTGCCTGACTCCATATTCTCTGCCCCGTCAGCAGTCTCAGGGCTGTGCTGGTGGGAGGGAGTGAGGGGCCAAGGCTTTGTTTGTGGCCCGGTGTGAGTGGGGCTCTGCTGGCCTTTCTGCAGGAGTTGCCAGGCTGCCACCTGTAAAGAAGAGGATGTGTCACCCATACCTTCCGATGGAATTTCTCTCCGGACAGAGTTGAGGAAGGAAAAAAAGCAGTGGGTGCCGGGACAGGAGGGGTATCCCAGGCAGGGCAATAGAAAGCTTCCAGAAGAGCGCCCGGGGCCAGGACCATCCTGGCTGGCCTGCAGGCACCATGTTGGCCTGCGTGCTGTCGCTGGTGTGGCTCCACGGCCCTTCCTCTAGGCTTTCAAGCCCTTGTACATATTCAGGTGTTTTACCTGGGAAGGGTGGGAACAGTTCAGCAGCAGCTGGCCTGGGACTCAGCTCACGTTTACTCACAGATGCCTCAGCACGGTCCCCCAGCTTTGCAATGAGGACGCTCCTTGCATGGGGGGTGGGTTGCTTGCTGTATGGGAGGTGATTCCCCACCTCTGACCAATTTCAGAATTGTTTGCTGCTGGAGCAAGTGCCCTGATAGGGTTTCCCTCTGTATAACTGGTGGGTTCAGGTTTTTTTTTTCTTTTATGGTTCAAGTTAGATTTGATTCCTCTTTTATGTATTTATAGATATAAGCATGGAAATAATTCATTCCTATAAATACATCTGTGTGAAGGGAAGAACTTTTTTCTGTTTTATTTTAAAATTTTATTTTTTACAATTTTGAAATTTAATTTTATTTATTTGTTTATACAGCAGGTTATTATCAGTTATGTATTTTATGCATATACATGTATACAGGTCAATCCCAATCTCCCAACTCATCCCACCACCACCACCCCATGGCTTCCCACACTTGGTGTCCATACGTTTGTTCTCTACCTCTGTGTCTCTATTTCTTCCCTGCAAACCAGTTCATCTGTACCATTTTTTAGGTTCCACATATATGCATTAATATACAATATTTGTTTTCCTCTTTCTGACTTACTTCATTCTGTATGACAGTCTCTAGATCCATCGATGTCTCTACAAATGACCCAGTTTCATTCCTTTTTATGGCTGAGTAATATTCCATTTTATATATGTACCACATCTTTATCCATTCATCTGTCTGTGGGCATTTAGCTTGCTTCCATTACCTGGCTATTGTAAATAGTGCTGCAATGATCATTGTGGTGAATGTGCCTTTTTGATTTATGGTTTTCTCTGGGTATGTGCCCAGAAGTGGGATTGCTGGATCAGATGGTAATTCTATTTCTAGTTTTTTTAAGGAAACTCCATACTGTTCTCCATAGTGACTGTATCAATTTACATCCCCACCAATAGTGGAAGAGGGCTCCTTTTGTCCACACCCTCCCCAGAATTTGTTGTTTGTAGATTTTCTGATGATGCCGATTTTAACAGGTGTGGGGTGATACCTCATTGTAGTTTTGATTTGCATTTCTCTAATAATTAGTGCTGTTGAGCAGCTTTTCATGTGCGTCTTGGCCATCTCTGTGTCTTCTTTGAAGAAACGTCTCTTTAGATCTTCTGCCCATTTTTGTATTGGGTTGTTTGTTTTTTTAATAGTAAGCTGCATGAGCTGTTTATATATATGTTGGAGATTAAACCTTTGTCCATTGATTCATTTGCAACGATTTTCGCCCATTCTGAGGGATGCCTTTTGCCATTCCCGTTTTTTGAACAAAAAAGGAAAGAAAGAAAAAGAAGCAGAACACTAATGTGCGTAAAATATGCCTTTTGAAATGGTCGTTTTGAAATATGGACGTCCTTTGAATTTTTTGGTCGATATGTGACCCCAGGATTTGTTTTCAGGGCAGGTGTCATTTACAGGCCTGCAATGATTTTGAATATCAACTGACCATTAGCGCTGGGATTAAAGCTGCTGTTGCGTGAAACGGCCACAAGGTGGCAGCAGTTCTCCCTTACCAAATCTGGTTACTAGAGCAACAGAGCCTCAATGGAAGTCGTGTTCTAGATTGGAATTTAGAATGGAATGTGCCAGGAGAAAGCCCCTCAAGTTTGTCTCACTACTTCTTGTTCCTGTTTTTAATTTTTTTTTATTTTCTATTACAGCAAGTTTGATTACAATGTTTGGCTTGTTGTAGGTGTAGAAGATGTGGTTCTTTTACACATATACAGATGTCTGTTCTTCCTGGGATCCTTTTCCCATGTACGTTAGGACAGAATGTTGAGTAGTCTTCTCTTGGTATTCCGTAGGTCTTTGGTGATTTTATATGTCACCTGTGTTTGATTATGTCTGTTAACCCCGATATCGTAATGAAACCAATCCTCACACCTTTCCATTGGTGAACCATAAGTTTGTTTAATGAATCTGTGATTGCCCTTCTCCGTGGAAATATCTGCCCTGGTATCCATTTTTAGGTAACACCTATAAGTGATATGATATGATATGTGTCTTTCACTTTCTGACTTACTCCAAGTCACGTGATTACCTCTAGACTCATCTACGGGGCTGCAAATGGCATTGTGTCCTTTTTTTCCTTGGCTTCTATTCTGCCTTAGCGAGGTCCATTTTCAACAATGTGATTCCCTGAGGGTTGTGGATTAGCTGACCTGGGCAGCCTTACCCTGCCGGCCGGCACTCCCCAGGTGTGCCTGGTTGAGGTCAATATAAACAGCGCTCCAGGCAGCAATAGCCCCTGAAGTTGTGCCTGACTCCATATTCTCTGCCCCGTCAGCAGTCTCAGGGCTGTGCTGGTGGGAAGGAGTGAGGAGCCAAGGCTTTGTTGGTGGCCCGGTGTGAGTGGGGCTCTGCTGGCCTTTCTGCAGGAGTTGCCAGGCTGCCACCTGTAAAGAAGAGGATGTGTCACCCATACCTTCCGCTGGAATTTCTCTCCGGACAGAGGTGAGGAAGGAAAAAAGCAGTGGGGGCCGGGACAGGAGTGGTATCTCAGGCAGGGCAATAGAAAGCTTTCAGAAGAGCGCCCGGGGCCAGGACCATCCTGGCTGGCCTGCAGGCACCAAGTTGGCCTGCGTGCTGTCACTGGTGTGGCTCCACGGCCCTTCCTCTAGGCTTTCAAGCCCTTGTACATATTCAGGTGTTTTACCTGGGAAGGGTGGGAACAGTTCAGCTGCAGCTGTCCTGGGGCTCAGCTCACGTTTACTCACAGATGCCTCAGCACGGTCCCCCAGCTTTGCAATGAGGATGCTCCTTGCATGGGGGGTGGGTTGCTGGCTGTATGGGAGGTGATTCCCCACCTCTGACCAATTTCAGAATTGTTTACTGCTGGAGCAAGTGCCCTGATAGGGTGTCCCTCTGTATAACTGGTGGGTTCAGGGTTTTTTTTTTTTTATGGTTCAAGTTAGATTTGATTCCTCTTTTATGTATTTATAGATATAAGCATGGAAATAATTCATTCCTATAAATACATCTGTGTGAAGGGAAGAACTTTTTTCTGTTTTATTTTAAAATTTTATTTTTTAAAATTTTGAAATTTAATTTTATTTATTTGTTTATACAGCAGGTTATTATTAGTTATGTATTTTATGCATATACATGTATACAGGTCAATCCCAATCTCCCAACTCATCCCACCACCACCACCCCATGGCTTCCCACACTTGGTGTCCATACGTTTGTTCTCTACCTCTGTGTCTCTATTTCTTCCCTGCAAACCAGTTCATCTGTACCATTTTTTAGGTTCCACATATATGCATTAATATATAATATTTGTTTTCCTCTTTCTGACTTACTTCATTCTGTATGACAGTCTCTAGATCCATCGATGTCTCTATAAATGACCCAGTTTCATTCCTTTTTATGGCTGAGTAATATTCCATTTTATATATGTACCACATCTTTATCCATTCATCTGTCTGTGGGCATTTAGCTTGCTTCCATTACCTGGCTATTGTAAATAGTGCTGCAATGATCATTGTGGTGAATGTGCCTTTTTGATTTATGGTTTTCTCTGGGTATGTGCCCAGAAGTGGGATTGCTGGATCAGATGGTAATTCTATTTCTAGTTTTTTTAAGGAAACTCCATACTGTTCTCCATAGTGACTGTATCAATTTACATCCCCACCAATAGTGGAAGAGGGCTCCTTTTGTCCACACCCTCCCCAGAATTTGTTGTTTGTAGATTTTCTGATGATGCCGATTTTAACAGGTGTGGGGTGATACCTCATTGTAGTTTTGATTTGCATTTCTCTAATAATTAGTGCTGTTGAGCAGCTTTTCATGTGCGTCTTGGCCATCTCTGTGTCTTCTTTGAAGAAACGTCTCTTTAGATCTTCTGCCCATTTTTGTATTGGGTTGTTTGTTTTTTTAATATTAAGCTGCATGAGCTGTTTATATATATATATTGGAGATTAAATCTTTGTCCATTGATTCATTTGCAACGATTTTCGCCCATTCTGAGGGATGCCTTTTTCCATTCCCGTTTTTTTAACAAAAAAGGAAAGAAAGAAAAAGAAGCAGAACACTAATGTGCGTAAAATATGCCTTTTGAAATGGTCGTTTTGAAATATGGACGTCCTTTGAATTTTTTGGTCGATATGTGACCCCAGGATTTGTTTTCAGGGCAGGTGTCATTTACAGGCCTGCCATGATTTTGAATATCAACTGACCATTAGCCCCGGGATTAAAGCTGCTGTTGCGTGAAACGGCCACAAGGTGGCAGCAGTTCTCCCTTACCAAATCTGGTTACTAGAGCAACAGAGCCTCAATGGAAGTCGTGTTCTAGATTGGAATTTAGAATGGAATGTGCCAGGAGAAAGCCCCTCAAGTTTGTCTCACTACTTCTTGTTCCTGTTTTTATTTATTTTTTTTATTTTCTATTACAGCAAGTTTGATTACAATGTTTGGCTTGTTGTAGGTGTAGAAGATGTGGTTCTTTTACACATATACAGATGTCTGTTCTTCCTGGGATCCTTTTCCCATGTACGTTAGGACAGAATGTTGAGTAGTCTTCTCTTGGTATTCCGTAGGTCTTTGGTGATTTTATATGTCACCTGTGTTTGATTATGTCTGTTAACCCCGATATCGTAATGAAACCAATCCTCACACCTTTCCATTGGTGAACCATAAGTTTGTTTAATGAATCTGTGATTGCCCTTCTCCGTGGAAATATCTGCCCTGGTATCCATTTTTAGGTAACACCTATAAGTGATATGATACGATATGTGTCTTTCACTTTCTGACTTACTCCAAGTCACGTGATTACCTCTAGACTCATCTACGGGGCTGCAAATGGCATTGTGTCCTTTTTTTCCTTGGCTTCTATTCTGCCTTAGTGAGGTCCATTTTCAACAATGTGATTCCCTGAGGGTTGTGGATTAGCTGACCTGGGCAGCCTTACCCTGCCGGCCGGCCCTCCTCAGGTGTGCCTGGTTGAGGTCAATATAAACAGCGCTCCAGGCAGCAATAGCCCCTGAAGTTGTGCCTGACTCCATATTCTCTGCCCCGTCAGCAGTCTCAGGGCTGTGCTGGTGGGAGGGAGTGAGGGGCCAAGGCTTTGTTGGTGGCCCGGTGTGAGTGGGGCTCTGCTGGCCTTTCTGCAGGAGTTGCCAGGCTGCCACCTGTAAAGAAGAGGATGTGTCACCCATACCTTCCGATGGAATTTCTCTCCGGACAGAGGTGAGGAAGGAAAAAAGCAGTGGGGGCCGGGACAGGAGGGGTATCTCAGGCAGGGCAATAGAAAGCTTCCAGAAGAGCGCCCGGGGCCAGGACCATCCTGGCTGGCCTGCAGGCACCAAGTTGGCCTGCGTGCTGTCGCTGGTGTGGCTCCACGGCCCTTCCTCTAGGCTCTCAAGCCCTTGTACATATTCAGGTGTTTTACCTGGGAAAGGTGGGAACAGTTCAGCAGCAGCTGGCCTGGGGCTCAGCTCACGTTTACTCACAGCTGCCTCAGCACGGTCCCCCAGCTTTGCAATGAGGACGCTCCTTGCATGGGGGGTGGGTTGCTGGCTGTATGGGAGGTGATTCCCCACCTCTGACCAATTTCAGAATTGTTTACTGCTGGAGCAAGTGCCCTGATAGGGTTTCCCTCTGTATAACTGGTGGGTTCAGGTTTTTTTTTTCTCTTATGGTTCAAGTTAGATTTGATTCCTCTTTTATGTATTTATAGATATAAGCATGGAAATAATTCATTCCTATAAATACATCTGTGTGAAGGGAAGAACTTTTTTCTGTTTTATTTTAAAATTTTATTTTTTAAAATTTTGAAATTTAATTTTATTTATTTGTTTATACAGCAGGTTATTATTAGTTATGTATTTTATGCGTATACATGTATACAGGTCAATCCCAATCTCCCAACTCATCCCACCACCACCACCCCATGGCTTCCCACACTTGGTGTCCATACGTTTGTTCTCTACCTCTGTGTCTCTATTTCTTCCCTGAAAACCAGTTCATCTGTACCATTTTTTAGGTTCCACATATATGCATTAATATACAATATTTGTTTTCCTCTTTCTGACATACTTCATTCTGTATGACAGTCTCTAGATCCATCGATGTCTCTACAAATGACCCAGTTTCATTCCTTTTTATGGCTGAGTAATATTCCATTTTATATATGTACCACATCTTTATCCATTCATCTGTCTGTGGGCATTTAGCTTGCTTCCATTACCTGGCTATTGTAAATAGTGCTGCAATGATCATTGTGGTGAATGTGCCTTTTTGATTTATGGTTTTCTCTGGGTATGTGCCCAGAAGTGGGATTGCTGGATCAGATGGTAATTCTATTTCTAGTTTTTTTAAGGAAACTCCATACTGTTCTCCATAGTGACTGTATCAATTTACATCCCCACCAATAGTGGAAGAGGGCTCCTTTTGTCCACACCCTCCCCAGAATTTGTTGTTTGTAGATTTTCTGATGATGCCGATTTTAACAGGTGTGGGGTGATACCTCATTGTAGTTTTGATTTGCATTTCTCTAATAATTAGTGCTGTTGAGCAGCTTTTCATGTGCGTCTTGGCCATCTCTGTGTCTTCTTTGAAGAAACGTCTCTTTAGATCTTCTGCCCATTTTTGTATTGGGTTGTTTGTTTTTTTAATAGTAAGCTGCATGAGCTGTTTATATATATATTGGAGATTAAACCTTTGTCCATTGATTCATTTGCAACGATTTTCGCCCATTCTGAGGGATGCCTTTTGCCATTCCCGTTGTTTTAACAAAAAAGGAAAGAAAGAAAAAGAAGCAGAACACTAATGTGCGTAAAATATGCCTTTTGAAATGGTCGTTTTGAAATATGGACGTCCTTTGAATTTTTTGGTCGATATGTGACCCCAGGATTTGTTTTCAGGACAGGTGTCATTTACAGGCCTGCAATGATTTTGAATATCAACTGACCATTAGCGCTGGGATTAAAGCTGCTGTTGCGTGAAACGGCCACAAGGTGGCAGCAGTTCTCCCTTACCAAATCTGGTTACTAGAGCAACAGAGCCTCAATGGAAGTCGTGTTCTAGATTGGAATTTAGAATGGAATGTGCCAGGAGAAAGCCCCTCAAGTTTGTCTCACTACTTCTTGTTCCTGTTTTTATTTTATTTTTTTTATTTTCTATTACAGCAAGTTTGATTACAATGTTTGGCTTGTTGTAGGTGTGGAAGATGTGGTTCTTTTACACATATACAGATGTCTGTTCTTCCTGGGATCCTTTTCCCATGTACGTTAGGACAGAATGTTGAGTAGTCTTCTCTTGGTATTCCGTAGGTCTTTGGTGATTTTATATGTCACCTGTGTTTGATTATGTCTGTTAACCCCGATATCGTAATGAAACCAATCCTCACACCTTTCCATTGGTGAACCATAAGTTTGTTTAATGAATCTGTGATTGCCCTTCTCCGTGGAAATATCTGCCCTGGTATCCATTTTTAGGTAACACCTATAAGTGATATGATACGATATGTGTCTTTCACTTTCTGACTTACTCCAAGTCACGTGATTACCTCTAGACTCATCTACGGGGCTGCAAATGGCATTGTGTCCTTTTTTTCCGGGGCTTCTATTCTGCCTTAGTGAGGTCCATTTTCAACAATGTGATTCCCTGAGGGTTGTGGATTAGCTGACCTCGGCAGCCTTACCCTGCCGGCCGGCCCTCCTCAGGTGTGCCTGGTTGAGGTCAATATAAACAGCGCTCCAGGCAGCAATAGCCCCTGAAGTTGTGCCTGACTCCATATTCTCTGCCCCGTCAGCAGTCTCAGGGCTGTGCTGGTGGGAGGGAGTGAGGGGCCAAGGCTTTGTTTGTGGCCCGGTGTGAGTGGGGCTCTGCTGGCCTTTCTGCAGGAGTTGCCAGGCTGCCACCTGTAAAGAAGAGGATGTGTCACCCATACCTTCCGATGGAATTTCTCTCCGGACAGAGTTGAGGAAGGAAAAAAAGCAGTGGGTGCCGGGACAGGAGGGGTATCCCAGGCAGGGCAATAGAAAGCTTCCAGAAGAGCGCCCGGGGCCAGGACCATCCTGGCTGGCCTGCAGGCACCATGTTGGCCTGCGTGCTGTCGCTGGTGTGGCTCCACGGCCCTTCCTCTAGGCTTTCAAGCCCTTGTACATATTCAGGTGTTTTACCTGGGAAGGGTGGGAACAGTTCAGCAGCAGCTGGCCTGGGACTCAGCTCACGTTTACTCACAGATGCCTCAGCACGGTCCCCCAGCTTTGCAATGAGGACGCTCCTTGCATGGGGGGTGGGTTGCTTGCTGTATGGGAGGTGATTCCCCACCTCTGACCAATTTCAGAATTGTTTGCTGCTGGAGCAAGTGCCCTGATAGGGTTTCCCTCTGTATAACTGGTGGGTTCAGGTTTTTTTTTTCTTTTATGGTTCAAGTTAGATTTGATTCCTCTTTTATGTATTTATAGATATAAGCATGGAAATAATTCATTCCTATAAATACATCTGTGTGAAGGGAAGAACTTTTTTCTGTTTTATTTTAAAATTTTATTTTTTAAAATTTTGAAATTTAATTTTATTTTTTTTTTTATACAGCAGGTTATTATTAGTTATGTATTTTATGCATATACATGTATACAGGTCAATCCCAATCTCCCAACTCATCCCACCACCACCACCCCATGGCTTCCCACACTTGGTGTCCATACGTTTGTTCTCTACCTCTGTGTCTCTATTTCTTCCCTGCAAACCAGTTCATCTGTACCATTTTTTAGGTTCCACATATATGCATTAATATACAATATTTGTTTTCCTCTTTCTGACTTACTTCATTCTGTATGACAGTCTCTAGATCCATCGATGTCTCTACAAATGACCCAGTTTCATTCCTTTTTATGGCTGAGTAATATTCCATTTTATATATGTACCACATCTTTATCCATTCATCTGTCTGTGGGCATTTAGCTTGCTTCCATTACCTGGCTATTGTAAATAGTGCTGCAATGATCATTGTGGTGAATGTGCCTTTTTGATTTATGGTTTTCTCTGCGTATGTGCCCAGAAGTGGGATTGCTGGATCAGATGGTAATTCTATTTCTAGTTTTTTTAAGGAAACTCCATACTGTTCTCCATAGTGACTGTATCAATTTACATCCCCACCAATAGTGGAAGAGGGCTCCTTTTGTCCACACCCTCCCCAGAATTTGTTGTTTGTAGATTTTCTGATGATGCCGATTTTAACAGGTGTGGGGTGATACCTCATTGTAGTTTTGATTTGCATTTCTCTAATAATTAGTGCTGTTGAGCAGCTTTTCATGTGCGTCTTGGCCATCTCTGTGTCTTCTTTGAAGAAACGTCTCTTTAGCTCTTCTGCCCATTTTTGTATTGGGTTGTTTGTTTTTTTAATAGTAAGCTGCATGAGCTGTTTATATATATATTGGAGATTAAACCTTTGTCCATTGATTCATTTGCAACGATTTTCGCCCATTCTGAGGGATGCCTTTTGCCATTCCCGTTTTTTGAACAAAAAAGGAAAGAAAGAAAAAGAAGCAGAACACTAATGTGCGTAAAATATGCCTTTTGAAATGGTCGTTTTGAAATATGGACGTCCTTTGAATTTTTTGGTTGATATGTGACCCCAGGATTTGTTTTCAGGGCAGGTGTCATTTACAGGCCTGCAATGATTTTGAATATCAACTGACCATTAGCGCTGGGATTAAAGCTGCTGTTGCGTGAAACGGCCACAAGGTGGCAGCAGTTCTCCCTTACCAAATCTGGTTACTAGAGCAACAGAGCCTCAATGGAAGTTGTGTTCTAGATTGGAATTTAGAATGGAATGTGCCAGGAGAAAGCCCCTCAAGTTTGTCTCACTACTTCTTGTTCCTGTTTTTATTTTATTTTTTTTATTTTCTATTACAGCAAGTTTGATTACAATGTTTGGCTTGTTGTAGGTGTGGAAGATGTGGTTCTTTTACAAATATACAGATGTCTGTTCTTCCTGGGATCCTTTTCCCATGTACGTTAGGACAGAATGTTGAGTAGTCTTCTCTTGGTATTCCGTAGGTCTTTGGTGATTTTATATGTCACCTGTGTTTGATTATGTCTGTTAACCCCGATATCGTAATGAAACCAATCCTCACACCTTTCCATTGGTGAACCATAAGTTTGTTTAATGAATCTGTGATTGCCCTTCTCCGTGGAAATATCTGCCCTGGTATCCATTTTTAGGTAACACCTATAAGTGATATGATACGATATGTGTCTTTCACTTTCTGACTTACTCCAAGTCACGTGATTACCTCTAGACTCATCTACGGGGCTGCAAATGGCATTGTGTCCTTTTTTTCCTTGGCTTCTATTCTGCCTTAGTGAGGTCCATTTTCAACAATGTGATTCCCTGAGGGTTGTGGATTAGCTGACCTGGGCAGCCTTACCCTGCCGGCCGGCCCTCCTCAGGTGTGCCTGGTTGAGGTCAATATAAACAGCGCTCCAGGCAGCAATAGCCCCTGAAGTTGTGCCTGACTCCATATTCTCTGCCCCGTCAGCAGTCTCAGGGCTGTGCTGGTGGGAGGGAGTGAGGGGCCAAGGCTTTGTTGGTGGCCCGGTGTGAGTGGGGCTCTGCTGGCCTTTCTGCAGGAGTTGCCAGGCTGCCACCTGTAAAGAAGAGGATGTGTCACCCATACCTTCCGATGGAATTTCTCTCCGGACAGAGGTGAGGAAGGAAAAAAGCAGTGGGGGCCGGGACAGGAGGGGTATCTCAGGCAGGGCAATAGAAAGCTTCCAGAAGAGCGCCCGGGGCCAGGACCATCCTGGCTGGCCTGCAGGCACCAAGTTGGCCTGCGTGCTGTCGCTGGTGTGGCTCCACGGCCCTTCCTCTAGGCTCTCAAGCCCTTGTACATATTCAGGTGTTTTACCTGGGAAGGGTGGGAACAGTTCAGCAGCAGCTGGCCTGGGGCTCAGCTCACGTTTACTCACAGCTGCCTCAGCACGGTCCCCCAGCTTTGC
This sequence comes from Mesoplodon densirostris, assembly GCF_025265405.1. Lineage (NCBI taxonomy): Eukaryota > Metazoa > Chordata > Mammalia > Artiodactyla > Ziphiidae > Mesoplodon > Mesoplodon densirostris. The sequence goes on from NC_082661.1 coordinate 243,792,025, forward strand.
AATGAGGACGCTCCTTGCATGGGGGGTGGGTTGCTGGCTGTATGGGAGGTGATTCCCCACCTCTGACCAATTTCAGAATTGTTTACTGCTGGAGCAAGTGCCCTGATAGGGTTTCCCTCTGTATAACTGGTGGGTTCAGGGTTTTTTTTTCTTTTATGGTTCAAGTTAGATTTGATTCCTCTTTTATGTATTTATAGATATAAGCATGGAAATAATTCATTCCTATAAATACATCTGTGTGAAGGGAAGAACTTTTTTCTGTTTTATTTTAAAATTTTATTTTTTAAAATTTTGAAATTTAATTTTATTTATTTGTTTATACAGCAGGTTATTATTAGTTATGTATTTTATGCATATACATGTATACAGGTCAATCCCAATCTCCCAACTCATCCCACCACCACCACCCCATGGCTTCCCACACTTGGTGTCCATACGTTTGTTCTCTACCTCTGTGTCTCTATTTCTTCCCTGAAAACCAGTTCATCTGTACCATTTTTTAGGTTCCACATATATGCATTAATATACAATATTTGTTTTCCTCTTTCTGACTTACTTCATTCTGTATGACAGTCTCTAGATCCATCGATGTCTCTACAAATGACCCAGTTTCATTCCTTTTTATGGCTGAGTAATATTCCATTTTATATATGTACCACATCTTTATCCATTCATCTGTCTGTGGGCATTTAGCTTGCTTCCATTACCTGGCTATTGTAAATAGTGCTGCAATGATCATTGTGGTGAATGTGCCTTTTTGATTTATGGTTTTCTCTGGGTATGTGCCCAGAAGTGGGATTGCTGGATCAGATGGTAATTCTATTTCTAGTTTTTTTAAGGAAACTCCATACTGTTCTCCATAGTGACTGTATCAATTTACATCCCCACCAATAGTGGAAGAGGGCTCCTTTTGTCCACACCCTCCCCAGAATTTGTTGTTTGTAGATTTTCTGATGATGCCGATTTTAACAGGTGTGGGGTGATACCTCATTGTAGTTTTGATTTGCATTTCTCTAATAATTAGTGCTGTTGAGCAGCTTTTCATGTGCGTCTTGGCCATCTCTGTGTCTTCTTTGAAGAAACGTCTCTTTAGATCTTCTGCCCATTTTTGTATTGGGTTGTTTGTTTTTTTAATAGTAAGCTGCATGAGCTGTTTATATATATATTGGAGATTAAACCTTTGTCCATTGATTCATTTGCAACGATTTTCGCCCATTCTGAGGGATACCTTTTTCCATTCCCGTTTTTTGAACAAAAAAGGAAAGAAAGAAAAAGAAGCAGAACACTAATGTGCATAAAATATGCCTTTTGAAATGGTCGTTTTGAAATATGGACGTCCTTTGAATTTTTTGGTCGATATGTGACCCCAGGATTTGTTTTCAGGGCAGGTGTCATTTACAGGCCTGCAATGATTTTGAATATCAACTGACCATTAGCGCTGGGATTAAAGCTGCTGTTGCGTGAAACGGCCACAAGGTGGCAGCAGTTCTCCCTTACCAAATCTGGTTACTAGAGCAACAGAGCCTCAATGGAAGTCGTGTTCTAGATTGGAATTTAGAATGGAATGTGCCAGGAGAAAGCCCCTCAAGTTTGTCTCACTACTTCTTGTTCCTGTTTTTAATTTTTTTTTTATTTTCTATTACAGCAAGTTTGATTACAATGTTTGGCTTGTTGTAGGTGTAGAAGATGTGGTTCTTTTACACATATACAGATGTCTGTTCTTCCTGGGATCCTTTTCCCATGTACGTTAGGACAGAATGTTGAGTAGTCTTCTCTTGGTATTCCGTAGGTCTTTGGTGATTTTATATGTCACCTGTGTTTGATTATGTCTGTTAACCCCGATATCGTAATGAAACCAATCCTCACACCTTTCCATTGGTGAACCATAAGTTTGTTTAATGAATCTGTGATTGCCCTTCTCCGTGGAAATATCTGCCCTGGTATCCATTTTTAGGTAACACCTATAAGTGATATGATACGATATGTGTCTTTCACTTTCTGACTTACTCCAAGTCACGTGATTACCTCTAGACTCATCTACGGGGCTGCAAATGGCATTGTGTCCTTTTTTTCCTGGGCTTCTATTCTGCCTTAGTGAGGTCCATTTTCAACAATGTGATTCCCTGAGGGTTGTGGATTAGCTGACCTCGGCAGCCTTACCCTGCCGGCCGGCCCTCCTCAGGTGTGCCTGGTTGAGGTCAATATAAACAGCGCTCCAGGCAGCAATAGCCCCTGAAGTTGTGCCTGACTCCATATTCTCTGCCTCGTCAGCAGTCTCAGGGCTGTGCTGGTGGGAGGGAGTGAGGGGCCAAGGCTTTGTTTGTGGCCCGGTGTGAGTGGGGCTCTGCTGGCCTTTCTGCAGGAGTTGCCAGGCTGCCACCTGTAAAGAAGAGGATGTGTCACCCATACCTTCCGATGGAATTTCTCTCCGGACAGAGTTGAGGAAGGAAAAAAAGCAGTGGGTGCCGGGACAGGAGGGGTATCCCAGGCAGGGCAATAGAAAGCTTCCAGAAGAGCGCCCGGGGCCAGGACCATCCTGGCTGGCCTGCAGGCACCATGTTGGCCTGCGTGCTGTCGCTGGTGTGGCTCCACGGCCCTTCCTCTAGGCTTTCAAGCCCTTGTACATATTCAGGTGTTTTACCTGGGAAGGGTGGGAACAGTTCAGCAGCAGCTGGCCTGGGACTCAGCTCACGTTTACTCACAGATGCCTCAGCACGGTCCCCCAGCTTTGCAATGAGGACGCTCCTTGCATGGGGGGTGGGTTGCTTGCTGTATGGGAGGTGATTCCCCACCTCTGACCAATTTCAGAATTGTTTGCTGCTGGAGCAAGTGCCCTGATAGGGTTTCCCTCTGTATAACTGGTGGGTTCAGGTTTTTTTTTTCTTTTATGGTTCAAGTTAGATTTGATTCCTCTTTTATGTATTTATAGATATAAGCATGGAAATAATTCATTCCTATAAATACATCTGTGTGAAGGGAAGAACTTTTTTCTGTTTTATTTTAAAATTTTATTTTTTAAAATTTTGAAATTTAATTTTATTTTTTTTTTTATACAGCAGGTTATTATTAGTTATGTATTTTATGCATATACATGTATACAGGTCAATCCCAATCTCCCAACTCATCCCACCACCACCACCCCATGGCTTCCCACACTTGGTGTCCATACGTTTGTTCTCTACCTCTGTGTCTCTATTTCTTCCCTGCAAACCAGTTCATCTGTACCATTTTTTAGGTTCCACATATATGCATTAATATACAATATTTGTTTTCCTCTTTCTGACTTACTTCATTCTGTATGACAGTCTCTAGATCCATCGATGTCTCTACAAATGACCCAGTTTCATTCCTTTTTATGGCTGAGTAATATTCCATTTTATATATGTACCACATCTTTATCCATTCATCTGTCTGTGGGCATTTAGCTTGCTTCCATTACCTGGCTATTGTAAATAGTGCTGCAATGATCATTGTGGTGAATGTGCCTTTTTGATTTATGGTTTTCTCTGGGTATGTGCCCAGAAGTGGGATTGCTGGATCAGATGGTAATTCTATTTCTAGTTTTTTTAAGGAAACTCCATACTGTTCTCCATAGTGACTGTATCAATTTACATCCCCACCAATAGTGGAAGAGGGCTCCTTTTGTCCACACCCTCCCCAGAATTTGTTGTTTGTAGATTTTCTGATGATGCCGATTTTAACAGGTGTGGGGTGATACCTCATTGTAGTTTTGATTTGCATTTCTCTAATAATTAGTGCTGTTGAGCAGCTTTTCATGTGCGTCTTGGCCATCTCTGTGTCTTCTTTGAAGAAACGTCTCTTTAGCTCTTCTGCCCATTTTTGTATTGGGTTGTTTGTTTTTTTAATAGTAAGCTGCATGAGCTGTTTATATATATATTGGAGATTAAACCTTTGTCCATTGATTCATTTGCAACGATTTTCGCCCATTCTGAGGGATGCCTTTTGCCATTCCCGTTTTTTGAACAAAAAAGGAAAGAAAGAAAAAGAAGCAGAACACTAATGTGCGTAAAATATGCCTTTTGAAATGGTCGTTTTGAAATATGGACGTCCTTTGAATTTTTTGGTTGATATGTGACCCCAGGATTTGTTTTCAGGGCAGGTGTCATTTACAGGCCTGCAATGATTTTGAATATCAACTGACCATTAGCGCTGGGATTAAAGCTGCTGTTGCGTGAAACGGCCACAAGGTGGCAGCAGTTCTCCCTTACCAAATCTGGTTACTAGAGCAACAGAGCCTCAATGGAAGTTGTGTTCTAGATTGGAATTTAGAATGGAATGTGCCAGGAGAAAGCCCCTCAAGTTTGTCTCACTACTTCTTGTTCCTGTTTTTATTTTATTTTTTTTATTTTCTATTACAGCAAGTTTGATTACAATGTTTGGCTTGTTGTAGGTGTGGAAGATGTGGTTCTTTTACAAATATACAGATGTCTGTTCTTCCTGGGATCCTTTTCCCATGTACGTTAGGACAGAATGTTGAGTAGTCTTCTCTTGGTATTCCGTAGGTCTTTGGTGATTTTATATGTCACCTGTGTTTGATTATGTCTGTTAACCCCGATATCGTAATGAAACCAATCCTCACACCTTTCCATTGGTGAACCATAAGTTTGTTTAATGAATCTGTGATTGCCCTTCTCCGTGGAAATATCTGCCCTGGTATCCATTTTTAGGTAACACCTATAAGTGATATGATACGATATGTGTCTTTCACTTTCTGACTTACTCCAAGTCACGTGATTACCTCTAGACTCATCTACGGGGCTGCAAATGGCATTGTGTCCTTTTTTTCCTTGGCTTCTATTCTGCCTTAGTGAGGTCCATTTTCAACAATGTGATTCCCTGAGGGTTGTGGATTAGCTGACCTGGGCAGCCTTACCCTGCCGGCCGGCCCTCCTCAGGTGTGCCTGGTTGAGGTCAATATAAACAGCGCTCCAGGCAGCAATAGCCCCTGAAGTTGTGCCTGACTCCATATTCTCTGCCCCGTCAGCAGTCTCAGGGCTGTGCTGGTGGGAGGGAGTGAGGGGCCAAGGCTTTGTTGGTGGCCCGGTGTGAGTGGGGCTCTGCTGGCCTTTCTGCAGGAGTTGCCAGGCTGCCACCTGTAAAGAAGAGGATGTGTCACCCATACCTTCCGATGGAATTTCTCTCCGGACAGAGGTGAGGAAGGAAAAAAGCAGTGGGGGCCGGGACAGGAGGGGTATCTCAGGCAGGGCAATAGAAAGCTTCCAGAAGAGCGCCCGGGGCCAGGACCATCCTGGCTGGCCTGCAGGCACCAAGTTGGCCTGCGTGCTGTCGCTGGTGTGGCTCCACGGCCCTTCCTCTAGGCTCTCAAGCCCTTGTACATATTCAGGTGTTTTACCTGGGAAGGGTGGGAACAGTTCAGCAGCAGCTGGCCTGGGGCTCAGCTCACGTTTACTCACAGCTGCCTCAGCACGGTCCCCCAGCTTTGCAATGAGGACGCTGCTTGCATGGGGGGTGGGTTGCTGGCTGTATGGGAGGTGATTCCCCACCTCTGACCAATTTCAGAATTGTTTACTGCTGGAGCAAGTGCCCTGATAGGGTTTCCCTCTGTATAACTGGTGGGTTCAGGGTTTTTTTTTCTTTTATGGTTCAAGTTAGATTTGATTCCTCTTTTATGTATTTATAGATATAAGCATGGAAATAATTCATTCCTATAAATACATCTGTGTGAAGGGAAGAACTTTTTTCTGTTTTATTTTAAAATTTTATTTTTTAAAATTTTGAAATTTAATTTTATTTATTTGTTTATACAGCAGGTTATTATTAGTTATGTATTTTATGCATATACATGTATACAGGTCAATCCCAATCTCCCAACTCATCCCACCACCACCACCCCATGGCTTCCCACACTTGGTGTCCATACGTTTGTTCTCTACCTCTGTGTCTCTATTTCTTCCCTGAAAACCAGTTCATCTGTACCATTTTTTAGGTTCCACATATATGCATTAATATACAATATTTGTTTTCCTCTTTCTGACTTACTTCATTCTGTATGACAGTCTCTAGATCCATCGATGTCTCTACAAATGACCCAGTTTCATTCCTTTTTATGGCTGAGTAATATTCCATTTTATATATGTACCACATCTTTATCCATTCATCTGTCTGTGGGCATTTAGCTTGCTTCCATTACCTGGCTATTGTAAATAGTGCTGCAATGATCATTGTGGTGAATGTGCCTTTTTGATTTATGGTTTTCTCTGGGTATGTGCCCAGAAGTGGGATTGCTGGATCAGATGGTAATTCTATTTCTAGTTTTTTTAAGGAAACTCCATACTGTTCTCCATAGTGACTGTATCAATTTACATCCCCACCAATAGTGGAAGAGGGCTCCTTTTGTCCACACCCTCCCCAGAATTTGTTGTTTGTAGATTTTCTGATGATGTCGATTTTAACAGGTGTGGGGTGATACCTCATTGTAGTTTTGATTTGCATTTCTCTAATAATTAGTGCTGTTGAGCAGCTTTTCATGTGCGTCTTGGCCATCTCTGTGTCTTCTTTGAAGAAACGTCTCTTTAGATCTTCTGCCCATTTTTGTATTGGGTTGTTTGTTTTTTTAATAGTAAGCTGCATGAGCTGTTTATATATATATTGGAGATTAAACCTTTGTCCATTGATTCATTTGCAACGATTTTCGCCCATTCTGAGGGATACCTTTTTCCATTCCCGTTTTTTGAACAAAAAAGGAAAGAAAGAAAAAGAAGCAGAACACTAATGTGCATAAAATATGCCTTTTGAAATGGTCGTTTTGAAATATGGACGTCCTTTGAATTTTTTGGTCGATATGTGACCCCAGGATTTGTTTTCAGGGCAGGTGTCATTTACAGGCCTGCAATGATTTTGAATATCAACTGACCATTAGCGCTGGGATTAAAGCTGCTGTTGCGTGAAACGGCCACAAGGTGGCAGCAGTTCTCCCTTACCAAATCTGGTTACTAGAGCAACAGAGCCTCAATGGAAGTCGTGTTCTAGATTGGAATTTAGAATGGAATGTGCCAGGAGAAAGCCCCTCAAGTTTGTCTCACTACTTCTTGTTCCTGTTTTTAATTTTTTTTTTATTTTCTATTACAGCAAGTTTGATTACAATGTTTGGCTTGTTGTAGGTGTAGAAGATGTGGTTCTTTTACACATATACAGATGTCTGTTGTTCCTGGGATCCTTTTCCCATGTACGTTAGGACAGAATGTTGAGTAGTCTTCTCTTGGTATTCCGTAGGTCTTTGGTGATTTTATATGTCACCTGTGTTTGATTATGTCTGTTAACCCCGATATCATAATGAAACCAATCCTCACACCTTTCCATTGGTGAACCATAAGTTTGTTTTTTTGTTTTTTTTTTTTTTTTTTTTTTTTTTTTTTTTTTTTTTTTTTTTTTTTTTTTGCGGTATGCGGGCCTCTCACTGCTGTGGCCTCCCCCGTTGCGGAGCAAAGGCTCCGGACGCGCAGGCTCAGCGGCCATGGCCCACGGGCCCAGCCGCTCCGCGGCATATGGGATCCTCCCAGATCGGGGCACGAACCCGTATCCCCTGCATCGGCAGGCGGACTCTCAACCACTTGCGCCACCAGGGAGGCCCCCATAAGTTTGTTTAATGAATCTGTGATTGCCCTTCTCCGTGGAAATATCTGCCCTGGTATCCATTTTTAGGTAACACCTATAAGTGATATGATATGATATGTGTCTTTCACTTTCTGACTTACTCCAAGTCACGTGATTACCTCTAGACTCATCTACGGGGCTGCAAATGGCATTGTGTCCTTTTTTTCCTTGGCTTCTATTCTGCCTTAGCGAGGTCCATTTTCAACAATGTGATTCCCTGAGGGTTGTGGATTAGCTGACCTGGGCAGCCTTACCCTGCCGGCCGGCCCTCCCCAGGTGTGCCTGGTTGAGGTCAATATAAACAGCGCTCCAGGCAGCAATAGCCCCTGAAGTTGTGCCTGACTCCATATTCTCTGCCCCGTCAGCAGTCTCAGGGCTGTGCTGGTGGGAGGGAGTGAGGGGCCAAGGCTTTGTTGGTGGCCCGGTGTGAGTGGGGCTCTGCTGGCCTTTCTGCAGGAGTTGCCAGGCTGTCACCTGTTAAGAAGAGGATGTGTCACCCATACCTTCCGATGGAATTTCTCTCCGGACAGAGGTGAGGAAGGAAAAAAGCAGTGGGGGCCGGGACAAGAGGGGTATCTCAGGCAGGGCTATAGAAAGCTTCTAGAAGAGTGCCCGGGGCCAGGACCATCCTGGCTGGCCTGCAGGCACCAAGTTGGCCTGCGTGCTGTCGCTGGTGTGGCTCCACGGCCCTTCCTCTAGGCTTTCAAGCCCTTGTACATATTCAGGTGTTTTACCTGGGAAGGGTGGGAACAGTTCAGCAGCAGCTGGCCTGGGGCTCAGCTCACGTTTACTCACAGATGCCTCAGCACGGTCCCCCAGCTTTGCAATGAGGACGCTCCTTGCATGGGGGGTGGGTTGCTTGCTGTATGGGAGGTGATTCCCCACCTCTGACCAATTTCAGAATTGTTTACTGCTGGAGCAAGTGCCCTGATAGGGTTTCCCTCTGTATAACTGGTGGGTTCAGTTTTTTTTTTCTTTTATGGTTCAAGTTAGATTTGATTCCTCTTTTATGTATTTATAGATATAAGCATGGAAATAATTCATTCCTATAAATACATCTGTGTGAAGGGAAGAACTTTTTTCTGTTTTATTTTAAAATTTTATTTTTTAAAATTTTGAAATTTAATTTTATTTATTTGTTTATACAGCAGGTTATTATTAGTTATGTATTTTATGCATATACATGTATACAGGTCAATCCCAATCTCCCAACTCATCCCACCACCACCACCCCATGGCTTCCCACACTTGGTGTCCATACGTTTGTTCTCTACCTCTGTGTCTCTATTTCTTCCCTGCAAACCAGTTCATCTGTACCATTTTTTAGGTTCCACATATATGCATTAATATACAATATTTGTTTTCCTCTTTCTGACTTACTTCATTCTGTATGACAGTCTCTAGATCCATCGATGTCTCTACAAATGACCCAGTTTCATTCCTTTTTATGGCTGAGTAATATTCCATTTTATATATGTACCACATCTTTATCCATTCATCTGTCTGTGGGCATTTAGCTTGCTTCCATTACCTGGCTATTGTAAATAGTGCTGCAATGATCATTGTGGTGAATGTGCCTTTTTGATTTATGGTTTTCTCTGGGTATGTGCCCAGAAGTGGGATTGCTGGATCAGATGGTAATTCTATTTCTAGTTTTTTTAAGGAAACTCCATACTGTTCTCCATAGTGACTGTATCAATTTACATCCCCACCAATAGTGGAAGAGGGCTCCTTTTGTCCACACCCTCCCCAGAATTTGTTGTTTGTAGATTTTCTGATGATGCCGATTTTAACAGGTGTGGGGTGATACCTCATTGTAGTTTTGATTTGCATTTCTCTAATAATTAGTGCTGTTGAGCAGCTTTTCATGTGCGTCTTGGCCATCTCTGTGTCTTCTTTGAAGAAACGTCTCTTTAGATCTTCTGCCCATTTTTGTATTGGGTTGTTTGTTTTTTTAATAGTAAGCTGCATGAGCTGTTTATATATATATTGGAGATTAAACCTTTGTCCATTGATTCATTTGCAACGATTTTCGCCCATTCTGAGGGATACCTTTTTCCATTCCCGTTTTTTGAACAAAAAAGGAAAGAAAGAAAAAGAAGCAGAACACTAATGTGCATAAAATATGCCTTTTGAAATGGTCGTTTTGAAATATGGACGTCCTTTGAATTTTTTGGTCGATATGTGACCCCAGGATTTGTTTTCAGGGCAGGTGTCATTTACAGGCCTGCAATGATTTTGAATATCAACTGACCATTAGCGCTGGGATTAAAGCTGCTGTTGCGTGAAACGGCCACAAGGTGGCAGCAGTTCTCCCTTACCAAATCTGGTTACTAGAGCAACAGAGCCTCAATGGAAGTCATGTTCTAGATTGGAATTTAGAATGGAATGTGCCAGGAGAAAGCCCCTCAAGTTTGTCTCACTACTTCTTGTTCCTGTTTTTAATTTTTTTTTTATTTTCTATTACAGCAAGTTTGATTACAATGTTTGGCTTGTTGTAGGTGTAGAAGATGTGGTTCTTTTACACATATACAGATGTCTGTTGTTCCTGGGATCCTTTTCCCATGTACGTTAGGACAGAATGTTGAGTAGTCTTCTCTTGGTATTCCGTAGGTCTTTGGTGATTTTATATGTCACCTGTGTTTGATTATGTCTGTTAACCCCGATATCATAATGAAACCAATCCTCACACCTTTCCATTGGTGAACCATAAGTTTGTTTAATGAATCTGTGATTGCCCTTCTCCGTGGAAATATCTGCCCTGGTATCCATTTTTAGGTAACACCTATAAGTGATATGATATGATATGTGTCTTTCACTTTCTGACTTACTCCAAGTCACGTGATTACCTCTAGACTCATCTACGGGGCTGCAAATGGCATTGTGTCCTTTTTTTCCTTGGCTTCTATTCTGCCTTAGCGAGGTCCATTTTCAACAATGTGATTCCCTGAGGGTTGTGGATAAGCTGACCTGGGCAGCCTTACCCTGCCGGCCGGCCCTCCCCAGGTGTGCCTGGTTGAGGTCAATATAAACAGCGCTCCAGGCAGCAATAGCCCCTGAAGTTGTGCCTGACTCCATATTCTCTGCCCCGTCAGCAGTCTCAGGGCTGTGCTGGTGGGAGGGAGTGAGGGGCCAAGGCTTTGTTGGTGGCCCGGTGTGAGTGGGGCTCTGCTGGCCTTTCTGCAGGAGTTGCCAGGCTGTCACCTGTTAAGAAGAGGATGTGTCACCCATACCTTCCGATGGAATTTCTCTCCGGACAGAGGTGAGGAAGGAAAAAAGCAGTGGGGGCCGGGACAAGAGGGGTATCTCAGGCAGGGCTATAGAAAGCTTCTAGAAGAGTGCCCGGGGCCAGGACCATCCTGGCTGGCCTGCAGGCACCAAGTTGGCCTGCGTGCTGTCGCTGGTGTGGCTCCACGGCCCTTCCTCTAGGCTTTCAAGCCCTTGTACATATTCAGGTGTTTTACCTGGGAAGGGTGGGAACAGTTCAGCAGCAGCTGGCCTGGGGCTCAGCTCACGTTTACTCACAGATGCCTCAGCACGGTCCCCCAGCTTTGCAATGAGGACGCTCCTTGCATGGGGGGTGGGTTGCTTGCTGTATGGGAGGTGATTCCCCACCTCTGACCAATTTCAGAATTGTTTACTGCTGGAGCAAGTGCCCTGATAGGGTTTCCCTCTGTATAACTGGTGGGTTCAGTTTTTTTTTTCTTTTATGGTTCAAGTTAGATTTGATTCCTCTTTTATGTATTTATAGATATAAGCATGGAAATAATTCATTCCTATAAATACATCTGTGTGAAGGGAAGAACTTTTTTCTGTTTTATTTTAAAATTTTATTTTTTAAAATTTTGAAATTTAATTTTATTTATTTGTTTATACAGCAGGTTATTATTAGTTATGTATTTTATGCATATACATGTATACAGGTCAATCCCAATCTCCCAACTCATCCCACCACCACCACCCCATGGCTTCCCACACTTGGTGTCCATACGTTTGTTCTCTACCTCTGTGTCTCTATTTCTTCCCTGCAAACCAGTTCATCTGTACCATTTTTTAGGTTCCACATATATGCATTAATATACAATATTTGTTTTCCTCTTTCTGACTTACTTCATTCTGTATGACAGTCTCTAGATCCATCGATGTCTCTACAAATGACCCAGTTTCATTCCTTTTTATGGCTGAGTAATATTCCATTTTATATATGTACCACATCTTTATCCATTCATCTGTCTGTGGGCATTTAGCTTGCTTCCATTACCTGGCTATTGTAAATAGTGCTGCAATGATCATTGTGGTGAATGTGCCTTTTTGATTTATGGTTTTCTCTGGGTATGTGCCCAGAAGTGGGATTGCTGGATCAGATGGTAATTCTATTTCTAGTTTTTTTAAGGAAACTCCATACTGTTCTCCATAGTGACTGTATCAATTTACATCCCCACCAATAGTGGAAGAGGGCTCCTTTTGTCCACACCCTCCCCAGAATTTGTTGTTTGTAGATTTTCTGATGATGCCGATTTTAACAGGTGTGGGGTGATACCTCATTGTAGTTTTGATTTGCATTTCTCTAATAATTAGTGCTGTTGAGCAGCTTTTCATGTGCGTCTTGGCCATCTCTGTGTCTTCTTTGAAGAAACGTCTCTTTAGATCTTCTGCCCATTTTTGTATTGGGTTGTTTGTTTTTTTAATAGTAAGCTGCATGAGCTGTTTATATATATATTGGAGATTAAACCTTTGTCCATTGATTCATTTGCAACGATTTTCGCCCATTCTGAGGGATGCCTTTTGCCATTCCCGTTTTTTGAACAAAAAAGGAAAGAAAGAAAAAGAAGCAGAACACTAATGTGCGTAAAATATGCCTTTTGAAATGGTCGTTTTGAAATATGGACGTCCTTTGAATTTTTTGGTCGATATGTGACCCCAGGATTTGTTTTCAGGGCAGGTGTCATTTACAGGCCTGCAATGATTTTGAATATCAACTGACCATTAGCGCTGGGATTAAAGCTGCTGTTGCGTGAAACGGCCACAAGGTGGCAGCAGTTCTCCCTTACCAAATCTGGTTACTAGAGCAACAGAGCCTCAATGGAAGTCGTGTTCTAGATTGGAATTTAGAATGGAATGTGCCAGGAGAAAGCCCCTCAAGTTTGTCTCACTACTTCTTGTTCCTGTTTTTAATTTTTTTTTATTTTCTATTACAGCAAGTTTGATTACAATGTTTGGCTTGTTGTAGGTGTAGAAGATGTGGTTCTTTTACACATATACAGATGTCTGTTCTTCCTGGGATCCTTTTCCCATGTACGTTAGGACAGAATGTTGAGTAGTCTTCTCTTGGTATTCCGTAGGTCTTTGGTGATTTTATATGTCACCTGTGTTTGATTATGTCTGTTAACCCCGATATCGTAATGAAACCAATCCTCACACCTTTCCATTGGTGAACCATAAGTTTGTTTAATGAATCTGTGATTGCCCTTCTCCGTGGAAATATCTGCCCTGGTATCCATTTTTAGGTAACACCTATAAGTGATATGATATGATATGTGTCTTTCACTTTCTGACTTACTCCAAGTCACGTGATTACCTCTAGACTCATCTACGGGGCTGCAAATGGCATTGTGTCCTTTTTTTCCTTGGCTTCTATTCTGCCTTAGCGAGGTCCATTTTCAACAATGTGATTCCCTGAGGGTTGTGGATTAGCTGACCTGGGCAGCCTTACCCTGCCGGCCGGCCCTCCCCAGGTGTGCCTGGTTGAGGTCAATATAAACAGCGCTCCAGGCAGCAATAGCCCCTGAAGTTGTGCCTGACTCCATATTCTCTGCCCCGTCAGCAGTCTCAGGGCTGTGCTGGTGGGAGGGAGTGAGGGGCCAAGGCTTTGTTGGTGGCCCGGTGTGAGTGGGGCTCTGCTGGCCTTTCTGCAGGAGTTGCCAGGCTGTCACCTGTTAAGAAGAGGATGTGTCACCCATACCTTCCGATGGAATTTCTCTCCGGACAGAGGTGAGGAAGGAAAAAAGCAGTGGGGGCCGGGACAGGAGGGGTATCTCAGGCAGGGCAATAGAAAGCTTCCAGAAGAGCGCCCGGGGCCAGGACCATCCTGGCTGGCCTGCAGGCACCAAGTTGGCCTGCGTGCTGTCGCTGGTGTGGCTCCACGGCCCTTCCTCTAGGCTTTCAAGCCCTTGTACATATTCAGGTGTTTTACCTGGGAAGGGTGGGAACAGTTCAGCAGCAGCTGGCCTGGGGCTCAGCTCACGTTTACTCACAGCTGCCTCAGCACGGTCCCCCAGCTTTGCAATGAGGACGCTCCTTGCATGGGGGGTGGGTTGCTGGCTGTATGGGAGGTGATTCCCCACCTCTGACCAATTTCAGAATTGTTTACTGCTGGAGCAAGTGCCCTGATAGGGTTTCCCTCTGTATAACTGGTGGGTTCAGGTTTTTTTTTTCTTTTATGGTTCAAGTTAGATTTGATTCCTCTTTTATGTATTTATAGATATAAGCATGGAAATAATTCATTCCTATAAATACATCTGTGTGAAGGGAAGAACTTTTTTCTGTTGTATTTTAAAATTTTATTTTTTAAAATTTTGAAATTTAATTTTATTTATTTGTTTATACAGCAGGTTATTATCAGTTATGTATTTTATGCATATACATGTATACAGGTCAATCCCAATCTCCCAACTCATCCCACCACCACCACCCCATGGCTTCCCACACTTGGTGTCCATACGTTTGTTCTCTACCTCTGTGTCTCTATTTCTTCCCTGCAAACCAGTTCATCTGTACCATTTTTTAGGTTCCACATATATGCATTAATATACAATATTTGTTTTCCTCTTTCTGACTTACTTCATTCTGTATGACAGTCTCTAGATCCATCGATGTCTCTACAAATGACCCAGTTTCATTCCTTTTTATGGCTGAGTAATATTCCATTTTATATATGTACCACATCTTTATCCATTCATCTGTCTGTGGGCATTTAGCTTGCTTCCATTACCTGGCTATTGTAAATAGTGCTGCAATGATCATTGTGGTGAATGTGCCTTTTTGATTTATGGTTTTCTCTGGGTATGTGCCCAGAAGTGGGATTGCTGGATCAGATGGTAATTCTATTTCTAGTTTTTTTAAGGAAACTCCATACTGTTCTCCATAGTGACTGTATCAATTTACATCCCCACCAATAGTGGAAGAGGGCTCCTTTTGTCCACACCCTCCCCAGAATTTGTTGTTTGTAGATTTTCTGATGATGCCGATTTTAACAGGTGTGGGGTGATACCTCATTGTAGTTTTGATTTGCATTTCTCTAATAATTAGTGCTGTTGAGCAGCTTTTCATGTGCGTCTTGGCCATCTCTGTGTCTTCTTTGAAGAAACGTCTCTTTAGATCTTCTGCCCATTTTTGTATTGGGTTGTTTGTTTTTTTAATAGTAAGCTGCATGAGCTGTTTATATATATATTGGAGATTAAACCTTTGTCCATTGATTCATTTGCAACGATTTTCGCCCATTCTGAGGGATGCCTTTTGCCATTCCCGTTTTTTGAACAAAAAAGGAAAGAAAGAAAAAGAAGCAGAACACTAATGTGCGTAAAATATGCCTTTTGAAATGGTCGTTTTGAAATATGGACGTCCTTTGAATTTTTTGGTCGATATGTGACCCCAGGATTTGTTTTCAGGGCAGGTGTCATTTACAGGCCTGCAATGATTTTGAATATCAACTGACCATTAGCGCTGGGATTAAAGCTGCTGTTGCGTGAAACGGCCACAAGGTGGCAGCAGTTCTCCCTTACCAAATCTGGTTACTAGAGCAACAGAGCCTCAATGGAAGTCGTGTTCTAGATTGGAATTTAGAATGGAATGTGCCAGGAGAAAGCCCCTCAAGTTTGTCTCACTACTTCTTGTTCCTGTTTTTAATTTTTTTTTATTTTCTATTACAGCAAGTTTGATTACAATGTTTGGCTTGTTGTAGGTGTAGAAGATGTGGTTCTTTTACACATATACAGATGTCTGTTCTTCCTGGGATCCTTTTCCCATGTACGTTAGGACAGAATGTTGAGTAGTCTTCTCTTGGTATTCCGTAGGTCTTTGGTGATTTTATATGTCACCTGTGTTTGATTATGTCTGTTAACCCCGATATCGTAATGAAACCAATCCTCACACCTTTCCATTGGTGAACCATAAGTTTGTTTAATGAATCTGTGATTGCCCTTCTCCGTGGAAATATCTGCCCTGGTATCCATTTTTAGGTAACACCTATAAGTGATATGATATGATATGTGTCTTTCACTTTCTGACTTACTCCAAGTCACGTGATTACCTCTAGACTCATCTACGGGGCTGCAAATGGCATTGTGTCCTTTTTTTCCTTGGCTTCTATTCTGCCTTAGCGAGGTCCATTTTCAACAATGTGATTCCCTGAGGGTTGTGGATTAGCTGACCTGGGCAGCCTTACCCTGCCGGCCGGCACTCCCCAGGTGTGCCTGGTTGAGGTCAATATAAACAGCGCTCCAGGCAGCAATAGCCCCTGAAGTTGTGCCTGACTCCATATTCTCTGCCCCGTCAGCAGTCTCAGGGCTGTGCTGGTGGGAAGGAGTGAGGAGCCAAGGCTTTGTTGGTGGCCCGGTGTGAGTGGGGCTCTGCTGGCCTTTCTGCAGGAGTTGCCAGGCTGCCACCTGTAAAGAAGAGGATGTGTCACCCATACCTTCCGCTGGAATTTCTCTCCGGACAGAGGTGAGGAAGGAAAAAAGCAGTGGGGGCCGGGACAGGAGTGGAATCTCAGCCAGGGCAATAGAAAGCTTTCAGAAGAGCGCCCGGGGCCAGGACCATCCTGGCTGGCCTGCAGGCACCAAGTTGGCCTGCGTGCTGTCACTGGTGTGGCTCCACGGCCCTTCCTCTAGGCTTTCAAGCCCTTGTACATATTCAGGTGTTTTACCTGGGAAGGGTGGGAACAGTTCAGCTGCAGCTGGCCTGGGGCTCAGCTCACGTTTACTCACAGATGCCTCAGCACGGTCCCCCAGCTTTGCAATGAGGATGCTCCTTGCATGGGGGGTGGGTTGCTGGCTGTATGGGAGGTGATTCCCCACCTCTGACCAATTTCAGAATTGTTTACTGCTGGAGCAAGTGCCCTGATAGGGTTTCCCTCTGTATAACTGGTGGGTTCAGGGTTTTTTTTTTTTATGGTTCAAGTTAGATTTGATTCCTCTTTTATGTATTTATAGATATAAGCATGGAAATAATTCATTCCTATAAATACATCTGTGTGAAGGGAAGAACTTTTTTCTGTTTTATTTTAAAATTTTATTTTTTAAAATTTTGAAATTTAATTTTATTTATTTGTTTATACAGCAGGTTATTATTAGTTATGTATTTTATGCATATACATGTATACAGGTCAATCCCAATCTCCCAACTCATCCCACCACCACCACCCCATGGCTTCCCACACTTGGTGTCCATACGTTTGTTCTCTACCTCTGTGTCTCTATTTCTTCCCTGCAAACCAGTTCATCTGTACCATTTTTTAGGTTCCACATATATGCATTAATATATAATATTTGTTTTCCTCTTTCTGACTTACTTCATTCTGTATGACAGTCTCTAGATCCATCGATGTCTCTATAAATGACCCAGTTTCATTCCTTTTTATGGCTGAGTAATATTCCATTTTATATATGTACCACATCTTTATCCATTCATCTGTCTGTGGGCATTTAGCTTGCTTCCATTACCTGGCTATTGTAAATAGTGCTGCAATGATCATTGTGGTGAATGTGCCTTTTTGATTTATGGTTTTCTCTGGGTATGTGCCCAGAAGTGGGATTGCTGGATCAGATGGTAATTCTATTTCTAGTTTTTTTAAGGAAACTCCATACTGTTCTCCATAGTGACTGTATCAATTTACATCCCCACCAATAGTGGAAGAGGGCTCCTTTTGTCCACACCCTCCCCAGAATTTGTTGTTTGTAGATTTTCTGATGATGCCGATTTTAACAGGTGTGGGGTGATACCTCATTGTAGTTTTGATTTGCATTTCTCTAATAATTAGTGCTGTTGAGCAGCTTTTCATGTGCGTCTTGGCCATCTCTGTGTCTTCTTTGAAGAAACGTCTCTTTAGATCTTCTGCCCATTTTTGTATTGGGTTGTTTGTTTTTTTAATACTAAGCTGCATGAGCTGTTTATATATATATATTGGAGATTAAATCTTTGTCCATTGATTCATTTGCAACGATTTTCGCCCATTCTGAGGGATGCCTTTTTCCATTCCCGTTTTTTTAACAAAAAAGGAAAGAAAGAAAAAGAAGCAGAACACTAATGTGCGTAAAATATGCCTTTTGAAATGGTCGTTTTGAAATATGGACGTCCTTTGAATTTTTTGGTCGATATGTGACCCCAGGATTTGTTTTCAGGGCAGGTGTCATTTACAGGCCTGCCATGATTTTGAATATCAACTGACCATTAGCGCCGGGATTAAAGCTGCTGTTGCGTGAAACGGCCACAAGGTGGCAGCAGTTCTCCCTTACCAAATCTGGTTACTAGAGCAACAGAGCCTCAATGGAAGTCGTGTTCTAGATTGGAATTTAGAATGGAATGTGCCAGGAGAAAGCCCCTCAAGTTTGTCTCACTACTTCTTGTTCCTGTTTTTATTTATTTTTTTTTATTTTCTATTACAGCAAGTTTGATTACAATGTTTGGCTTGTTGTAGGTGTAGAAGATGTGGTTCTTTTACACATATACAGATGTCTGTTCTTCCTGGGATCCTTTTCCCATGTACGTTAGGACAGAATGTTGAGTAGTCTTCTCTTGGTATTCCGTAGGTCTTTGGTGATTTTATATGTCACCTGTGTTTGATTATGTCTGTTAACCCCGATATCGTAATGAAACCAATCCTCACACCTTTCCATTGGTGAACCATAAGTTTGTTTAATGAATCTGTGATTGCCCTTCTCCGTGGAAATATCTGCCCTGGTATCCATTTTTAGGTAACACCTATAAGTGATATGATACGATATGTGTCTTTCACTTTCTGACTTACTCCAAGTCACGTGATTACCTCTAGACTCATCTACGGGGCTGCAAATGGCATTGTGTCCTTTTTTTCCTTGGCTTCTATTCTGCCTTAGCGAGGTCCATTTTCAACAATGTGATTCCCTGAGGGTTGTGGATTAGCTGACCTGGGCAGCCTTACCCTGCCGGCCGGCCCTCCCCAGGTGTGCCTGGTTGAGGTCAATATAAACAGCGCTCCAGGCAGCAATAGCCCCTGAAGTTGTGCCTGACTCCATATTCTCTGCCCCGTCAGCAGTCTCGGGGCTGTGCTGGTGGGAGGGAGTGAGGGGCCAAGGCTTTGTTGGTGGCCCGGTGTGAGTGGGGCTCTGCTGGCCTTTCTGCAGGAGTTGCCAGGCTGCCACCTGTAAAGAAGAGGATGTATCACCCATACCTTCCGATGGAATTTCTCTCCGGACAGAGGTGAGGAAGGAAAAAAGCAGTGGGGGCCGGGACAGGAGGGGTATCTCAGGCAGGGCTATAGAAAGCTTCTAGAAGAGTGCCCGGGGCCAGGACCATCCTGGCTGGCCTGCAGGCACCAAGTTGGCCTGCGTGCTGTCGCTGGTGTGGCTCCACGGCCCTTCCTCTAGGCTTTCAAGCCCTTGTACATATTCAGGTGATTTACCTGGGAAGGGTGGGAACAGTTCAGCAGCAGCTGTTCTGGGACTCAGCTCACGTTTACTCACAGATGCCTCAGCATGGTCCCCCAGCTTTGCAATGAGGACGCTCCTTGCATGGGGGGTGGGTTGCTGGCTGTATGGGAGGTGATTCCCCACCTCTGATCAATTTCAGAATTGTTTACCACTGGAGCAAGTGCCCTGATAGGGTTTCCCTCTGTATAACTGGTGGGTTCAGGTTTTTTTTTTCTTTTAGGGTTCAAGTTAGATTTGATTCCTCTTTTATGTATTTATAGATATAAGCATGGAAATAATTCATTCCTATAAATACATCTGTGTGAAGGGAAGAAATTTTTTCTGTTTTATTTTAAAATTTTTTTTTTAAATTTTGAAATTTAATTTTATTTTTTTTATACAGCAGGTTATTATAAGTTATGTATTTTGTGCATATACATGTATACAGGTCAATCCCAATCTCCCAACTCATCCCACCACCACCACCCCATGGCTTCCCACACTTGGTGTCCATACGTTTGTTCTCTACCTCTGTGTCTCTATTTCTTCCCTGCAATCCAGTTCCTCTGTACCATTTTTTAGGGTCCAAATATATGCATTAATATACAATATTTGTTTTCCTCTTTCTGACTTACTTCATTCTGTATGACAGTCTCTAGATCCATCGATGTCTCTACAAATGACCCAGTTTCATTCCTTTTTATGGCTGAGTAATATTCCATTTTATATATGTACCACATCTTTATCCATTCATCTGTCTGTGGACATTTAGGTTGCTTGCATTACCTGGCTATTGTAAATAGTGCTGCAATGAACATTGTGGTGAATGTGCCTTTTTGATTTATGGTTTTCTCTGGGTATGTGCCCAGAAGTGGGATTGCTGGATCAGATGGTAATTCTATTTCTAGTTTTTTTAAGGAAACTCCATACTGTTCTCCATAGTGACTGTATCAATTTACATCCCCACCAATAGTGGAAGAGGGCTCCTTTTGTCCACACCCTCCCCAGAATTTGTTGTTTGTAGATTTTCTGATGATGCCGATTCTAACAGGTGTGAGGTGATACCTCATTGTAGTTTTGATTTGCATTTCTCTAATAATTAGTGCTGTTGAGCAGCTTTTCATGTGCATCTTGGCCATCTCTATGTCTTCTTTGAAGAAACGTCTCTTTAGATCTTCTGCCCATTTTTGTATTGGGTTGTTTGTTTTTTTAATAGTAAGCTGCATGAGTTGTTTATATATATATTGGACATTAAACCTTTGTCCATTGATTCATTTGCAACGATTTTCGCCCATTCTGAGGGATGCCTTTTTCCATTCCCGCTTTTTGAACAAAAAAGGAAAGAAAGAAAAAGAAGCAGAACACTAATGTGCGTAAAATATGCCTTTTGAAACGGTCGTTTTGAAATATGGACGTCCTTTGAATTTTTTGGTCGATATGTGACCCAGGATTTGTTTTCAGGGCAGGTGTCATTTACAGGCCTGCAATGATTTTGAATATCAACTGACCATTAGCGCTGGGATTAAAGCTGCTGTTGCGTGAAACGGCCACAAGGTGGCAGCAGTTCTCCCTTACCAAATCTGGTTACTAGAGCAACAGAGCCTCAATGGAAGTCGTGTTCTAGATTGGAATTTAGAATTGAATGTGCCAGGAGAAAGCCCCTCAAGTTTGTCTCACTACTTGTTGTTCGTGTTTTTAATTTTCTTTTTATTTTCTATTACAGCAAGTTTGATTACAATGTTTGGCTTGTTGTAGGTGTGGAAGATGTGGTTCTTTTACACATATACAGATGTCTGTTCTTCCTGGGATCCTTTTCCCATGTACGTTAGGACAGAATGTTGAGTAGTCTTCTCTTGGTATTCCGTAGGTCTTTGGTGATTATATATGTCACCTGTGTTTGATTATGTCTGTTAACCCCGATATCATAATGAAACCAATCCTCACAGCTTTCCATTGGTGAACCATAAGTTTCCTTAATGAATCTGTGATTGCCCTTCTCCGTGGAAATATCTGCCCTGGTATCCATTTTTAGGTAACCCCTATAAGTGATATGATATGATATGTGTCTTTCACTTTCTGACTTACTCCAAGTCACGTGATTACCTCTAGACTCATCTACGGGGCTGCAAATGGCATTGTGTCCTTTTTTTTCCTTGGCTTCTATTCTGCCTTAGCGAGGTTCATTTTCAACAATGTGATTCCCTGAGGGTTGTGGATTAGCTGACCTGGGCAGCCTTACCCTGCCGGCCGGCCCTCCCCAGGTGTGACTGGTTGAGGTCAATATAAACAGCTCTCCAGGCAGCAATAGCCCCTGAAGTTGTGCCTGACTCCATATTCTCTGCCCCGTCAGCAGTCTCAGGGCTGTGCTGGTGGGAGGGAGTGAGGGGCCAAGGCTTTGTTGGTGGCCCGGTGTGAGTGGGGCTCTGCTGGCCTTTCTGCAGGAGTTGCCAGGCTGCCACCTGTAAAGAAGAGGATGTGTCACCCATACCTTCCGATGGAATTTCTCTCCGGACAGAGGTGAGGAAGGAAAAAAGCAGTGGGGGCCGGGACAGGAGGGGTATCTCAGGCAGGGCAATAGAAAGCTTCCAGAAGAGCGCCCGGGGCCAGGACCATCCTGGCTGGCCTGCAGGCACCAAGTTGGCCTGCGTGCTGTCGCTGGTGTGGCTCCACGGCCCTTCCTCTAGGCTTTCAAGCCCTTGTACATATTCAGGTGTTTTACCTGGGAAGGGTGGGAACAGTTCAGCAGCAGCTGGCCTGGGGCTCAGCTCACGTTTACTCACAGCTGCCTCAGCACGGTCCCCCAGCTTTGCAATGAGGACGCTCCTTGCATGGGGGGTGGGTTGCTGGCTGTATGGGAGGTGATTCCCCACCTCTGACCAATTTCAGAATTGTTTACTGCTGGAGCAAGTGCCCTGATAGGGTTTCCCTCTGTATAACTGGTGGGTTCAGGTTTTTTTTTCTTTTATGGTTCAAGTTAGATTTGATTCCTCTTTTATGTATTTATAGATATAAGCATGGAAATAATTCATTCCTATAAATACATCTGTGTGAAGGGAAGAACTTTTTTCTGTTTTATTTTAAAATTTTATTTTTTAAAATTTTGAAATTTAATTTTATTTATTTGTTTATACAGCAGGTTATTATCAGTTATGTATTTTATGCATATACATGTATACAGGTCAATCCCAATCTCCCAACTCATCCCACCACCACCACCCCATGGCTTCCCACACTTGGTGTCCATACGTTTGTTCTCTACCTCTGTGTCTCTATTTCTTCCCTGCAAACCAGTTCATCTGTACCATTTTTTAGGTTCCACATATATGCATTAATATACAATATTTGTTTTCCTCTTTCTGACTTACTTCATTCTGTATGACAGTCTCTAGATCCATCGATGTCTCTACAAATGACCCAGTTTCATTCCTTTTTATGGCTGAGTAATATTCCATTTTATATATGTACCACATCTTTATCCATTCATCTGTCTGTGGGCATTTAGCTTGCTTCCATTACCTGGCTATTGTAAATAGTGCTGCAATGATCATTGTGGTGAATGTGCCTTTTTGATTTATGGTTTTCTCTGGGTATGTGCCCAGAAGTGGGATTGCTGGATCAGATGGTAATTCTATTTCTAGTTTTTTTAAGGAAACTCCATACTGTTCTCCATAGTGACTGTATCAATTTACATCCCCACCAATAGTGGAAGAGGGCTCCTTTTGTCCACACCCTCCCCAGAATTTGTTGTTTGTAGATTTTCTGATGATGCCGATTTTAACAGGTGTGGGGTGATACCTCATTGTAGTTTTGATTTGCATTTCTCTAATAATTAGTGCTGTTGAGCAGCTTTTCATGTGCGTCTTGGCCATCTCTGTGTCTTCTTTGAAGAAACGTCTCTTTAGATCTTCTGCCCATTTTTGTATTGGGTTGTTTGTTTTTTTAATAGTAAGCTGCATGAGCTGTTTATATATATATTGGAGATTAAACCTTTGTCCATTGATTCATTTGCAACGATTTTCGCCCATTCTGAGGGATGCCTTTTGCCATTCCCGTTTTTTGAACAGAAAAGGAAAGAAAGAAAAAGAAGCAGAACACTAATGTGCGTAAAATATGCCTTTTGAAATGGTCGTTTTGAAATATGGACGTCCTTTGAATTTTTTGGTCGATATGTGACCCCAGGATTTGTTTTCAGGGCAGGTGTCATTTACAGGCCTGCAATGATTTTGAATATCAACTGACCATTAGCGCT
The DNA here is from genome assembly GCF_025265405.1 of Mesoplodon densirostris. Classification (NCBI taxonomy): domain Eukaryota; kingdom Metazoa; phylum Chordata; class Mammalia; order Artiodactyla; family Ziphiidae; genus Mesoplodon; species Mesoplodon densirostris. The sequence goes on from NC_082661.1 coordinate 243,815,572, forward strand.
GGGATTAAAGCTGCTGTTGCGTGAAACGGCCACAAGGTGGCAGCAGTTCTCCCTTACCAAATCTGGTTACTAGAGCAACAGAGCCTCAATGGAAGTCGTGTTCTAGATTGGAATTTAGAATGGAATGTGCCAGGAGAAAGCCCCTCAAGTTTGTCTCACTACTTCTTGTTCCTGTTTTTAATTTTTTTTTATTTTCTATTACAGCAAGTTTGATTACAATGTTTGGCTTGTTGTAGGTGTAGAAGATGTGGTTCTTTTACACATATACAGATGTCTGTTGTTCCTGGGATCCTTTTCCCATGTACGTTAGGACAGAATGTTGAGTAGTCTTCTCTTGGTATTCCGTAGGTCTTTGGTGATTTTATATGTCACCTGTGTTTGATTATGTCTGTTAACCCCGATATCGTAATGAAACCAATCCTCACACCTTTCCATTGGTGAACCATAAGTTTGTTTAATGAATCTGTGATTGCCCTTCTCCGTGGAAATATCTGCCCTGGTATCCATTTTTAGGTAACACCTATAAGTGATATGATATGATATGTGTCTTTCACTTTCTGACTTACTCCAAGTCACGTGATTACCTCTAGACTCATCTACGGGGCTGCAAATGGCATTGTGTCCTTTTTTTCCTTGGCTTCTATTCTGCCTTAGCGAGGTCCATTTTCAACAATGTGATTCCCTGAGGGTTGTGGATTAGCTGACCTGGGCAGCCTTACCCTGCCGGCCGGCACTCCCCAGGTGTGCCTGGTTGAGGTCAATATAAACAGCGCTCCAGGCAGCAATAGCCCCTGAAGTTGTGCCTGACTCCATATTCTCTGCCCCGTCAGCAGTCTCAGGGCTGTGCTGGTGGGAAGGAGTGAGGAGCCAAGGCTTTGTTGGTGGCCCGGTGTGAGTGGGGCTCTGCTGGCCTTTCTGCAGGAGTTGCCAGGCTGCCACCTGTAAAGAAGAGGATGTGTCACCCATACCTTCCGCTGGAATTTCTCTCCGGACAGAGGTGAGGAAGGAAAAAAGCAGTGGGGGCCGGGACAGGAGTGGAATCTCAGCCAGGGCAATAGAAAGCTTTCAGAAGAGCGCCCGGGGCCAGGACCATCCTGGCTGGCCTGCAGGCACCAAGTTGGCCTGCGTGCTGTCACTGGTGTGGCTCCACGGCCCTTCCTCTAGGCTTTCAAGCCCTTGTACATATTCAGGTGTTTTACCTGGGAAGGGTGGGAACAGTTCAGCTGCAGCTGGCCTGGGGCTCAGCTCACGTTTACTCACAGATGCCTCAGCACGGTCCCCCAGCTTTGCAATGAGGATGCTCCTTGCATGGGGGGTGGGTTGCTGGCTGTATGGGAGGTGATTCCCCACCTCTGACCAATTTCAGAATTGTTTACTGCTGGAGCAAGTGCCCTGATAGGGTTTCCCTCTGTATAACTGGTGGGTTCAGGGTTTTTTTTTTTTATGGTTCAAGTTAGATTTGATTCCTCTTTTATGTATTTATAGATATAAGCATGGAAATAATTCATTCCTATAAATACATCTGTGTGAAGGGAAGAACTTTTTTCTGTTTTATTTTAAAATTTTATTTTTTAAAATTTTGAAATTTAATTTTATTTATTTGTTTATACAGCAGGTTATTATTAGTTATGTATTTTATGCATATACATGTATACAGGTCAATCCCAATCTCCCAACTCATCCCACCACCACCACCCCATGGCTTCCCACACTTGGTGTCCATACGTTTGTTCTCTACCTCTGTGTCTCTATTTCTTCCCTGCAAACCAGTTCATCTGTACCATTTTTTAGGTTCCACATATATGCATTAATATATAATATTTGTTTTCCTCTTTCTGACTTACTTCATTCTGTATGACAGTCTCTAGATCCATCGATGTCTCTATAAATGACCCAGTTTCATTCCTTTTTATGGCTGAGTAATATTCCATTTTATATATGTACCACATCTTTATCCATTCATCTGTCTGTGGGCATTTAGCTTGCTTCCATTACCTGGCTATTGTAAATAGTGCTGCAATGATCATTGTGGTGAATGTGCCTTTTTGATTTATGGTTTTCTCTGGGTATGTGCCCAGAAGTGGGATTGCTGGATCAGATGGTAATTCTATTTCTAGTTTTTTTAAGGAAACTCCATACTGTTCTCCATAGTGACTGTATCAATTTACATCCCCACCAATAGTGGAAGAGGGCTCCTTTTGTCCACACCCTCCCCAGAATTTGTTGTTTGTAGATTTTCTGATGATGCCGATTTTAACAGGTGTGGGGTGATACCTCATTGTAGTTTTGATTTGCATTTCTCTAATAATTAGTGCTGTTGAGCAGCTTTTCATGTGCGTCTTGGCCATCTCTGTGTCTTCTTTGAAGAAACGTCTCTTTAGATCTTCTGCCCATTTTTGTATTGGGTTGTTTGTTTTTTTAATATTAAGCTGCATGAGCTGTTTATATATATATATTGGAGATTAAATCTTTGTCCATTGATTCATTTGCAACGATTTTCGCCCATTCTGAGGGATGCCTTTTTCCATTCCCGTTTTTTTAACAAAAAAGGAAAGAAAGAAAAAGAAGCAGAACACTAATGTGCGTAAAATATGCCTTTTGAAATGGTCGTTTTGAAATATGGACGTCCTTTGAATTTTTTGGTCGATATGTGACCCCAGGATTTGTTTTCAGGGCAGGTGTCATTTACAGGCCTGCCATGATTTTGAATATCAACTGACCATTAGCCCCGGGATTAAAGCTGCTGTTGCGTGAAACGGCCACAAGGTGGCAGCAGTTCTCCCTTACCAAATCTGGTTACTAGAGCAACAGAGCCTCAATGGAAGTCGTGTTCTAGATTGGAATTTAGAATGGAATGTGCCAGGAGAAAGCCCCTCAAGTTTGTCTCACTACTTCTTGTTCCTGTTTTTATTTATTTTTTTTATTTTCTATTACAGCAAGTTTGATTACAATGTTTGGCTTGTTGTAGGTGTAGAAGATGTGGTTCTTTTACACATATACAGATGTCTGTTCTTCCTGGGATCCTTTTCCCATGTACGTTAGGACAGAATGTTGAGTAGTCTTCTCTTGGTATTCCGTAGGTCTTTGGTGATTTTATATGTCACCTGTGTTTGATTATGTCTGTTAACCCCGATATCGTAATGAAACCAATCCTCACACCTTTCCATTGGTGAACCATAAGTTTGTTTAATGAATCTGTGATTGCCCTTCTCCGTGGAAATATCTGCCCTGGTATCCATTTTTAGGTAACACCTATAAGTGATATGATACGATATGTGTCTTTCACTTTCTGACTTACTCCAAGTCACGTGATTACCTCTAGACTCATCTACGGGGCTGCAAATGGCATTGTGTCCTTTTTTTCCTTGGCTTCTATTCTGCCTTAGCGAGGTCCATTTTCAACAATGTGATTCCCTGAGGGTTGTGGATTAGCTGACCTGGGCAGCCTTACCCTGCCGGCCGGCCCTCCCCAGGTGTGCCTGGTTGAGGTCAATATAAACAGCGCTCCAGGCAGCAATAGCCCCTGAAGTTGTGCCTGACTCCATATTCTCTGCCCCGTCAGCAGTCTCGGGGCTGTGCTGGTGGGAGGGAGTGAGGGGCCAAGGCTTTGTTGGTGGCCCGGTGTGAGTGGGGCTCTGCTGGCCTTTCTGCAGGAGTTGCCAGGCTGCCACCTGTAAAGAAGAGGATGTATCACCCATACCTTCCGATGGAATTTCTCTCCGGACAGAGGTGAGGAAGGAAAAAAGCAGTGGGGGCCGGGACAGGAGGGGTATCTCAGGCAGGGCTATAGAAAGCTTCTAGAAGAGTGCCCGGGGACAGGACCATCCTGGCTGGCCTGCAGGCACCAAGTTGGCCTGCGTGCTGTCGCTGGTGTGGCTCCACGGCCCTTCCTCTAGGCTTTCAAGCCCTTGTACATATTCAGGTGATTTACCTGGGAAGGGTGGGAACAGTTCAGCAGCAGCTGTTCTGGGACTCAGCTCACGTTTACTCACAGATGCCTCAGCATGGTCCCCCAGCTTTGCAATGAGGACGCTCCTTGCATGGGGGGTGGGTTGCTGGCTGTATGGGAGGTGATTCCCCACCTCTGATCAATTTCAGAATTGTTTACCACTGGAGCAAGTGCCCTGATAGGGTTTCCCTCTGTATAACTGGTGGGTTCAGGTTTTTTTTTTCTTTTAGGGTTCAAGTTAGATTTGATTCCTCTTTTATATATTTATAGATATAAGCATGGAAATAATTCATTCCTATAAATACATCTGTGTGAAGGGAAGAAATTTTTTCTGTTTTATTTTAAATTTTTTTTTTTAAATTTTGAAATTTAATTTTATTTTTTTTTATACAGCAGGTTATTATAAGTTATGTATTTTGTGCATATACATGTATACAGGTCAATCCCAATCTCCCAACTCATCCCACCACCACCACCCCATGGCTTCCCACACTTGGTGTCCATACGTTTGTTCTCTACCTCTGTGTCTCTATTTCTTCCCTGCAATCCAGTTCCTCTGTACCATTTTTTAGGGTCCAAATATATGCATTAATATACAATATTTGTTTTCCTCTTTCTGACTTACTTCATTCTGTATGACAGTCTCTAGATCCATCGATGTCTCTACAAATGACCCAGTTTCATTCCTTTTTATGGCTGAGTAATATTCCATTTTATATATGTACCACATCTTTATCCATTCATCTGTCTGTGGACATTTAGGTTGCTTGCATTACCTGGCTATTGTAAATAGTGCTGCAATGAACATTGTGGTGAATGTGCCTTTTTGATTTATGGTTTTCTCTGGGTATGTGCCCAGAAGTGGGATTGCTGGATCAGATGGTAATTCTATTTCTAGTTTTTTTAAGGAAACTCCATACTGTTCTCCATAGTGACTGTATCAATTTACATCCCCACCAATAGTGGAAGAGGGCTCCTTTTGTCCACACCCTCCCCAGAATTTGTTGTTTGTAGATTTTCTGATGATGCCGATTCTAACAGGTGTGAGGTGATACCTCATTGTAGTTTTGATTTGCATTTCTCTAATAATTAGTGCTGTTGAGCAGCTTTTCATGTGCATCTTGGCCATCTCTATGTCTTCTTTGAAGAAACGTCTCTTTAGATCTTCTGCCCATTTTTGTATTGGGTTGTTTGTTTTTTTAATAGTAAGCTGCATGAGCTGTTTATATATATATTGGAGATTAAACCTTTGTCCATTGATTCATTTGCAACGATTTTCGCCCATTCTGAGGGATGCCTTTTTCCATTCCCGCTTTTTGAACAAAAAAGGAAAGAAAGAAAAAGAAGCAGAACACTAATGTGCGTAAAATATGCCTTTTGAAACGGTCGTTTTGAAATATGGACGTCCTTTGAATTTTTTGGTCGATATGTGACCCAGGATTTGTTTTCAGGGAAGGTGTCATTTACAGGCCTGCAATGATTTTGAATATCAACTGACCATTAGCGCTGGGATTAAAGCTGCTGTTGCGTGAAACGGCCACAAGGTGGCAGCAGTTCTCCCTTACCAAATCTGGTTACTAGAGCAACAGAGCCTCAATGGAAGTCGTGTTCTAGATTGGAATTTAGAATTGAATGTGCCAGGAGAAAGCCCCTCAAGTTTGTCTCACTACTTGTTGTTCGTGTTTTTAATTTTCTTTTTATTTTCTATTACAGCAAGTTTGATTACAATGTTTGGCTTGTTGTAGGTGTGGAAGATGTGGTTCTTTTACACATATACAGATGTCTGCTCTTCCTGGGATCCTTTTCCCATGTACGTTAGGACAGAATGTTGAGTAGTCTTCTCTTGGTATTCCGTAGGTCTTTGGTGATTATATATGTCACCTGTGTTTGATTATGTCTGTTAACCCCGATATCATAATGAAACCAATCCTCACAGCTTTCCATTGGTGAACCATAAGTTTCTTTAATGAATCTGTGATTGCCCTTCTCCGTGGAAATATCTGCCCTGGTATCCATTTTTAGGTAACCCCTATAAGTGATATGATATGATATGTGTCTTTCACTTTCTGACTTACTCCAAGTCACGTGATTACCTCTAGACTCATCTACGGGGCTGCAAATGGCATTGTGTCCTTTTTTTTCCTTGGCTTCTATTCTGCCTTAGAGAGGTTCATTTTCAACAATGTGATTCCCTGAGGGTTGTGGATTAGCTGACCTGGGCAGCCTTACCCTGCCGGCCGGCCCTCCCCAGGTGTGCCTGGTTGAGGTCAATATAAACAGCTCTCCAGGCAGCAATAGCCCCTGAATTTGTGCCTGACTCCATATTCTCTGCCCCGTCAGCAGTCTCGGGGCTGTGCTGGTGGGAGGGAGTGAGGGGCCAAGGCTTTTTTGGTGGCCCGGTGTGAGTGGGGCTCTGCTGGCCTTTCTGCAGGAGTTGCCAGGCTGCCACATGTTAAGAAGAATGTGTCACCCATACATTCCGATGGAATTTCTCTCGGGACAGAGGTGAGGAAGGAAAAAAGCAGTGGGGGCCGGGACAGGAGGGGTATCTCCGGCAGGGCAATAGAAAGCTTCCAGAAGAGCGCCCGGGGCCAGGACCATCCTGGCTGGCCTGCAGGCACCAAGTTGTCCTGCGTGCTGTTGCTGGTGTGGCTCCACGGCCCTTCCTCTAGGCTTTCAAGCCCTTGTACATATTCAGGTGTTTTACCTGGGAAGGGTGGGAACAGTTCAGCAGCAGCTGGCCTGGGGCTCAGCTCACTTTTACTTAAAGCTGCCTCAGCACGGTCCCCCAGCTTTGCAATGAGGATGCTCCTTGCATGGGGGGTGGGTTGCTGGCTGTATGGGAGGTGATTCCCCACCTCTGACCAATTTCAGAATTGTTTACTGCTGGAGCAAGTGCCCTGATAGGGTTTCCCTCTGTATAACTGGTGGGTTCAGGGTTTTTTTTTTCTTTTATGGTTCAAGTTAGATTTGATTCCTCTTTTATGTATTTATAGATATAAGCATGGAAATAATTCATTCCTATAAATGCATCTGTGTGAAGGGAAGAACTTTTTTCTGTTTTATTTTAAAATTTTATTTTTTAAAATTTTGAAATTTAATTTTATTTATTTGTTTATACAGCAGGTTATTATTAGTTATGTATTTTATGCATATACATGTATACAGGTCAATCCCAATCTCCCAACTCATCCCACCACCACCACCCCATGGCTTCCCACACTTGGTGTCCATACGTTTGTTCTCTACCTCTGTGTCTCTATTTCTTCCCTGAAAACCAGTTCATCTGTACCATTTTTTAGGTTCCACATATATGCATTAATATATAATATTTGTTTTCCTCTTTCTGACTTACTTCATTCTGTATGACAGTCTCTAGATCCATCGATGTCTCTACAAATGACCCAGTTTCATTCCTTTTTATGGCTGAGTAATATTCCATTTTATATATGTACCACATCTTTATCCATTCATCTGTCTGTGGGCATTTAGCTTGCTTCCATTACCTGGCTATTGTAAATAGTGCTGCAATGATCATTGTGGTGAATGTGCCTTTTTGATTTATGGTTTTCTCTGGGTATGTGCCCAGAAGTGGGATTGCTGGATCAGATGGTAATTCTATTTCTAGTTTTTTTAAGGAAACTCCATACTGTTCTCCATAGTGACTGTATCAATTTACATCCCCACCAATAGTGGAAGAGGGCTCCTTTTGTCCACACCCTCCCCAGAATTTGTTGTTTGTAGATTTTCTGATGATGCCGATTTTAACAGGTGTGGGGTGATACCTCATTGTAGTTTTGATTTGCATTTCTCTAATAATTAGTGCTGTTGAGCAGCTTTTCATGTGCGTCTTGGCCATCTCTGTGTCTTCTTTGAAGAAACGTCTCTTTAGATCTTCTGCCCATTTTTGTATTGGGTTGTTTGTTTTTTTAATAGTAAGCTGCATGAGCTGTTTATATATATATTGGAGATTAAACCTTTGTCCATTGATTCATTTGCAACGATTTTCGCCCATTCTGAGGGATGCCTTTTTCCATTCCCGTTTTTTGAACAAAAAAGGAAAGAAAGAAAAAGAAGCAGAACACTAATGTGCGTAAAATATGCCTTTTGAAATGGTCGTTTTGAAATATGGACGTCCTTTGAATTTTTTGGTCAATATGTGACCCCAGGATTTGTTTTCAGGGCAGGTGTCATTTACAGGCCTGCAATGATTTTGAATATCAACTGACCATTAGCGCTGGGATTAAAGCTGCTGTTGCGTGAAACGGCCACAAGGTGGCAGCAGTTCTCCCTTACCAAATCTGGTTACTAGAGCAACAGAGCCTCAATGGAAGTCGTGTTCTAGATTGGAATTTAGAATGGAATGTGCCAGGAGAAAGCCCCTCAAGTTTGTCTCACTACTTCTTGTTCCTGATTTTAATTTTTTTTTTTATTTTCTATTACAGCAAGTTTGATTACAATGTTTGGCTTGTTGTAGGTGTAGAAGATGTGGTTCTTTTACACATATACAGATGTCTGTTCTTCCTGGGATCCTTTTCCCATGTACGTTAGGACAGAATGTTGAGTAGTCTTCTCTTGGTATTCCGTAGGTCTTTGGTGATTTTATATGTCACCTGTGTTTGATTATGTCTGTTAACCCCGATATCGTAATGAAACCAATCCTCACACCTTTCCATTGGTGAACCATAAGTTTGTTTAATGAATCTGTGATTGCCCTTCTCCGTGGAAATATCTGCCCTGGTATCCATTTTTAGGTAACAGCTATAAGTGATATGATACGATATGTGTCTTTCACTTTCTGACTTACTCCAAGTCACGTGATTACCTCTAGACTCATCTACGGGGCTGCAAATGGCATTGTGTCCTTTTTTTCCTTGGCTTCTATTCTGCCTTAGCGAGGTCCATTTTCAACAATGTGATTCCCTGAGGGTTGTGGATTAGCTGACCTGGGCAGCCTTACCCTGCCGGCCGGCCCTCCCCAGGTGTGCCTGGTTGAGGTCAATATAAACAGCGCTCCAGGCAGCAATAGCCCCTGAAGTTGTGCCTGACTCCATATTCTCTGCCCCGTCAGCAGTCTCAGGGCTGTGCTGGTGGGAGGGAGTGAGGGGCCAAGGCTTTGTTGGTGGCCCGGTGTGAGTGGGGCTCTGCTGGCCTTTCTGCAGGAGTTGCCAGGCTGCCACCTGTAAAGAAGAGGATGTGTCACCCATACCTTCTGATGGAATTTCTCTCCGGACAGAGGTGAGGAAGGAAAAAAGCAGTGGGGGCCGGGACAGGAGTGGTATCTCAGGCAGGGCAATAGAAAGCTTCCAGAAGAGCACCCGGGGCCAGGACCATCCTGGCTGGCCTGCAGGCACCAAGTTGGCCTGCGTGCTGTCGCTGGTGTGGCTCCACGGCCCTTCCTCTAGGCTTTCAAGCCCTTGTACATATTCAGGTGTTTTACCTGGGAAGGGTGGGAACAGTTCAGCTGCAGCTGGCCTGGGGCTCAGCTCACGTTTACTCACAGATGCCTCAGCACGGTCCCCCAGCTTTGCAATGAGGATGCTCCTTGCATGGGGGGTGGGTTGCTGGCTGTATGGGAGGTGATTCCCCACCTCTGACCAATTTCAGAATTGTTTACTGCTGGAGCAAGTGCCCTGATAGGGTTTCCCTCTGTATAACTGGTGGGTTCAGGGTTTTTTTTTCTTTTATGGTTCAAGTTAGATTTGATTCCTCTTTTATGTATTTATAGATATAAGCATGGAAATAATTCATTCCTATAAATACATCTGTGTGAAGGGAAGAACTTTTTTCTGTTTTATTTTAAAATTTTATTTTTTAAAATTTTGAAATTTAATATTATTTATTTGTTTATACAGCAGGTTATTATTAGTTATGTATTTTATGCATATACATGTATACAGGTCAATCCCAATCTCCCAACTCATCCCACCACCACCACCCCATGGCTTCCCACACTTGGTGTCCATACGTTTGTTCTCTACCTCTGTGTCTCTATTTCTTCCCTGCAAACCAGTTCATCTGTACCATTTTTTAGGTTCCACATATATGCATTAATATACAATATTTGTTTTCCTCTTTCTGACTTACTTCATTCTGTATGACAGTCTCTAGATCCATCGATGTCTCTACAAATGACCCAGTTTCATTCCTTTTTATGGCTGAGTAATATTCCATTTTATATATGTACCACATCTTTACCCATTCATCTGTCTGTGGGCATTTAGCTTGCTTCCATTACCTGGCTATTGTAAATAGTGCTGCAATGATCATTGTGGTGAATGTGCCTTTTTGATTTATGGTTTTCTCTGGGTATGTGCCCAGAAGTGGGATTGCTGGATCAGATGGTAATTCTATTTCTAGTTTTTTTAAGGAAACTCCATACTGTTCTCCATAGTGACTGTATCAATTTACATCCCCACCAATAGTGGAAGAGGGCTCCTTTTGTCCACACCCTCCCCAGAATTTGTTGTTTGTAGATTTTCTGATGATGCCGATTTTAACAGGTGTGGGGTGATACCTCATTGTAGTTTTGATTTGCATTTCTCTAATAATTAGTGCTGTTGAGCAGCTTTTCATGTGCGTCTTGGCCATCTCTGTGTCTTCTTTGAAGAAACGTCTCTTTAGATCTTCTGCCCATTTTTGTATTGGGTTGTTTGTTTTTTTAATATTAAGCTGCATGAGCTGTTTATATATATATATTGGAGATTAAATCTTTGTGCAATGATTCATTTGCAACGATTTTCGCCCATTCTGAGGGATGCCTTTTTCCATTCCCGTTTTTTGAACAAAAAAGGAAAGAAAGAAAAAGAAGCAGAACACTAATGTGCGTAAAATATGCCTTTTGAAATGGTCGTTTTGAAATATGGACGTCCTTTGAATTTTTTGGTCGATATGTGACCCCAGGATTTGTTTTCAGGGCAGGTGTCATTTACAGGCCTGCAATGATTTTGAATATCAACTGACCATTAGCGCCGGGATTAAAGCTGCTGTTGCGTGAAACGGCCACAAGGTGGCAGCAGTTCTCCCTTACCAAATCTGGTTACTAGAGCAACAGAGCCTCAATGGAAGTCGTGTTCTAGATTGGAATTTAGAATGGAATGTGCCAGGAGAAAGCCCCTCAAGTTTGTCTCACTACTTCTTGTTCCTGTTTTTATTTATTTTTTTTATTTTCTATTACAGCAAGTTTGATTACAATGTTTGGCTTGTTGTAGGTGTAGAAGATGTGGTTCTTTTACACATATACAGATGTCTGTTCTTCCTGGGATCCTTTTCCCATGTACGTTAGGACAGAATGTTGAGTAGTCTTCTCTTGGTATTCCGTAGGTCTTTGGTGATTTTATATGTCACCTGTGTTTGATTATGTCTGTTAACCCCGATATCGTAATGAAACCAATCCTCACACCTTTCCATTGGTGAACCATAAGTTTGTTTAATGAATCTGTGATTGCCCTTCTCCATGGAAATATCTGCCCTGGTATCCATTTTTAGGTAACACCTATAAGTGATATGATACGATATGTGTCTTTCACTTTCTGACTTACTCCAAGTCACGTGATTACCTCTAGACTCATCTACGGGGCTGCAAATGGCATTGTGTCCTTTTTTTCCTTGGCTTCTATTCTGCCTTAGCGAGGTCCATTTTCAACAATGTGATTCCCTGAGGGTTGTGGATTAGCTGACCTGGGCAGCCTTACCCTGCCGGCCGGCCCTCCCCAGGTGTGCCTGGTTGAGGTCAATATAAACAGCGCTCCAGGCAGCAATAGCCCCTGAAGTTGTGCCTGACTCCATATTCTCTGCCCCGTCAGCAGTCTCAGGGCTGTGCTGGTGGGAGGGAGTGAGGGGCCAAGGCTTTGTTGGTGGCCCGGTGTGAGTGGGGCTCTGCTGGCCTTTCTGCAGGAGTTGCCAGGCTGCCACCTGTAAAGAAGAGGATGTGTCACCCATACCTTCTGATGGAATTTCTCTCCGGACAGAGGTGAGGAAGGAAAAAAGCAGTGGGGGCCGGGACAGGAGTGGTATCTCAGGCAGGGCAATAGAAAGCTTCCAGAAGAGCGCCCGGGGCCAGGACCATCCTGGCTGGCCTGCAGGCACCAAGTTGGCCTGCGTGCTGTCGCTGGTGTGGCTCCACGGCCCTTCCTCTAGGCTTTCAAGCCCTTGTACATATTCAGGTGTTTTACCTGGGAAGGGTGGGAACAGTTCAGCTGCAGCTGGCCTGTGGCTCAGCTCACGTTTACTCACAGATGCCTCAGCACGGTCCCCCAGCTTTGCAATGAGGATGCTCCTTGCATGGGGGGTGGGTTGCTGGCTGTATGGGAGGTGATTCCCCACCTCTGACCAATTTCAGAATTGTTTACTGCTGGAGCAAGTGCCCTGATAGGGTTTCCCTCTGTATAACTGGTGGGTTCAGGGTTTTTTTTTCTTTTATGGTTCAAGTTAGATTTGATTCCTCTTTTATGTATTTATAGATATAAGCATGGAAATAATTCATTCCTATAAATACATCTGTGTGAAGGGAAGAACTTTTTTCTGTTTTATTTTAAAATTTTATTTTCTAAAATTTTGAAATTTAATTTTATTTATTTGTTTATACAGCAGGTTATTATTAGTTATGTATTTTATGCATATACATGTATACAGGTCAATCCCAATCTCCCAACTCATCCCACCACCACCACCCCATGGCTTCCCACACTTGGTGTCCATACGTTTGTTCTCTACCTCTGTGTCTCTATTTCTTCCCTGCAAACCAGTTCATCTGTACCATTTTTTAGGTTCCACATATATGCATTAATATACAATATTTGTTTTCCTCTTTCTGACATACTTCATTCTGTATGACAGTCTCTAGATCCATCGATGTCTCTACAAATGACCCAGTTTCATTCCTTTTTATGGCTGAGTAATATTCCATTTTATATATGTACCACATCTTTATCCATTCATCTGTCTGTGGGCATTTAGCTTGCTTCCATTACCTGGCTATCGTAAATAGTGCTGCAATGATCATTGTGGTGAATGTGCCTTTTTGATTTATGGTTTTCTCTGGGTATGTGCCCAGAAGTGGGATTGCTGGATCAGATGGTAATTCTATTTCTAGTTTTTTTAAGGAAACTCCATACTGTTCTCCATAGTGACTGTATCAATTTACATCCCCACCAATAGTGGAAGAGGGCTCCTTTTGTCCACACCCTCCCCAGAATTTGTTGTTTGTAGATTTTCTGATGATGCCGATTTTAACAGGTGTGGGGTGATACCTCATTGTAGTTTTGATTTGCATTTCTCTAATAATTAGTGCTGTTGAGCAGCTTTTCATGTGCGTCTTGGCCATCTCTGTGTCTTCTTTGAAGAAACGTCTCTTTAGATCTTCTGCCCATTTTTGTATTGGGTTGTTTGTTTTTTTAATAGTAAGCTGCATGAGCTGTTTATATATATATATATTGGAGATTAAATCTTTGTCCAATGATTCATTTGCAACGATTTTCGCCCATTCTGAGGGATGCCTTTTTCCATTCCCGTTTTTTGAACAAAAAAGGAAAGAAAGAAAAAGAAGCAGAACACTAATGTGCGTAAAATATGCCTTTTGAAATGGTCGTTTTGAAATATGGACGTCCTTTGAATTTTTTGGTCGATATGTGACCCCAGGATTTGTTTTCAGGGCAGGTGTCATTTACAGGCCTGCCATGATTTTGAATATCAACTGACCATTAGCGCTGGGATTAAAGCTGCTGTTGCGTGAAACGGCCACAAGGTGGCAGCAGTTCTCCCTTACCAAATCTGGTTACTAGAGCAACAGAGCCTCAATGGAAGTCGTGTTCTAGATTGGAATTTAGAATGGAATGTGCCAGGAGAAAGCCCCTCAAGTTTGTCTCACTACTTCTTGTTCCTGTTTTTATTTATTTTTTTAATTTTCTATTACAGCAAGTTTGATTACAATGTTTGGCTTGTTGTAGGTGTAGAAGATGTGGTTCTTTTACACATATACAGATGTCTGTTCTTCCTGGGATCCTTTTCCCATGTACGTTAGGACAGAATGTTGAGTAGTCTTCTCTTGGTATTCCGTAGGTCTTTGGTGATTTTATATGTCACCTGTGTTTGATTATGTCTGTTAACCCCGATATCGTAATGAAACCAATCCTCACACCTTTCCATTGGTGAACCATAAGTTTGTTTAATGAATCTGTGATTGCCCTTCTCCGTGGAAATATCTGCCCTGGTATCCATTTTTAGGTAACACCTATAAGTGATATGATACGATATGTGTCTTTCACTTTCTGACTTACTCCAAGTCACGTGATTACCTCTAGACTCATCTACGGGCCTGCAAATGGCATTGTGTCCTTTTTTTCCTTGGCTTCTATTCTGCCTTAGCGAGGTCCATTTTCAACAATGTGATTCCCTGAGGGTTGTGGATTAGCTGACCTGGGCAGCCTTACCCTGCCGGCCGGCCCTCCCTAGGTGTGCCTGGTTGAGGTCAATATAAACAGCGCTCCAGGCAGCAATAGCCCCTGAAGTTGTGCCTGACTCCATATTCTCTGCCCCGTCAGCAGTCTCGGGGCTGTGCTGGTGGGAGGGAGTGAGGGGCCAAGGCTTTGTTGGTGGCCCGGTGTGAGTGGGGCTCTGCTGGCCTTTCTGCAGGAGTTGCCAGGCTGTCACCTGTTAAGAAGAGGGTGTGTCACCCACACATTCCGATGGAATTTCTCTCCGGACAGAGGTGAGGAAGGAAAAAAGCAGTGGGGGCCGGGACAGGAGGGGTATCTCAGGCAGGGCAATAGAAAGCTTCCAGAAGAGCGCCCGGGGCCAGGACCATCCTGGCTGGCCTGCAGGCACCAAGTTGGCCTGCGTGCTGTCGCTGGTGTGGCTCCACGGCCCTTCCTCTAGGCTCTCAAGCCCTTGTACATATTCAGGTGTTTTACCTGGGAAGGGTGGGAACAGTTCAGCAGCAGCTGGACTGGGGCTCAGCTCACGTTTACTCACAGCTGCCTCAGCACGGTCCCCCAGCTTTGCAATGAGGACGCTCCTTGCATGGGGGGTGGGTTGCTGGCTGTATGGGAGGTGATTCCCCACCTCTGACCAATTTCAGAATTGTTTACTGCTGGAGCAAGTGCCCTGATAGGGTTTCCCTCTGTATAACTGGTGGGTTCAGGGTTTTTTTTTTCTTTTATGGTTCAAGTTAGATTTGATTCCTCTTTTATGTATTTATAGATATAAGCATGGAAATAATTCATTCCTATAAATACATCTGTGTGAAGGGAAGAACTTTTTTCTGTTTTATTTTAAAATTTTATTTTTTAAAATTTTGAAATTTAATTTTATTTATTTGTTTATACAGCAGGTTATTATTAGTTATGTATTTTATGCATATACATGTATACAGGTCAATCCCAATCTCCCAACTCATCCCACCACCACCACCCCATGGCTTCCCACACTTGGTGTCCATACGTTTGTTCTCTACCTCTGTGTCTCTATTTCTTCCCTGAAAACCAGTTCATCTGTACCATTTTTTAGGTTCCACATATATGCATTAATATACAATATTTGTTTTCCTCTTTCTGACTTACTTCATTCTGTATGACAGTCTCTAGATCCATCGATGTCTCTACAAATGACCCAGTTTCATTCCTTTTTATGGCTGAGTAATATTCCATTTTATATATGTACCACATCTTTATCCATTCATCTGTCTGTGGGCATTTAGCTTGCTTCCATTACCTGGCTATTGTAAATAGTGCTGCAATGATCATTGTGGTGAATGTGCCTTTTTGATTTATGGTTTTCTCTGGGTATGTGCCCAGAAGTGGGATTGCTGGATCAGATGGTAATTCTATTTCTAGTTTTTTTAAGGAAACTCCATACTGTTCTCCATAGTGACTGTATCAATTTACATCCCCACCAATAGTGGAAGAGGGCTCCTTTTGTCCACACCCTCCCCAGAATTTGTTGTTTGTAGATTTTCTGATGATGCCGATTTTAACAGGTGTGGGGTGATACCTCATTGTAGTTTTGATTTGCATTTCTCTAATAATTAGTGCTGTTGAGCAGCTTTTCATGTGCGTCTTGGCCATCTCTGTGTCTTCTTTGAAGAAACGTCTCTTTAGATCTTCTGCCCATTTTTGTATTGGGTTGTTTATTTTTTTAATAGTAAGCTGCATGTGCTGTTTATATATATATTGGAGATTAAACCTTTGTCCATTGATTTATTTGCAACGATTTTCGCCCATTCTGAGGGATGCCTTTTGCCATTCCCGTTTTTTGAACAAAAAAGGAAAGAAAGAAAAAGAAGCAGAACACTAATGTGCGTAAAATATGCCTTTTGAAATGGTCGTTTTGAAATATGGACGTCCTTTGAATTTTTTGGTCGATATGTGACCCCAGGATTTGTTTTCAGGGCAGGTGTCATTTACAGGCCTGCAATGATTTTGAATATCAACTGACCATTAGCGCTGGGATTAAAGCTGCTGTTGCGTGAAACGGCCACAAGGTGGCAGCAGTTCTCCCTTACCAAATCTGGTTACTAGAGCAACAGAGCCTCAATGGAAGTCGTGTTCTAGATTGGAATTTAGAATGGAATGTGCCAGGAGAAAGCCCCTCAAGTTTGTCTCACTACTTCTTGTTCCTGTTTTTATTTATTTTTTTTATTTTCTATTACAGCAAGTTTGATTACAATGTTTGGCTTGTTGTAGGTGTAGAAGATGTGGTTCTTTTACACATATACAGATGTCTGTTCTTCCTGGGATCCTTTTCCCATGTACGTTAGGACAGAATGTTGAGTAGTCTTCTCTTGGTATTCCGTAGGTCTTTGGTGATTTTATATGTCACCTGTGTTTGATTATGTCTGTTAACCCCGATATCGTAATGAAACCAATCCTCACACCTTTCCATTGGTGAACCATAAGTTTGTTTAATGAATCTGTGATTGCCCTTCTCCGTGGAAATATCTGCCCTGGTATCCATTTTTAGGTAACACCTATAAGTGATATGATACGATATGTGTCTTTCACTTTCTGACTTACTCCAAGTCACGTGATTACCTCTAGACTCATCTACGGGGCTGCAAATGGCATTGTGTCCTTTTTTTCCTTGGCTTCTATTCTGCCTTAGCGAGGTCCATTTTCAACAATGTGATTCCCTGAGGGTTGTGGATTAGCTGACCTGGGCAGCCTTACCCTGCCGGCCGGCCCTCCCCAGGTGTGCCTGGTTGAGGTCAATATAAACAGCGCTCCAGGCAGCAATAGCCCCTGAAGTTGTGCCTGACTCCATATTCTCTGCCCCGTCAGCAGTCTCAGGGCTGTGCTGGTGGGAGGGAGTGAGGGGCCAAGGCTTTGTTGGTGGCCCGGTGTGAGTGGGGCTCTGCTGGCCTTTCTGCAGGAGTTGCCAGGCTGCCACCTGTAAAGAAGAGGATGTGTCACCCATACCTTCCGATGGAATTTCTCTCCGGACAGAGGTGAGGAAGGAAAAAAGCAGTGTGGGCCGGGACAGGAGTGGTATCTCAGGCAGGGCAATAGAAAGCTTCCAGAAGAGCGCCCGGGGCCAGGACCATCCTGGCTGGCCTGCAGGCACCAAGTTGGCCTGCGTGCTGTCGCTGGTGTGGCTCCACGGCCCTTCCTCTAGGCTTTCAAGCCCTTGTACATATTCAGGTGTTTTACCTGGGAAGGGTGGGAACAGTTCAGCAGCAGCTGGCCTGGGGCTCAGCTCACGTTTACTCACAGATGCCTCAGCACGGTCCCCCAGCTTTGCAATGAGGATGCTCCTTGCATGGGGGGTGGGTTGCTGGCTGTATGGGAGGTGATTCCCCACCTCTGACCAATTTCAGAATTGTTTACTGCTGGAGCAAGTGCCCTGATAGGGTTTCCCTCTGTATAACTGGTGGGTTCAGGGTTTTTTTTTTCTTTTATGGTTCAAGTTGGATTTGATTCCTCTTTTATGTATTTATAGATATAAGCATGGAAATAATTCATTCCTATAAATACATCTGTGTGAAGGGAAGAACTTTTTTCTGTTTTATTTTAAAATTTTATTTTTTAAAATTTTGAAATTTAATTTTATTTATTTGTTTATACAGCAGGTTATTATTAGTTATGTATTTTATGCATATACATGTATACAGGTCAATCCCAGTCTCCCAACTCATCCCACCACCACCACCCCATGGCTTCCCACACTTGGTGTCCATACGTTTGTGCTCTACCTCTGTGTCTCTATTTCTTCCCTGCAAACCAGTTCATCTGTACCATTTTTTAGGTTCCACATATATGCATTAATATACAATATTTGTTTTCCTCTTTCTGACATACTTCATTCTGTATGACAGTCTCTAGATCCATCGATGTCTCTATAAATGACCCAGTTTCATTCCTTTTTATGGCTGAGTAATATTCCATTTTATATATGTACCACATCTTTATCCATTCATCTGTCTGTGGGCATTTAGCTTGCTTCCATTACCTGGCTATTGTAAATAGTGCTGCAATGATCATTGTGGTGAATGTGCCTTTTTGATTTATGGTTTTCTCTGGGTATGTGCCCAGAAGTGGGATTGCTGGATCAGATGGTAATTCTATTTCTAGTTTTTTTAAGGAAACTCCATACTGTTCTCCATAGTGACTGTATCAATTTACATCCCCACCAATAGTGGAAGAGGGCTCTTTTTGTCCACACCCTCCCCAGAATTTGTTGTTTGTAGATTTTCTGATGATGCCGATTTTAACAGGTGTGGGGTGATACCTCATTGTAGTTTTGATTTGCATTTCTCTAATAATTAGTGCTGTTGAGCAGCTTTTCATGTGCGTCTTGGCCATCTCTGTGTCTTCTTTGAAGAAACGTCTCTTTAGATCTTCTGCCCATTTTTGTATTGGGTTGTTTGTTTTTTTAATATTAAGCTGCATGAGCTGTTTATATATATATATATTGGAGATTAAATCTTTGTCCATTGATTCATTTGCAACGATTTTCGCCCATTCTGAGGGATGCCTTTTTCCATTCCCGTTTTTTGAACAAAAAAGGAAAGAAAGAAAAAGAAGCAGAACACTAATGTGCGTAAAATATGCCTTTTGAAATGGTCGTTTTGAAATATGGACGTCCTTTGAATTTTTTGGTCGATATGTGACCCCAGGATTTGTTTTCAGGGCAGGTGTCATTTACAGGCCTGCAATGATTTTGAATATCAACTGACCATTAGCACCGGGATTAAAGCTGCTGTTGCGTGAAACGGCCACAAGGTGGCAGCAGTTCTCCCTTACCAAATCTGGTTACTAGAGCAACAGAGCCTCAATGGAAGTCGTGTTCTAGATTGGAATTTAGAATGGAATGTGCCAGGAGAAAGCCCCTCAAGTTTGTCTCACTACTTCTTGTTCCTGTTTTTATTTATTTTTTTAATTTTCTATTACAGCAAGTTTGATTACAATGTTTGGCTTGTTGTAGGTGTAGAAGATGTGGTTCTTTTACACATATACAGATGTCTGTTCTTCCTGGGATCCTTTTCCCATGTACGTTAGGACAGAATGTTGAGTAGTCTTCTCTTGGTATTCCGTAGGTCTTTGGTGATTTTATATGTCACCTGTGTTTGATTATGTCTGTTAACCCCGATATCGTAATGAAACCAATCCTCACACCTTTCCATTGGTGAACCATAAGTTTGTTTAATGAATCTGTGATTGCCCTTCTCCGTGGAAATATCTGCCCTGGTATCCATTTTTAGGTAACACCTATAAGTGATATGATACGATATGTGTCTTTCACTTTCTGACTTACTCCAAGTCACGTGATTACCTCTAGACTCATCTACGGGGCTGCAAATGGCATTGTGTCCTTTTTTTCCTTGGCTTCTATTCTGCCTTAGCGAGGTCCATTTTCAACAATGTGATTCCCTGAGGGTTGTGGATTAGCTGACCTGGGCAGCCTTACCCTGCCGGCCGGCCCTCCCCAGGTGTGCCTGGTTGAGGTCAATATAAACAGCGCTCCAGGCAGCAATAGCCCCTGAAGTTGTGCCTGACTCCATATTCTCTGCCCCGTCAGCAGTCTCGGGGCTGTGCTGGTGGGAGGGAGTGAGGGGCCAAGGCTTTGTTGGTGGCCCGGTGTGAGTGGGGCTCTGCTGGCCTTTCTGCAGGAGTTGCCAGGCTGCCACATGTTAAGAAGAATGTGTCACCCATACATTCCGATGGAATTTCTCTCGGGACAGAGGTGAGGAAGGAAAAAAGCAGTGGGGGCCGGGACAGGAGGGGTATCTCCGGCAGGGCAATAGAAAGCTTCCAGAAGAGCGCCCGGGGCCAGGACCATCCTGGCTGGCCTGCAGGCACCAAGTTGGCCTGCGTGCTGTTGTTGGTGTGGCTCCACGGCCCTTCCTCTAGGCTTTCAAGCCCTTGTACATATTCAGGTGTTTTACCTGGGAAGGGTGGGAACAGTTCAGCAGCAGCTGGCCTGGGGCTCAGCTCACTTTTACTTAAAGCTGCCTCAGCACGGTTCCCCAGCTTTGCAATGAGGATGCTCCTTGCATGGGGGGTGGGTTGCTGGCTGTATGGGAGGTGATTCCCCACCTCTGACCAATTTCAGAATTGTTTACTGCTGGAGCAAGTGCCCTGATAGGGTTTCCCTCTGTATAACTGGTGGGTTCAGGGTTTTTTTTTTCTTTTATGGTTCAAGTTAGATTTGATTCCTCTTTTATGTATTTATAGATATAAGCATGGAAATAATTCATTCCTATAAATACATCTGTGTGAAGGGAAGAACTTTTTTCTGTTTTATTTTAAAATTTTATTTTTTAAAATTTTGAAATTTAATTTTATTTATTTGTTTATACAGCAGGTTATTATTAGTTATGTATTTTATGCATATACATGTATACAGGTCAATCCCAATCTCCCAACTCATCCCACCACCACCACCCCATGGCTTCCCACACTTGGTGTCCATACGTTTGTTCTCTACCTCTGTGTCTCTATTTCTTCCCTGCAAACCAGTTCATCTGTACCATTTTTTAGGTTCCACATATATGCATTAATATATAATATTTGTTTTCCTCTTTCTGACTTACTTCATTCTGTATGACAGTCTCTAGATCCATCGATGTCTCTACAAATGACCCAGTTTCATTCCTTTTTATGGCTGAGTAATATTCCATTTTATATATGTACCACATCTTTATCCATTCATCTGTCTGTGGGCATTTAGCTTGCTTCCATTACCTGGCTATTGTAAATAGTGCTGCAATGATCATTGTGGTGAATGTGCCTTTTTGATTTATGGTTTTCTCTGGGTATGTGCCCAGAAGTGGGATTGCTGGATCAGATGGTAATTCTATTTCTAGTTTTTTTAAGGAAACTCCATACTGTTCTCCATAGTGACTGTATCAATTTACATCCCCACCAATAGTGGAAGAGGGCTCCTTTTGTCCACACCCTCCCCAGAATTTGTTGTTTGTAGATTTTCTGATGATGCCGATTTTAACAGGTGTGGGGTGATACCTCATTGTAGTTTTGATTTGCATTTCTCTAATAATTAGTGCTGTTGAGCAGCTTTTCATGTGCGTCTTGGCCATCTCTGTGTCTTCTTTGAAGAAACGTCTCTTTAGATCTTCTGCCCATTTTTGTATTGGGTTGTTTGTTTTTTAATAGTAAGCTGCATGAGCTGTTTATATATATATTGGAGATTAAACCTTTGTCCATTGATTCATTTGCAACGATTTTCGCCCATTCTGAGGGATGCCTTTTGCCATTCCCGTTTTTTGAACAAAAAAGGAAAGAAAGAAAAAGAAGCAGAACACTAATGTGCGTAAAATATGCCTTTTGAAATGGTCGTTTTGAAATATGGACGTCCTTTGAATTTTTTGGTCGATATGTGACCCCAGGATTTGTTTTCAGGGCAGGTGTCATTTACAGGCCTGCAATGATTTTGAATATCAACTGACCATTAGCACCGGGATTAAAGCTGCTGTTGCGTGAAACGGCCACAAGGTGGCAGCAGTTCTCCCTTACCAAATCTGGTTACTAGAGCAACAGAGCCTCAATGGAAGTCGTGTTCTAGATTGGAATTTAGAATGGAATGTGCCAGGAGAAAGCCCCTCAAGTTTGTCTCACTACTTCTTGTTCCTGTTTTTATTTATTTTTTTAATTTTCTATTACAGCAAGTTTGATTACAATGTTTGGCTTGTTGTAGGTGTAGAAGATGTGGTTCTTTTACACATATACAGATGTCTGTTCTTCCTGGGATCCTTTTCCCATGTACGTTAGGACAGAATGTTGAGTAGTCTTCTCTTGGTATTCCGTAGGTCTTTGGTGATTTTATATGTCACCTGTGTTTGATTATGTCTGTTAACCCTGATATCGTAATGAAACCAATCCTCACACCTTTCCATTGGTGAACCATAAGTTTGTTTAATGAATCTGTGATTGCCCTTCTCCGTGGAAATATCTGCCCTGGTATCCATTTTTAGGTAACACCTATAAGTGATATGATACGATATGTGTCTTTCACTTTCTGACTTACTCCAAGTCACGTGATTACCTCTAGACTCATCTACGGGGCTGCAAATGGCATTGTGTCCTTTTTTTCCTTGGCTTCTATTCTGCCTTAGCGAGGTCCATTTTCAACAATGTGATTCCCTGAGGGTTGTGGATTAGCTGACCTGGGCAGCCTTACCCTGCCGGCCGGCCCTCCCTAGGTGTGCCTGGTTGAGGTCAATATAAACAGCGCTCCAGGCAGCAATAGCCCCTGAAGTTGTGCCTGACTCCATATTCTCTGCCCCGTCAGCAGTCTCGGGGCTGTGCTGGTGGGAGGGAGTGAGGGGCCAAGGCTTTGTTGTTGGCCCGGTGTGAGTGGGGCTCTGCTGGCCTTTCTGCAGGAGTTGCCAGGCTGCCACATGTTAAGAAGAATGTGTCACCCATACATTCCGATGGAATTTCTCTCGGGACAGAGGTGAGGAAGGAAAAAAGCAGTGGGGGCCGGGACAGGAGGGGTATCTCCGGCAGGGCAATAGAAAGCTTCCAGAAGAGCGCCCGGGGCCAGGACCATCCTGGCTGGCCTGCAGGCACCAAGTTGTCCTGCGTGCTGTTGCTGGTGTGGCTCCACGGCCCTTCCTCTAGGCTTTCAAGCCCTTGTACATATTCAGGTGTTTTACCTGGGAAGGGTGGGAACAGTTCAGCAGCAGCTGGCCTGGGGCTCAGCTCACTTTTACTTAAAGCTGCCTCAGCACGGTCCCCCAGCTTTGCAATGAGGATGCTCCTTGCATGGGGGGTGGGTTGCTGGCTGTATGGGAGGTGATTCCCCACCTCTGACCAATTTCAGAATTGTTTACTGCTGGAGCAAGTGCCCTGATAGGGTTTCCCTCTGTATAACTGGTGGGTTCAGGGTTTTTTTTTTCTTTTATGGTTCAAGTTAGATTTGATTCCTCTTTTATGTATTTATAGATATAAGCATGGAAATAATTCATTCCTATAAATACATCTGTGTGAAGGGAAGAACTTTTTTCTGTTTTATTTTAAAATTTTATTTTTTAAAATTTTGAAATTTAATTTTATTTATTTGTTTATACAGCAGGTTATTATTAGTTATGTATTTTATGCATATACATGTATACAGGTCAATCCCAATCTCCCAACTCATCCCACCACCACCACCCCATGGCTTCCCACACTTGGTGTCCATACGTTTGTTCTCTACCTCTGTGTCTCTATTTCTTCCCTGCAAACCAGTTCATCTGTACCATTTTTTAGGTTCCACATATATGCATTAATATATAATATTTGTTTTCCTCTTTCTGACTTACTTCATTCTGTATGACAGTCTCTAGATCCATCGATGTCTCTACAAATGACCCAGTTTCATTCCTTTTTATGGCTGAGTAATATTCCATTTTATATATGTACCACATCTTTATCCATTCATCTGTCTGTGGGCATTTAGCTTGCTTCCATTACCTGGCTATTGTAAATAGTGCTGCAATGATCATTGTGGTGAATGTGCCTTTTTGATTTATGGTTTTCTCTGGGTATGTGCCCAGAAGTGGGATTGCTGGATCAGATGGTAATTCTATTTCTAGTTTTTTTAAGGAAACTCCATACTGTTCTCCATAGTGACTGTATCAATTTACATCCCCACCAATAGTGGAAGAGGGCTCCTTTTGTCCACACCCTCCCCAGAATTTGTTGTTTGTAGATTTTCTGATGATGCCGATTTTAACAGGTGTGGGGTGATACCTCATTGTAGTTTTGATTTGCATTTCTCTAATAATTAGTGCTGTTGAGCAGCTTTTCATGTGCGTCTTGGCCATCTCTGTGTCTTCTTTGAAGAAACGTCTCTTTAGATCTTCTGCCCATTTTTGTATTGGGTTGTTTATTTTTTTAATAGTAAGCTGCATGTGCTGTTTATATATATATTGGAGATTAAACCTTTGTCCATTGATTTATTTGCAACGATTTTCGCCCATTCTGAGGGATGCCTTTTGCCATTCCCGTTTTTTGAACAAAAAAGGAAAGAAAGAAAAAGAAGCAGAACACTAATGTGCGTAAAATATGCCTTTTGAAATGGTCGTTTTGAAATATGGACGTCCTTTGAATTTTTTGGTCGATATGTGACCCCAGGATTTGTTTTCAGGGCAGGTGTCATTTACAGGCCTGCAATGATTTTGAATATCAACTGACCATTAGCGCTGGGATTAAAGCTGCTGTTGCGTGAAACGGCCACAAGGTGGCAGCAGTTCTCCCTTACCAAATCTGGTTACTAGAGCAACAGAGCCTCAATGGAAGTCGTGTTCTAGATTGGAATTTAGAATGGAATGTGCCAGGAGAAAGCCCCTCAAGTTTGTCTCACTACTTCTTGTTCCTGTTTTTATTTATTTTTTTTATTTTCTATTACAGCAAGTTTGATTACAATGTTTGGCTTGTTGTAGGTGTAGAAGATGTGGTTCTTTTACACATATACAGATGTCTGTTCTTCCTGGGATCCTTTTCCCATGTACGTTAGGACAGAATGTTGAGTAGTCTTCTCTTGGTATTCCGTACGTCTTTGGTGATTTTATATGTCACCTGTGTTTGATTATGTCTGTTAACCCCGATATCGTAATGAAACCAATCCTCACACCTTTCCATTGGTGAACCATAAGTTTGTTTAATGAATCTGTGATTGCCCTTCTCCGTGGAAATATCTGCCCTGGTATCCATTTTTAGGTAACACCTATAAGTGATATGATATGATATGTGTCTTTCACTTTCTGACTTACTCCAAGTCACGTGATTACCTCTAGACTCATCTACGGGGCTGCAAATGGCATTGTGTCCTTTTTTTCCTTGGCTTCTATTCTGCCTTAGCGAGGTCCATTTTCAACAATGTGATTCCCTGAGGGTTGTGGATTAGCTGACCTGGGCAGCCTTACCCTGCCGGCCGGCCCTCCCCAGGTGTGTCTGGTTGAGGTCAATATAAACAGCGCTCCAGGCAGCAATAGCCCCTGAAGTTGTGCCTGACTCCATATTCTCTGCCCCGTCAGCAGTCTCGGGGCTGTGCTGGTGGGAGGGAGTGAGGGGCCAAGGCTTTGTTGGTGGCCCGGTGTGAGTGGGGCTCTGCTGGCCTTTCTGCAGGAGTTGCCAGGCTGCCACCTGTAAAGAAGAGGATGTGTCACCCATACCTTCCGATGGAATTTCTCTCCGGACAGAGGTGAGGAAGGAAAAAAGCAGTGGGGGCCGGGACAGGAGTGGTATCTCAGGCAGGGCAATAGAAAGCTTCCAGAAGAGCGCCCGGGGCCAGGACCATCCAGGCTGGCCTGCAGGCACCAAGTTGGCCTGCGTGCTGTCGCTGGTGTGGCTCCACGGCCCTTCCTCTAGGCTTTCAAGCCCTTGTACATATTCAGGTGTTTTACCTGGGAAGGGTGGGAACAGTTCAGCAGCAGCTGGCCTGGGGCTCAGCTCACGTTTACTCACAGATGCCTCAGCACGGTCCCCCAGCTTTGCAATGAGGATGCTCCTTGCATGGGGGGTGGGTTGCTGGCTGTATGGGAGGTGATTCCCCACCTCTGACCAATTTCAGAATTGTTTACTGCTGGAGCAAGTGCCCTGATAGGGTTTCCCTCTGTATAACTGGTGGGTTCAGGGTTTTTTTTTTCTTTTATGGTTCAAGTTGGATTTGATTCCTCTTTTATGTATTTATAGATATAAGCATGGAAATAATTCATTCCTATAAATACATCTGTGTGAAGGGAAGAACTTTTTTCTGTTTTATTTTAAAATTTTATTTTTTAAAATTTTGAAATTTAATTTTATTTATTTGTTTATACAGCAGGTTATTATTAGTTATGTATTTTATGCATATACATGTATACAGGTCAATCCCAATCTCCCAACTCATCCCACCACCACCACCCCATGGCTTCCCACACTTGGTGTCCATACGTTTGTTCTCTACCTCTGTGTCTCTATTTCTTCCCTGCAAACCAGTTCATCTGTACCATTTTTTAGGTTCCACATATATGCATTAATATACAATATTTGTTTTCCTCTTTCTGACATACTTCATTCTGTATGACA